>NC_089506.1:121663714-121963714 GCF_036850995.1 Saccopteryx leptura
TGGACTTGGACCTTCGCGCCGACCTGGATTTGGAGGTTGACCGCGATCTCGAACGAGTGCGGGACCGAGACTTGGAGCGGCTGTAGCGAGACCGACTCCGGGACCTGGACCGGCTCCGACTCCGCGACCGGCTGCGGCGACGCCGCCTGGGGCTGCGGGCGGAAAGCAGCAGAGCGTCAGGGCTCCGCGATCCAGCCGCGCCCCGCCCGCCCAAGCCGCCATTATCTCGCCGCCAGACGCCATTTCCCTGGTCGCGAGCCCGTGTCGCTCAGGTCTGTACGGCCCGCCCGCCCGCCGCCCCGGGACAGCGCGGGATGGTCGATGGGCCGCGAGCCCGCGCCACCACGTGTCCCCGCGGACCTTTGTGAGTCAGCCCGGCGCCCCTCCCCGTTTACCTGCGGCTCCGGCGTCCGTAGCCGCCACCCCCGTACCTGCGGGGTGGCGGCCCCCGGCGGCTGTGGTGCGAGTCCGGGGGACGGCCGTAGCGTGCCATCTGCACCCGCAGCTCGCGGCCGTCTAACACGGCCCCGTCCATGGCGTCCATGGCGTCCTCGGCGTCGCGCTTGTCATGGAAGCGGACGAAGGCGAAGCCGCGGGACTCCTTGGTGTAGCGGTCCCGCGGGATATACACGTCGCCGACGCGCCCATACTTCTCGAAGACGCGCCTCAGGGTGTCGGGTGAGGTGCGGTAGGTCAGGTTGTCCACCTTGAGCGAGGTCATGCCCTCCACATCAGGAGGCGGGCGACCGTAACTCATGGCTGTGGAGTCGGCCCGGCCCTGCGGCTGCGCGCCGAAAAACTAACGAGCCGGATAGGTCCGCGCGTTCAGCTTGGGCGGCGGCGGTTTTCTCAGATTAGCTCGCTCCACGTCGCCCCTCTCCTTTAGCAGTTGGCTTCCGCGTGGAAACGTTTTTCGGAAAGCCGACACGCAAACAAACCCCTCGACTGCCACAACAGAGAAGGAACTGGTCAGGCGTCCGACCCCAGTGCATTATTTATATTCCCCCTCACAAAATGGCGCCCGCGCCACCCAGAAATGAATCCTTTGATTGGCTCGTCCCGCAACGTCCCTGCCGCGTGCCCCGCCCCCACGCCGCGCGCCTGCGCAGAGCCTGGAAAAGCGCGGAGTCACTGCTGCTGGGAGGGGGGAGCGGCGTTTCCCGGCAGTTGGAAAGCCCGCGAAACGCTCCTTCCGGCGGATGCTCTCTCGCAAGAGGAAGAGGTGGTGCTCTTCTCTGGGGCTCCGCCTCCTTTTTCAGGCCAGTATCTTATTTCTGCGCAGCTTTTCGGCTGGGTCTCAGCCCCGCCTCTGTCAGAGGGCACACTCCTTTCCTCATTTGCATCTCTGTGTCCGCAGCCGTCTCAGACTCTACTATGTCTTCTGCAAGTCCCCTCGCGCAGTTACTACCCACTCTTTCGCTGGGTTCCGCTTTCAAGCCTTCTGCGCCAGTCCCAGCAGGCTCGGTCCCGCTTCCTAGGGGACAAGGGAGCCGTCGCCACACGCCTGCCAGTCCTGGGCCGCACTGGACTGCATTTCCCAGCGGGCTGAGCGGCCGGCGCCAGGGCTGTGGTCAGGTGACCCGTCGCCTGACCAGCCTTGAGTCAGAGGCGGGCGGGCGGGGCGCGCCGGCCTCTGCAACTCTTCCCTGGCCCCTAATTCCCCTCGCGGGCCCCTCCACCTGGGGTGACAGCGTTTTTGGCACTTATCCGGGTGTTGGGCTCTTCCCTACTCGGATCGTATCTTAGGAATGTCCTGACTGTGCCGGTGGGAAGAACTTCACCCCAAGCCCGGGATTCTGATCCCAGAATAGGAACTTGACAGCCTGGCTCCCTTGCTCCTGGACGTGCCTCCTCTCACCATCTCGTCCATTCCCAGAACCAGCAGCGGCTTCGCCCGGAGGAGAGCTGACTGTCCTGGGCTGCTGCTGACCTCCGCCAGAGATGAGCCAAAATGTCCCCGGAAACTAAAAAGCTTTTCAACATCATTATTTTAGGAGTTGCCTTTATGTTTATGTTCACCGCCTTTCAAACTTGTGGAAATGTGGCGGTGAGTTGAGATCTGTTACCTCTCCTTTGAAGATCCTCTCCGAAAAGCGATAATAAACGTTATTTCTGTCTTAGCGCGCTTGCACCGCGCCTTTTATTTTCTCAGTCTTCCTCGTTTTGGGAGATTAGGTTTGATTTCGTGTATCAGACTTGTGGGGATGTGAAACATGGCCGTTTATTTTTCTGATTTGATTTGGGGTTCCTAGGTTGACCTGCTTATTTTATTTCTTGTCTGTATTAAGGTCGACATTAATTAATAGAGACATTAATTAATTGGAGAATTGAAATAAAAGCCAAGACAGTTTCAGCAGGTCCCCCCTCCACAACCTCCCCCACTTCCCTGTCATTAGTCAGTCTTATGGTTCTGTAGTCCTTTCTCTTATCTCATGGTCACTTTCAGTATTAAGTATTGAGCATCTTCCGTGTTTACTTTATTCTCCGTACTTGGAGACTTTCCAGGGGGGCGGAATATGGCAGAAACGGTTCGTTTTGTAATTAGTTTTGTCTTCCACACAGCAAACTGTCATCAGGAGTTTAAATAGCACCGACTTCCACGGCAGTGGATACACCAGGTATGGTACTGCATGATTGGTTTGTATGTCTTATAGTGGTTGCTTAAATCCCGTCAGAATCATGAGCGATAAGAGGCAGTAACTACTTTTTTCTTCTCTATCTAGAGTATTTGGGAGAACGTGGTAGAATAAAGGTGATAAGTTTAGGTTTCAAGTGGACACTAGGTTTGAACTCCTGGCTTCCCAACTTAATTGCTGCTTTATCGTGGGCTCTTGCTACCAGAAGCCCAGTGTCCTTGCCCAGCTGATGCCTGTAAAGCGCTTGGCACAGTACCTGGCATTTAATAAGCACTTGAGTATTGTGATAGTGCATCTTCCTAATTCTAAACACAGGATGTTTCATAGGGTTTTTTTTTGTAATTTCATAATGACCCACATGTTGTCATCAGGCTGCTTTTAGGTTTTTATTAAGGTGTGTAGTCCCAACTTTGTACATGGAGAAAATAAAGTGAAAAGACCTCCATAAGTCACTAGTACACTGTGACTGGAGCTGCCAATGTAAGATGTGCATGTGTCTAAGCACAGATAGCTTTCTTAATTTCTCTGCAGTTAGATCCTGGATTGTGGCTAACGCCCATCCAGTGTGTCATCCCTCCCCACCCCCACCAACGTCTTATCTGGTTATTAGTATCCTAAGCCTGACCTTCTCTATGATATTTGAGAGTGAAGAGATATTTATATTCATTTTTTTCTAAAGGATTGATAATACCATAATTTTTTGTAGTGCTTTGTATTCTGTGTACTCTGAAGAACAGTGAAAGAATAAAACAGCCAAAGAATAATTTACATTGGCTTTATAAGTAGTAAATGAATTAAGGACCTTCGAAATGGTTTTAGTCACACTTTGTCACAAGACCTGTATGTACTAGGTAGGGTTGCGTCTATAGTGGCTGAATAATGTTCAATGAAACCATTAAGTGAGCTAAATAAACTCTGGCTTAAGCAAGTTATAACTCTGTGCCCATTATTTATAGCAGCAAGATTGCATGCCATTGCCAGGAGTTGTAAGCTAAGTTTGTAGAACAGACTGGTTAACTAGGGCCCCTGGAGTCAGATGACCAGGTTCTGGATCCCGGCTCCCCTGTTCACCAGGTATCCAGGTGAACTTTGGGCAGGTTACTTAGCCCTTTGTGTTTTAATTTTCTTTTCCATAAAATGAGGACAATAACCATACCTTCTTCACAGTATTAAAAGCAAACAAGTAGAATTAAAAGCAAAAGCATGTATAAGTACTTGGCACAATGCCTGTTACATGTTATATTTTAACTGTTATAATTTACTGGTCCATCAGAAACCATATTGTCCAAGGCAACTTACTCCAAGAAATATTTTATGAGATTTTAGTATTTTGTACAAGTGAAAACCTTAATATGGCATTCAGTTTAAGAATGTAATTATCACCAATGCTGACTAAAGAATATGAAGACTTACTGCAAAACATTTGTAGATATTACCATATTTCCCCATGTATAAGACGCACCTGTTTGGGAAAAAATTGGGGTCTAAAAACTGGGTGAGTCTTATACAGTGGTTGTGGCATTTCAGATGCCATAGATGGAACTGAGGACTAGGTAATATATGAAGACAATGATTCCTCATCAGACACAGATGAGGACAAGCTAATGGATGGGAATTTTGACAGTGATGAGGAGTTGTATGAATTTTATGATGAATAAAACAAGTTCAATAACTTTATGTAATACATTCTTTTTCAAATTTTGGGTCCCAAAATTGAGGGGTGTTTTATACATGGGAGCATCTTATACATGGGGAAATATGGTAAGTAAAATGGAAAAAATGAACTTTTGAGACAGTGCTTGAAGAGTTTTGTTTTATTTTTTTGTGTGTGTTATGTGTACAGCATGGCAATTATTTATGGAGTGTTCTCTGCTTCAAATTTGATCACACCATCGGTGGTTGCCATTGTGGGACCTCAACTCTCTATGTTTGCTAGTGGTTTGTTTTACAGGTGAGTAGTGTAATTTCCTTTCATTTGGTGTACTTGTAATATCTTCAAGCATTTTTCGGGCACATAGGAAACTTCTAACAGGAACTTGCCAACTTGGATTGAATAGAATAGAGATGATATTTGGGGGATTTGGCTCTCCTTGATGCTCAGGGATACCATATAGTTTTAATGTGATTGGATGTGTGTTTTCTTGCTTTTGTTTTACTGTTAATAAAGATAGTATCCAAAAATCTCTTTCCACAAGAGTTGAAAAGAACCTCCCATGGAATAATCTTATTGTATGTCAGGTTGATTAACTGGAATTCAAGTGAAATAACTAAACTTTTCTTACGTGCTATAGAACTACAGTTCTATCATGGACTAAGCAGTTGGCAAAAGTCAACTGCAAACCTTCATTCAGAGTCTGAATCTACACATTTGAATTAGTGAGTTAAGAAATGAGCCTGACCAGGGGATGGTATAGTGGACAGAGTGTCGGACTGGGACATGGAGGACCCAGGTTCAAAACCTCAAGGTCTCTGGCTCGAGTGCAGGCTCATCCCGCTTGAGCATGAGGTCACTGGCTTGAACATAGGATCATAGACATGAACCCATGGTCACTGGCTTGAGCCCAAGGTCACTGGCTTGAGCAAGGGGTCACTCACTCTGCTGTAGGCCCCTCCCCCCATCAAGGCACATATGAGAAAGCAATCAACGAGCAACTAAGATGCTGCAACAAAGAATTGATGCTTCTCATCTCTCTCCCTTCCTGTTTGTCTGTCCCTATCTGTCCCTCTCTGTCTAGGTTTCTGTTGCAAAAATAAATAAATAAAAATGAATAGGTCACATCTATCCTTTTTTATTGTTTTGTTTTCAACACTGGAGGAGCCCTTTGCAGGTTGAATTGTAAAAGAGGAGAACCCTCTGAATTGATTCCTAGGAGGCATAATTGGCATTCTGTTTCAGGTGTTTAACTGTAATATGTTGACCTGTTATATTTTAGCATGTACATTGCCGTTTTTATCCAGCCTTTCACATGGTCCTTCTACACAGCCTCTGTTTTCATTGGAATTGCAGCTGCTGGTAAGTGTTTTGATGTAGTTTCTCCATTTTCTGGGGCTTATTTAAGTAGCATTTGTGCATTTAGTAAGTGATGCTAAATGATTTAAAATCCCTGATAACCTTTTGGTTTGAATTTTAGTACTTTGGACAGCACAAGGGAACTGCCTGACAATAAATTCAGATGAGCACACTATTGGGAGAAACAGTGGAATTTTCTGGGCACTCTTACAGTCCAGGTAGTAATCATTTTGGAGCTCAATCTTTCCTGTAATTTTTTTTGTCACATCGTAGGTTTAGATCTTCGTTGTGGTGAAAACTCAGAATTTCCATGTTGTATGACTTAAGTTCCCAGCCTCATATACATTAAAAATTTTATAGAATTACTTAAAGTGCATGGACTCACCTCAAATGCATTGGAACTCATGATTAGTAAGTAGAAACTAATATGAACCATAATATATTTAGCACTGGCTATACTTCAGAGACTGTTGGGTTCACGACCTAATTTCAGTAGCCCTCACAACCTCATGAGATGAGAAAACAGAGGCCTGAATGTTAAGTAACTGATCTGATTTAAACCATCATTATCTGGATTCCAAAGGCCATGACCTTCTGACTAAGCTACAGGACCTGGTAGCTATTAATATACATGTTTAAATTCAAAAGTGAGACTAGCTGTATCAACACTGAATAATACAGCATGTTATATATTTCCTAAAAGCAACCACAGTCGTTATGTCATGGAAATCATGGATCTTTCTTAAAATTTTGGCATTGATAAGGCTCAACAAATGCAAATGTTTAGTTTAAGAGATTGGGTATTAAAAAACTGGAGTGTGAGTGATTTCTTCTCTAAAAAAGGTTGCAAAATAAAGTATCTGATTAGATGCAGATAACTAAATCATGGCTTTTTTTTTTCATAGAGTCTTTGAAATATAAGATTTTAGAAGTAGCATACTTTTGTTTCCAGGAAGTCATTTCCAGAGTTCCAATAATAAATCATATGTTTCAATGTGAGCGGTGAGTCAAGACTTCCTTGAAGGGTGGTTCTGAATCAGATTACTGTCACATGGAGGGAGGCTGAACTCCATGTGGGTCAGTTAAGTTTTTCAGAAAGAGTCAGGGTGGAGTTACTTTTACATGATCTAGGGCAAGTAGATACTTTTAAAATTACATATGTCTCCAGCTTTCTCTCTCTTTTTAACAAAAAATGGAAAAATTGTTTAAAATATTAGAAATATGAAAATGATTTTCCAACATTTTTTTCTTCCTCTTTTCCCCTCCAGCTTGTTCTTTGGAAATCTCTACATATATTTTGCTTGGCAAGGGAAAACTCAAATATCAGGTTTGTTTTATTCCAATATGTGAAAAGCATAATAGCAGTTTCACAAAAATACCCATTATTGCTTTGTTCAAAATTGTTCTGATGAACCTTAGTACCTTAAGTTCTCTCAGATTTTAGCTTTTAGTAGCCTTTTTTTTGGATTATATTATTAAGCTAATAACTTCAAGTGGCATTTCAAGGTGTGGGAGGGTATTATGCTCTATGAGTATAGGGGTCGGTTGTCAGGCTTTTAAACTCTTGATTGTTTTATCTGTATACCTGATTAAAATAATATGATTAACTTCTTGTGCTTTTTTTTTTTTTTTTTGCTTATTAGTATTTCTCTAACTGAAAAACAAAAGGTGGAGATATACTATTTCTCTCCTTGCCCTAGGTTTTTACTGATGCAATGAAGTAAAAATTTAATGAGAAAGTGTTCAGTGGTTCTAAACAAGCTTTGAACATCACGCTATCTCTGCGTGATGTTGTTGCTCTGACCATACTGTTGTTTGCATGGTCAGTGCTATCTGCTTTCTTTTCCTCTCCAGAGAGTGACCGGAGAACGGTGTTCATTGCCCTGACAGTGATTAGCCTTGTGGGGACAGTTCTTTTCTTTCTCATTCGGAAACCAGATTCTGAAAACATCCTGGGAGAGGATGAGTCTTCCGATGACCAAGACCTGGAAGTCAATGAGTAAGAAGTTGGAAACATTTCCTTTTTACTTGAAAATATATACTGCTAACAAAACTTGGGATATTTTATTGCTTTATATTCATTTTAAAGTATCCCTAATTTTTGTGAGCAGTATATTTTGAGTAGATCAAAGGCTGGAGGTTACCAACCTTTTATAGCCTATACCTGATACTGAGCAGACGTGAGGGAAAAGTTTTAAAGCAAAATTAGGGGAAGAAAATAAAAGGAAGGAAAAAGAAAAGGAATGGGAGGTAGCTTCACCCCACCCCGTACCCATAGGACCTGGGGGCTTATTTTGGAATTCTCCTAATAGAAATGGCTTCCTTTGATAAATCTGACTGAATTGAATTAAGAGTGATATGTATCTGAGCATTAGCTGAATTGATTGTATTTTAATAGTTTATGGAGTATAAATCAGTTCCTCTTTATTTGAGGCCTGAAGTGTAAAATATTAGAATTCTACATCTGATTCTATTCAACTCAAGATGAGGGGACCATTAATTATATTAAGTCTTAGTAGTATTTGCTTTCAGGGAAGGCATGAGTTTTTATGGTGAGGAAAACAAGTTTTCCTGATGGTTAGAACATACTACCTTTTTTTTTTAGGTTTCTTTTATTAGGTTTTTATTAGTTTCTTTTTCTTTTCCTTTTTATAAACAATATCATTTAAAAATATAAGAGGAGTAGGTAGTATTACCCTATTGGCTGGTAGGCTAAGAAAGGTAATATTTTAAAAACTTCCTTACCATAATCATAATAAACAACTACACTTAAACATCAGCTCAGGTGAGTGGTTGTGTCCCTATTTTAGAAATGAGGAAATGAAACAGAGAAATGAAGTAATTTGTCTAAAACCATGCAATTAATAAGTGACAAAGCAGGACTCAAGACTTCAAAGCCCACATTTTTAATCAATAGATTATACTGCACCCAACTGTGAACCACAGATGGTGTTGCTTTTGAGTTCTAACTCTGAAGAACTTGCTTTTTACATAGTAGCAATGGCAGAAATTTGACTTACCATAAATTGTTTTTACGGGGTGAATATAACAGAGTGAAGGTGATTTCTGTCCTGCCTGAGCTGTCATATCTGAAAAACATGCATGAATACGTGTCATAAATTGAGTATGAAAGAATTGTGTTCCATTGTTCATAAAGAACCACCCAGGTGGCACTTTAACCAAATGCTCTGAAGCAAGGACATGGGTCATGAAGGGACCCTGGAGCAAGGACTGTTGAAGGGCACTGCAAATGTTTGCCAGACCATGTAGAACAGTGCTCCCCAACCTTTTTTAGGCCACGGACCAGTTTAATGTCAGAAAATATTTTCACAGACTGGCCTTTAGGGTGGGACAGATAAATGTATCACGTGACCGAGACAAGCGTCAAGAATGAGTCTTAGACATATGTAACAGAGGGAATCTGGTCATTTTTTAAAAATAAAACATCATTCAGACTTAAATATAAATAAAGCAGAAATAATGTTTTTTATTCTTTTTCCCTGCGGACCTCTACCAAATGGCCCACGGACGGGTACCAGTCCACAGCCCGGGGATTGGGGACCACTGATGTAGAGGACAGAACTTTTACAAAAAGTTCAAGAAAATGCGATAGTATTTTTGTTATCTTTTCTATTTTGAGGGGATAAAAACTTCTGTTTTTTCTTTTATCAGGTCTGCTCAGAACAACATGACAAAGGCAGTAGATGCGTTTAGTAAGTACTTTCTGTATCTGAAATGCAAGAACTAACTACCTAGTAACAGTGGCAGCATTTGCCTTTCCCCTTTCCCTGGTAGCTTCTGGTTAACAGTACCCCAATATTCTCATTTTTCCAGGTATGCCACTCTGACATCCATGAGTCTTCTCAATAAATACCTCTAGAATAACATGGGCTATGAGGAATGGGTGATGATCCCACAGTCTCACTTGAGTGGGTTTGTGAGGAAGGTGAGGGTGCTGCAGAAATCTCAGGAGCTGGAAGTTTACGTGAGAAAGTGAGGACACAAGCCTGACCAGGTGGTGGCGCAGTGGATAGAGTGTCAGACTGGGACCTGGAGGACCCAGGTTCAAAACCCCTAGATCGCCAGCTTGAGCGTGGGCTCATCTGGTTTGAGCAATGCTCTCTGCTTGAGCCCAAGGTCGCTGGCTTTAGCAAGGGGTCACTATCTGCTGTGGCCCCCCGGTCAAGGTACTTATGAGAAAGCAATCAATGCTGCTACGAAGAACTGATGCTTCTCCCGTCTCTCTCCCTTCCTCTCTGTCCCTATCTCTGTCTCTCACAAAAAAAGAAAAAAAAAGTGAAGATACACAGGCTGTTTTTTCAGGCATCCCTTATTTCTGCTCAGAAGGGAGCTGGAGCTCTCCTGACCCAATAGTTTGTAAGAACAACCATGCTCATCTATTAAGGATTCTTTCTCAGTATCATGTTACATATATGCTATAACCTATAGGTATAACCTATCCTTATCTCCATTTTATGGAAGAAGAAATGTGTAGAGAAATTATTGACCCAAGGTCAAATAGCAAGCACATGACTGAGCTGGGACTCGAGCTCAAGTTGTCTGACAGGCAGAGCCAGTGATTCCTATAGTGGCTGTCTTGCAGTTCCTTCAGATATAGGCATCCAAGGCTTCCAATTCGAAGGAGGCCTGATTTGGATCAATGCTTTGCTTCTGTCTACAGCTCTCAGCATCTTTGCTTAGGAGAGAGTTGGACTGAGGTAGTTATTGTCTGGTAGGGAACAGCCTTTTGGGGCCACCTTTCAGTAAACCTCCTTTAGGCCACTAGGCCATGTTGTCTTATGTAATTATGGCTAGCCCATAGGTTGCCTTAAGCTAGGACACAAATTCTTTTTTTTTTTTTTTTTACAAAGACAGAGAGTCAGAGAGAGGGATAGACAGGGACAGACAGACAGGAACGGAGATAGATGAGAAGCATTAATCATTAGTTTTTCGTTGCGCATTGTGACACCTTAGTTGTTCATTGATTGCTTTCTCATATGTGCCTGGACTGCGGGCCTTCAGCAGACCGAGTAACCCCTTGCTTGAGCCAGCGACCTTGGGTCCAAGCTGGTGAGATTTGCTCAAACCAGATGAGTCTGTGCTCTAGCTGGCGACCTCAGGGTCTCAAACCTGGGTCCTCGGCATCCCAGTCCGATGCTCTATCCACTGCGCCACCACCTGCCTAGTCAGGCAGGGCACAAATTCTTGATCTAATCAGCTGTGGCCAGATGACACAAAGCTTGCCAACTTTTAGCCAGGAATTCAGGTAGGAATTATTTTTTTAGAATTTCTTTTTTTTAGAAGGGGCCTGTGTCCCTGACCTGTGGTGGCACAGTGGATAAAGCATCAACCTGGAGTGCTGAGGTCGCCGGTTTGAAACCCTGGGCTTGCCTGGTCAAGGCACATATGGGAGTTAATGCTTCCTGCTCTTCCCTCTCTCTCTCTCTCTCTCTCTCTCTCTCTCTCTCCCCCCCCCCAAAAAAAAAACTGAATAAATAAAATATTTTTTAAAATAATAAATAAAATATTAAAAAAAATAAAAAAGGGCCTGTGGGTGTTGTAGTCTGAGCCTCGCATACATAGGCTGTCGTTGTTTGTTGTATGCATTTCTTATGTTTCAGGAATACATTTGTAATTATAAATTGGGCTACATGTTATTTCTCTTTGCACTTGGAGAAATTCAGGAAAGTGTTTGTGACTTATGTCGGTTTCGTAGCCAGCAGTTGAATAAGAACTAAAATATGGATCTACTACTAGTTTAGGAGACTAGAGTAGTGGCCTTAAATTATGAAATGTGAGCAGGTTCAGAGAGACAGTTAGGCCCTGGCTGGTAGTTCAGTTGGTTAGAATGTCATCCCGAGGTTGTGGGTCAGGGCACATCCAAGAATCAACCACAATGGCATGAATAAGTGGAACAACAAATGGATGTTTCCCTCTCTCTGTCACTCTCCCTTTCTCTCTAAAAATCAACTTTAAAAAAAGATTAAAAATACAGTTTTTAGAAATGCATTTTCCATTGCAGATTTCAACTAAATTGAGCAGCATGAAAACAAATATTAAAGTGATCGTAAATAAATGAAAAATTATAAAGTTTTATCCTCGGGTCTAAATGAGAATCTCAGGAAGTGATGCTCCAGCTGCTCCCTGATGATAATTCCTTCGGGAAGTTAGCACTTTGCCAGCTGTTGGCTCCCTTAGTAGCCTAACCTTTCATCTAGTCCGTTAGAATATTCTGTTGTATTGTTTGATACGATTTTTTTCTGTGTTTTTTTTAAAATTAGAGTTGGAGACACAACTCTAAAATATGTTTAAGCAGTTGACATAAACATTTTATTTATAGAGCAAATTTAGTTCATGCCTGAATCATTTCAATCTGAATCACTCACCTCTGTTCCAGTGTATGTGTTTACTGGCATTATTGACTGAGGGGTGTTTTGGTTGAATAAATGTTTTAGATTTTTTTTTTAGAGAGAGAGAGACAGGAAGGGAGAGAGATGAGAAGCATGAGCTTATAGTGGTGTCACTTTCATTGTTCATTGATTGCTTCTCATATGTGCCTAGATTGGGGTGGGGGAGCTCAAGCTGACAGTGACCCCTTGCTCAAGCCATCATCTTGGGCTTCAAGCCAGAGACCAGTGGGATCATGTCGATGATCTCACGCTCAAGCAAGCAGCCTTCCATTCAAGCTGGTGAGCCTGCACTCAAGCCAGATGAGCCCATGCTCAAGCTGGTGACCTCAGGTTTTCAAACCTGAGACCTCAGTATCCCAGGTCTACATTCTATCCACTGTGCCACCACTGGTCAGGCTTAGAATTTTTGTTTGATTAATTGAAATTAATCAATTTCAGAGCATCGCCCCCTGGTGGGCAGAGCGTCACCCCTGGTGGGAGTCAAGTACTGCTTTATTGCTTATTTGATTAATTGAAATTAAGTCAAGTACTCCTTTATTGCTTTCTTTTTTTACAGAAAAGTCTCTTAAATTATGTGTTACCAAGGAGATGCTCCTTCTTAGCATTACAACAGCTTATACAGGTAAGTATATATAAGGTATTAAGTACTTTTTTTGTTTTTCTGTGTTGAATAATGATAAGGATTAAAAGCAACAACCATGTTATTCTGTCTCATATTCTGTGCATTGACTGGGCTCAACAGAGTGGTGCTTCTGATGGTCTTAATGGGGGGTCTCTTGCAGGTGCTGTTAGAGGTCAGCTGGGCTGGACTGTTCAAGATAGTTTCATTTGCTTCTCTGAGGGGTAAGATGGCAGGCTGGGTCCCTGTCTCCCCAGGTGGCTCTGTCCAGCTGCAGAACACCCATGGAATCCCCTTCTTCCAACCCAGCAGGATAGCCAAACTTCTTAGTGGCACGGGCTACGAAAAGGGCAGAAGGAGAAATGACCAGACCCTAAAGCTAGCCTGGCACCTGCCCAGTGTCACCACCACTGCAAATCACAGGGCCAGCCCACATTAGTGTGGAAGGGTTCTATATACAGGCTTGAAAACCGGGGCATGGTTCATCCCAACCAGTGATTTTAGGGCAAATGGAGCACTACAGAAAATAACATGAGCAATCTTTGTAATTTTGTATGAATTAAGATAATTTCTAATGAAAAGGAATGAGCTCTGTGGCTTCCTACTGATCCAGTGTTGTGATAAATGAGTAGAGTACTCTTAGGTCTTAAGAATCTTAAAAAAATGATGGAATGTGCCAGTTAGTACCTTTGCACTTACCTGCCTCATAGGGATAAACATCTTTTTATGAGAAATAGAATAAATATTAAAGATCTTTAAAATTCAATAGAGGTGGCCCTGGCCGGTTGGCTCAGCGGTAGAGCGTCGGCCTGGCGTGCAGGGGGACCCGGGTTCGATTCCCGGCCAGGGCACATAGGAGAAGCGCCCATTTGCTTCTCCACCCCCACCCCCTCCTTCCTCTCTGTCTCTCTCTTCCCCTCCCGCAGCCAAGGCTCCATTGGAGCAAAGATGGCCCGGGCGCTGGGGATGGCTCCTTGGCCTCTGCCCCAGGCACTAGAGTGGCTCTGGTCACGGCAGAGCGAGGCCCCAGAGGGGCAGAGCATCGCCCCCTGGTGGGCAGAGCGTCACCCCTGGTGGGCATGCCGGGTGGATCCCGGTCGGGCGCATGCGGGAGTCTGTCTGACTGTCTCTCCCCGTTTCCAGCTTCAGAAAAATTAAAAAAAAAAAAAATTCAATAGAGGTTTGTAGCATTGAAGAATCAGGTCTTCTGATCTGCCCTAATTTTTACCCTAATTTTTTGAATTTTTGTTCCTGGGAAAAGGATTTAATTGAAACATTATGTGGCCTGGCCAGTTGTCTCAGTGAATAAAGTGTTGGCCTGTCATATGGATGTCTGGGTTTGATTCCCAGTCTGGGCACATAAGAGAAGTGATCATCTGCTTCTCTCCCTCGTTCTCTCCCCTTTCCCTCATCTTCTCCTGCAGCCTGTGGCTCATTGGTTCAAGTGTTGGCCCCAGGCACTGAGGATAGCTTGGTTGGTTTGAGTATTGGCCCCAGACGGTGTTTGCTGGGTGGATCCTGGTCAGGGCGCGTGTAGGAATCTGTCTATCTCCGCTCCTTTCACTTAAAAAAAAAATTGTACCTTTAAGCAAAAGTAGATAGGGTGTATTGGTTTTTCAAATGTCCGTTCCTATTTCCTTGGAAAGCTATTACAAATTTATGTTAATTATATCTTCTGCCCATTCTCTGTGTACATGCAGAGTGACTGGATTCCTTTGCTTCTTTGAGCAGTATATTTGTATCTGAAATATGTGACATCTGCCATCTTGTGGCTAATTCTATTTCATCAGTTATGTAACTTCAGTTTATGCTCTGCTTGGGAGTAACATTTTAGCCTAAATGAATTTTTGTTCTATATGTTTGTTTGATGTGTACATAGCTCAAATACTACTAGACATAAAGAACTAGGAAAGGGAGGATGTGAATGTATAATTGAAACCTGATTTTTTCTTACAGGTCTAGAGTTGACTTTCTTCTCTGGTGTATATGGAACCTGCATTGGTGCCGTAAATAAATTTGGGACTGAAGAGAAGAGCCTCATTGGACTTTCTGGCATTTTAATTGGCATTGGAGAAATTTTAGGTTAGTTTGGAAAAGAAAGTTTTGTAGTAAGTCAGTTTGTTATAATAGAAATGTTAAGTGTACTTCATTTCTGTTCTTGAATTTCTATTTCCCTGCTTATTTTTATCCAAATGGGTATGTCTTTGTTCTTTTTATTAGCACCATTCTAAGATAACTAAATTATAAAACATGTGCCAACTAATTCACAGACAAAGCCATAAATAAGGAAAATACATGGTCTCTCTCAGCTTTTCCTTATAAAATACTTAGGGAAAGTGTCTTGGAATCACTGACTTTCTTTTTCTCTGACACCAGCTGGGTGTCCAACAACCCAGTCCAGTTGTGACACCACCTACCCAGGTCGGCGTCACACTCCACAGATTCAGGGGCACCAGCCCTCACTTTCAGACGTCAATACTAAGTTTGGGGTCCCCAGACTATCCTCACTTCTGACCACTTGGCTACAAATTTGTGGTTCCCACAACCTCCCAGAAAAATGTTATACTTACTATTAAAGTTTATTATAAATGATACAAATGAACAGGCAGATGAAGAGGTACACAGGACAAAGATCCTGAAGGGTCCCAAGCACAGAGTGCTCTGTCCCCATGGAGTTGGGTTGTGGCACCCTCCCAGTGTGGGAGCCCTCCCAATCATTTAGGGGATTTTATGGAGGTTTCATTATGTAGGCACAATTTGATTAAATCATTAGCTATTGACGATTCACTCAATCTCTAGCCCCTCTGTCCACCAGCCCTCATTCTAAAGCTTTCCAGGGCCATCCCAGCCCTCGTGGTGAATGCCTCATTAGCATAAACTGGTGCAGTTGAAAGGGATTCCTGTGGGTAATAACAGACACACTGAGGAAAGTCCTAGGGCTTGAGGGGCTCTATGCCAGAAAGGGAGGAAGAGGAAGGGACAAGGCAAAGACCAAATATTTTATTTTATTATACCACACTGGTTTTTCCTGATTCTACAAAGACTTTATTTAACATAGTATATTGGATATTGTATCACATATGAGGAACTTATCAACAAATACTTATTATGAATCCATTCTGTGAACAAAACAGATTCCTTACTCACACAGAGTTTATATTCTTGGGGCAGAACACAGACAAAAAACATAGGAAACAGGCTGTCAGACCCTGATAAGCACCAGGGAGAAAGCGGACTGGTGCTTTTTGTTCTCTGCTTTATTATTGCCAACACCTGTAATAGAATATAAATATTGAACATGTGGAATACAATTGTAGTAATTGTATATAAATATTGAACATGTGGAGTACATTTGTAGTAATTGTTTTCATCTTTGCTTATTCTCAAATCTGTGACAGCTCTGGGGTAGTTTTTTTATTTTATTTTTTACAACTTTATTGAGATATAATTCACATGTCATATAATTAACTCATTTGAAGTATACTGGTCAGTATTTTTTAGTATTTTTCACTTGGTTGTGCATCCATCACTACAGTCTAATTTTAGAACATTTATCATCTTTCCTCAGGCAAGTACTAATCAATCCACTTTCTTTATAGATTTGCTTATTTCTGGACATTTAATTTAAATGGAATCATACAATATACAGTCCCTGTGTCTGGCTTCTTTCACTTAGCATAGTATTTTCAAGGTTCTTTCATGGTAAAGCACATATTCATTCTTCTTTCTTACCAAATAATATTTAATTGTATGGATATATCACATTTTTTCATTTATCATTTGATGGACATTGGGTTTTGGGCCATTAGGAATAATGCTGCTGCAGATATCCGTGAATAATTTTCATGTGAATGTACGTTCTCAATTCTCTTGGGTAGATACCTACTTAGGACTGGAGTTGCTGAGTCGTATGATAATTGTTTGATATTTCTCCTCAATATTGGTCCTGTTTTCCTACTTCTGTGCATGCCTGTTAATATTGTGGATACCAGACATGTGCCCTTTACCTTGTGGGTGCTGGCTATGTTTGTAGTCCTGTAGACATTCTTGAGCTTTGTTCTTGGATGCAGTTCATTTGCTTGGAAACTGATTCTTTTAAGTCCTGCTTTTAAAATTTGTTGGGAAGGCCCTGGCCGGTTGGCTCAGTGGTAGAGCGTCGGCCTAGCGTGCGGAGGACCCGGGTTCGATTCCCGGCCAGGGCACACAGGAGAAGCGCCCATTTGCTTCTCCACCCCTCCGCCGCGCTTTCCTCTCTGTCTCTCTCGTCCCTTCCCGCAGCCAAGGCTCCATTGGAGCAAAGATGGCCCGGGCGCTGGGGATGGCTCTGTGGCCTCTGCCCCAGGCGCTAGAGTGGCTCTGGTCGCAACATGGCGACGCCCAGGATGGGCAGAGCATCGCCCCCTGGTGGGCAGAGCATCGCCCATGGTGGGTGTGCCGGGTGTATCCCGGTCGGGCGCATGCGGGGAGTCTGTCTGACTGTCTCTCCCTGTTTCCAGCTTCAGAAAAATGAAAAAAAAAATTTGTTGGGAAGGGCCCTAGATTGTTGGCTCAGTGGTAAAGCATCAGCCTTTAGGATGAAGGCTGATGTCCCAGGTTTGATTCCTGATCAGGGCACACAGGAGAAGCAACCATCTGCTTCTTCACACCTCTCCCTCCCCCTTCTCTCTCTCTTCCCCTCCCATAGCCATGGCTTGATTGATTAGAGCACATTGGCCCAGGCACTGAGGATGGCTACATAGAGCTCCTGCCTCAAGCACTAAAAATAGCTCAGTTGTGAGCCTGGCTCCAGATGTTCAGAGCATCGGCCCTATTCAGGGGTTGCTGGGAGGAACCCAGTCAGGGTGCATGCGGGAATTTGTTCATCCTCCTCTCACTTGGAAAAGAAAAAGAAAGAAAAATTTGTTGGGCAGGCCCAAAGCAGTGCTCAGACTGGGGCTAATTATTCCTCCCTTCTGAAGAAAGACCCTGCTTATACACCCAGTGCATGAATCAGGTTTCCAGTCTGGCTGGTGGGACCTGGCACTTAACCCCGCCCAGGGCAGGGCACTAATGCTTTAACCCTCCTGGACTGCTTTTCCCGGGTGTCTGCTGACTTACCTTATGTGCTCATCAGCTCTCAGTAGAGACTAAGGGGGCCTCTGTGGACCTCCAGAATCGTCTTTGAGCAGCTGTCCTTTCTGACACCTTGTTCTGGAACTTTAGCCACCATGTTGTCCCCAGACTGTCAGCTGTGTCCTCAGCTCATGGGGGCAGTGACGTCCACCTGCCTTTCTTCTCTGACAGCGGGGCAGTTGTAGAGCTCACCTCTTTACTTCCTGTCTCAGAGGTCACTCCCCTTCGATGCTTACTATCCCTCTGCTGTCTTCAAATCCAATGTTTTGTATTTTCTGTACATTTTTTAGGCAGGGGGTAAATCCAGTCCCTGTTATTCTGTCTTACCTAGAAGTCTGTTCTGATTTTTAAAATATTTTTCTGTTTCACTAATTATTTTATATATTTGTACTTTCTTTTTTTCTTGATTAAGTTAGCTGTTGGTTCATTTTATTTATTTTTTCAAGTCAAGATTTTATTAACTTAATCTTGGGTTTTTCTGTTCTCTACTTCATTGATTTTATAGGTGGAAGCCTCTTCGGCCTACTGAGCAAGAATAATCGTTTTGGTAGAAATCCAGTTGTGCTATTGGGTGTCCTGGTGCACTTCATAGCTTTTTATTTAATATTTCTGAACATGCCCGGGGATGCCCCCATTGCTCCCCTTGAGGGGACTGATAGCAGTGCTTACATCAAATCCAGGTATAGTGACTGTCATTTTTCTAGTAATTTAAGGAAGAGTGCAACATAACAGACGGCTAGATCTTTAAAATGGAGCAGTTAATCCTTTTCTGGGAAGTCTGTTATCTTTCAGAGGTGGCTGGCCAGCTTGGCAAAGCAGCCAGTCCTTTGACAGCCAGTGCTGTGTTTTGAGGATATTGCTTACTGTACTTAACTCGCAAGTTCATTATAGACACAGACATTTATGTCTAGAGACAAAGCCTTAGGGGATCCCTGCCCAGAACCACCCAGAATTTGCTAGACTGTGAACATGAGTGTATTTGAGCATAGTCTTCCTTTGAAAACTCCAGTATTTATTCTTGTTTTCATAGTGTTTAAAACTTAAAAGGTGAAATGCTTTTGTGGGTAAGTTGCTTTTACATTTTAAATGGCTCTAGCAAATATTGTTACTACTCATTCTGAATTAAATTTTATTTTATTCAGCAAAGAAGTGGCCATCTTCTGCAGTTTCCTGTTGGGTCTTGGAGACAGCTGCTTCAACACCCAGCTGCTCAGTATTTTGGGTTTTCTCTATTCTGAAGACAGTGCACCTGCTTTTGCAGTCTTCAAGTTTGTCCAGGTAACCTCTTCTGCAGATGGTACATCCTTTGTTTTAGTTTTTTAACTTTGCTTTCTTGATGTTTCTTAAAGGAAAGTCAAGGACATCCTTTAAAGGGATTTGTGATTAGAATTAGGAAGCAGTGAGTGTAGTGTGATTCTCCCTCCCCCGCTTATATCAGAGATTTTGTGTTCTGGTCTCCACGATAGACACTTCCTGCCTTAGCTATCTGGATTCATTCATACGACAGACAGTCCTCACTGTGTATACACATTACTTTATTAATTTAGCTTTCTACAAATTATTCTTTTAAAGAACAGAGCTCTTGCTGATTATTACCAGCTGTGGATGGGAGTTTCTGGTGCATGTCTGTGAGCTGGTGACACGTGAAGTCCTGTCTCAGTGTGGGAGGATCAGAGCATGTTCCACCACAGAGAGCATGGTGGGCTGACTGGAGCTTGGGGCACTGTGTGCATGTTGTGACTTGTTCTCTTTATTCTCAGTCCATTTGTGCAGCCGTGGCATTTTTCTACAGCAACTACCTTCTCCTTCATTGGCAACTCCTGGTCATGGTGATCTTTGGGTTTTTTGGAACTGTATCATTCTTCACTGTGGAGTGGGAAGCTGCTGCCATTGTCACCCGGGGCTCTGACTACCGAAGTATTTGATCTGGGGAGCCAGTGGAAGGAGGGAGCGGTGCCTTCAGACAGCACAGCCGAAGGACACACAGTGAAGGACGCCGCCTTTCACTGCACAATGTAGTGGATGAGGTGCAGTGTGGGCACATCACAGGAGTAGGACTGCTAAGTCTGCCGGAGTTGGCATTCTGGTTTACAGCTATCAGCTATTTAAATAAGTGGGATAAGGGAAACTTGTTCTGTCAGTTATAATTGTTCAAAGATGTTTTCTCATTCATCTCTCACAAGTTCCTTATAATCACGTTATCAAATGTAAATGTTTTCCTCTTTCTCCTGTTTCCCTGAAAGATCTTGCTTTGACTCAGAACACTAGGCCATATGTCACGTTAGATTCCTGCTGGGTTGTGAGTATGTGTTACCACATAGTAGTGGGGAGCATATGTCACCTCACATATGTGTCTGGGAATGACATTTCAATAAATCACGAAAGCTAAAATGGAATCTTACTTTTGAAAGGATTTGCACTTGCTTCCTCTTTATTTTTTATTTTATTATTATTTTTTTCTTGCTTCCTCTTTAAATGTTTTGTTTGATACTTTCTTACCTTACAGTTCATAGCAAAGAGTGGCTATTTATTATAAAATGAGGTTAAAACTGTCTTCAGGAATCTCACATTTATAAATGAACAAAACCACTAAAAACAAACACATAGTGGAGGTAGAGTTTTGCTAGCTGTTCTCCTGGAGGAGACAAAAACAGTGAGCACTGAGCTGCTGCACTGGGCAGGCGCTGTTCCGTGCGCGCTCCGTTCCATGCACATTCACAAGATTGTACAACTATCACCATGCTCTAATTCCAGAACATTTTCATCACCCCACAAAGAACCCCATGCCTGCTGGCAGTCACCCCCCAGTTCCCGGCCTGGCACTGGCGACCACTAATCTACTTTCTACCTCAGGATTGGCCTGTTCTGGACATTTTACATGAATTGGAGAGCTCGCTTTTAAATGTGATTTTTAACTGTACAAATGAAATTTAAGGCAAAGTACATTAAGCCAAGAGGATAAACAATATCTTGTCCCCCCCTTTTTTTTAATCTGCTAGAAATTTAGAAATTTTATAGTTGGCCTACAAGTGTAAGGAAAGACAAAGTGTGATTTTCAGAAGTGCTGGCAAGTGCAGGGAGTCAGGACACCTGGGGTGAGCTGGAATCTTTTTTTTTTTTTTTTTTTTTTTTTTTAGAGGGGAGCATCAACTCATAGTAGTTGCTTCTCATATGTGCCTTGGCCCGGCAAGCCAGGGGTTTCGAACTAGTGACCTCAGCGTTCCAGGTCAACACTCCATCCACTGTAGCACCACAGGCCGGGCTGGAACCCTTGCAGAAGTACATTCATGTGGAGCACTAAACTTTTTTATTCCATGTAAAAAGTTTAGGTTTTCTTTTCTTTTTTAAATTTTTTTTCTTAGAATATATAGTTTTTTAGATTTTATTTATTCATTTTGGAGAGAGAAGAGAAAGCGACAGAGAGAGAGAAAGGGGGAGGAGCAGGAAGCATCAACTCCCATATGTGCCTTGACCAGGCAAGCCCAGGGTTTCGAACCGGCGACCTCAGCATTTTTAGGTTGACGCTTTATCCACTGCGCCACCACAGGTCAGGCCTAGGTTTTCTTTCTTGAAGTTGAGTTAAACTCTGTTGGTCCTTTAGAAATAATTTGTGAATACTATCTCAAATAATTAAATGATGTTATTATTTTATTATCTATTTAAGCGCATTATTGTGTCCCAGGTGTATTAGTTTTTATCCCTTTTTATCACCATATAACAAAGTAGCCTAAAACTTAGCTGTTTGAAACAACACAGCCATTTGTCATCTCAGACTGTCTGTGGGTCAGGATTCTGGGCGTAGCTGTGCTGGCAGTGCCACCAGGCTGTGGTCAAGGTTCTGGCCAGGGTTACCCTGGGGTGGACCCACTTGTCAGCTCATTCATGTGGTTGTTGGCAGGAGTTGGTTCCTCACATGCTATTGGACTACAGCCTGTTTCTCATGGCATTTGGCTGAAGGCTACCCTCTGTTCCTGGCTATGTGGAGCTGCTTGTCCTTGGGCAGCTCACAACTTGGCAACTGTCTTCATCATAGAAAGTGAGCAAGACGAGAGAGTGCTAGCAAGACAGCCATCACAGTCCTTTATAACTGAGTCTTGGAAGGAATTCCTACACTTAAGGGATGGGACTGCACAAGGGCGTGCATACCAGGAGTTGGGGATCCTCAGGACCATCTTACAAGGCTACTTCTCACAACAGGCTTACCTGTTGTACATGTAACCCAGGAGCTGGGTTCTCCACTCCCACGTCGCTCATTCTCCCAGGCACTTGCTCCGTTTGCTTATGATGGATCTGTAAAACCAGGCTGGTGGGAAGGGGTTAGTAGCCTCTGACTTGTTCCCACTTGTAGGCTTCCTGGTAGCTGTTGTCAAAAGGGAAACGGAATGGAGTCGGGTGAATGCAGGTGAACATGATGTCCATGCCGCCTCCCGCTGCCGTGTGCCATTGTACTATAAGTGCTGAGCTCACATTTTTTTGTTGGGGGGGATTTTTTTACTCAATTCTTAGGTCTATAAACAGTGTTGTTCTTGGTGTGCTCCTACAAGACTGGTAACATTAAGCTCATTTTTGAAATGTTTATTATTTGAGTTAAAAGTGAAATGTGACAATGAAATAAAGAGTTTAATATTTATGCTCATATCTTACATACTCTGTCAAATAATTTTACCTTCATATCTCTAGATAAGTAGATGTCTTAGCTTGGCTTCACGTGAGTGTGTGTGTGTGTGTGTGTAAATATGAGTGTACTGCTCTTACTGAAAATTTTATATGGTATATATTGAGATTTGGCTTAGAACTTGAGCAAACTTTATTGAAGTGTATGTTTTCTCTGTGAGTACGAAGCTCCCCCCAAGATGCCCCATTCCCAAAGGCATGAAGACCTTTAAGCGTGTGCTTTGGCTGTTTACACTGAGGATTTATTTCCTCTGGGAGTTCTGGTTGTTTGGTTGTTGATTTGCATACGATAAATCCCTTGAGATATTTTAAGTTCTCAAAATACAAATGAAGGCCCATTAATAGTTTAAACATTTTAGATCCTCGTACCTATTAGAATGACTGCTATTTAAAAAAAAAAGTTTTGGTGAGGATGTGGAGATTGGAACCTTTGTGCACTATTGATGGGAATGTAAAATAATGCCAGTGTCTATGGGAAATGGTGTGGCAGTTCCTCAATAAGTGAAAACTAGTCTGATCAGGTGGTGGTGCAGCAGATAGAGCGTTGGACTGGGACGCAGAGGACCCAGGTTTGAAACCCCGAGGTCGCCAGCTTGAGTGTGGTCTCACCAGCTTGAGCGTGAAGTCGTTGGCTTGAATGTGGGATTATAGACATGACCCTGGAGTCGCTAGCTTAAAGCCCAAGGTCGCTGGCTTGAGCAAGGGGTCACTCGCTCTGCTGTAGACCCTCGGTCAAGGCATGTATGAAAAAACAATCAACAACTAAGGTGCTACAACAAAGAATTGATGCTTCTCATCTCTCTCCCTTCCTGTCTGTCTGTCCCTAGTTGTCCCTCTCTCTCTGTCACACACACCAAAAAAATGAAAACTAGAATTTATTGGATGATCCAGCAGTTCCATTTTGGGGCATATACCCCAAAAGGTATTGAAAGCAGGGACTTGAAGAGATATTTGTACAACCATGCGTGTCGCAGCTCTATGCACAACAGCCAGAAGGTGGAAACAACCCAAGTGTCCTTCAGCAGATGTTTGAGTAAATGAAACGTGGTCTAGCCATTCAGTGGACTCTTATTCAGAAACCCTTTCTTCTTTCTTTCCATTGCTCTGACATTGTCCTGGAAGCAACACCATCATCCACATCTCCCAGCCATTGCTAAATTTAGAACAACTTTTTATTTCAGGCTAGCAGAAAACCTAAGTAACCCTGGCTTGAATGAGCAATTGTGCCCTGACAGGATTTATCCTTGTCTGTAGTGGTTATCATTCTCCTTGGGCCTATGCATGCCTCATCTGGTGCACAGCTGGGCAGTGCCTCTTAGTTTATCCAACTATGCCCCTAACTGCTCTAGAAAGGCCCCACCTGGAGGCTTACCTTGGCAGGGCCCTACTTTCCTGGTTAGGAATAAATCTAAATGGGAATAACCTTTCCTTAACTTGTGGGGACATTGAATAGTCCTTGAATATCTTTCAGTCGACCAAGTCGGTGTCTGTGCTGTGGTTAACACGGCCTGCTGTGCTTGGACCAGCACTTTTGGGAGGTGGAGGCTCAGTTATGTGAAAGATTACTGACTAAGCCGTTTGGCTTAAAGGGTGCCTCTTTCAATGGAGTCTTTCTCTGATTCTGCTTACTCTTACTGATTGTGGCTCCAACATGCACTCCAAACACTGGGAATTATTCTGCTTACGGTTATCATCAGTATGAACGAAAAAGGGGTTATCTTCCAAACCTAACAAGCTCAGGGGAGGCCTGCATGGTGGGCCTTAAAAACTCCAAGACAGAATAACCACATAGGATGGTCTGAACGTAAAAATTCCTAACTGATAGTGGGTTGTGGCGGGTGCACACATCATAGGCCTGCAGCTTCCTTGACAAACGTCAATTTTTACCTTTGCAATGGTCTATCTGTGCATTTTACCTTTGAAATGTTTTGTTTCCAGACCCCTGGAAGGCACAGCCTCGGCATGAGAGCCAGAGTGAGACCCATTTTTCTCTTCTTTCCCGGCATACCATTGTTGGGTAAATGAGTTTGTAAAATTTGTATTTTTTGAGTTTGCTCACTTTTATTGTTAGAAAATGGCACTGGGCAGTCACGTGTGTGCTTGCCCTCAGAGCAGGGCAGTTGATTGCAAATTGCTCTTGTTTGCTGGAGGAGAAGTTTTTGTGCCAAAAAGTTTTGAAAAGAGAGAGAGGAGAGGAGGTAGAAAGAAACCATGTTTGCAGAGAGAAGCAGAAGGAGCAGAGAGAATGCAGGGTGCTGAGAGAGAAGCCATGTTTGCAGAGTGAGAGCAGAGGGAATGCAGAGTGTTGAGGAAGAAGCCATGTTGGCAGGGAAAGAGAAGGTGTGCAGGTGGGGAACCAGAGGTGAGGGGCTTTTGCGAGCTCCACTGAAACTGGTGGGGCCTTGATTCTAGGAGGAACCGGAGAAGATTCTCCTGGTTGTGGAACTGGAGGGAAGTGTTTTCCCTGTGTGTTTGCTCATCAGCTGGTGTGAGACTTTAATAAAGGAATGGCCCACCATTTTTGGCTCCACTGTTTCTTTACCATCTGCCTGAATCTAATGTGAACCTGCACGTGAATGGCCACGATGGCTGCGACTACTGGCCATACACCATCTCTGTGCGTTGTCAGTGCTCCCTGTTCCCTATCTCGGACCCACTAATGTGAGAGAAGCATGTGTTTCCTTGTTTTACTTTTTGTCCACTCTCAGAGGTTTCCCCACTGTGCTTTCTCCCACTTCCTTAATCTACCACCAGTGGATTTCATGTACTAATGTTATAAAGTATTGCATTCCATGGGTTACATAGAGACACCAGACAGGTTACAGAAGAAATGTGAGTTTATTAATTAGCCAGCTAGCTACATGGGGCATGATCCTAAATCATGTAGAAAGTCCCTACATTTCTATGGCTGATTTTATAGACCAAATCACATACTGGTCGGGGTGGGTAAGGAGGGGCTTGTGATCCCTTTGTCTAGAGGTATACCTTACTCTCATGACTTTAGGGTAAGTCTAAGTATAGGAATTCTTGATGAAGGTAAATAAACATTGTTTTCTAAGGTTTTAAAATAAATTCTAGGCCTGACCTGTGGTGGCGCAGTGGATAAAGCATCGACCTGGAATGCTGAGGTCACCGGTTCAAAACCCTGGGCTTGCCTGGTTAAGGCACATATGGGAGTTGATGCTTCCTGCTCCTCCTCCTCTCCCTGTTCTCTATCTATCCCTCTCTCTCTCTCTAATAAAAATGAATAAATAAAATCTAAAAAAGTAAATAAATAAAATAAATTCTATCTTCTTTGCTCTGTGTGGCAAGTGGCCCCAGGAACCCTTTCAGAGAATTCTAGGAATTAGCTAAACTATGACTAGGTGACCCAGTTGTCCTTGTAAGCCAGGAAGCTCCTGCATTCTTTTCCTTCCATTCTTTATAGAAAGGAAAGGGTGCCTGACCAAGCGGTGGCACAGTGGATAGAGCATCGGACTGAGATGTGGAAGACCCAGGTTCGAGACCCCGAGGTCACCAGGTTGAGCGCGAGCTCATCTGGTTTGAGCCAAGGCTCACCAGCTTGAGTACAAGGTCGCTGGCTTGAGCAAGGTGGCACTCCTTCTGCTGTAGCCCCCTGGGTCAAGGCACATATGAGAAATCAATCAATGAACAACTAAGAAGCAGCAATGAAGAATTGATGCGCCTGACCTGGTGGTGGCGCAGTGGATAGAGCATCGGACTGGGATTGGAAGGACCCAGGTTCGAGACCCCGAGGTCGCCAGCTTGAGTGCAGGCTCATCTGGTTTGAGCGAGGCTCACCAGCTTGGACCCAAGGTCGCTGGCTCCAGCAAGGGGTTGCTCAGCCTGCTGAAGGCCTGTGGTCAAGGCACATGTGAGAAAGCAATCAATGAACAACTAAGGTTACAACACGCAATGAAAAACTAATGATTGATGCTTCTCATCTCTCTCCCTTCCTGTCTGTCTGTCCCTATCTGACTCTCTCTATCTCTGCCACAATAAATAAGTAAATTAAAAAAAAAAAGAAATTCCCTACAATTCTCACCACACCATTGATTATACTCTCCCCCCTTTCCAAAAAAGATTAAAAAAAAAAAGAAAGAAAGGAAAGAGTAAGAAGCCTAACTTTTCCTCTTTAAAATGGCATTGCTATTGCTAAGTTTTACAGTTCCTTGGCACCTTACCACACTACACACACACACACACACACACACACACACACACACGGACACACACGTCTCCTCCTTTCATTCTAATGTATAAAATAAGCTACAAAACTGCCTTCTCTAGAGAATTTTCTTAGTCCGTTAAAATTTTGCTTCTTGGCAATTGTCAGTTTGGCTCTGTTAGTCAAATAAGTTTGTAAATATGATATATAAGTTTGCATTGGGTGTGGGGGACAAGCTGTAATCAGGCAGGGTCGTTATAGCCTAAGGCAGGGGTCGGGAATCTTTTTGGCTGAGAGAGCCATGAATACCACATATTTTAAAATGTAATTCTGTGAGAGCCATACAACAACCTGTGTACGTTATGCATTATCCAATAAAAATTTGGTGTTGTCCTGGAGGACAGCTGTGATTGGCTCTAGCCACTCTCAGCCATGAACATGAGCTGTAGGAAAAGAATGGATTGTAATACATGAGAATGTTTTATATTTTTTTTTTCAAATTGTTTTTGAGTTTTATTTATTTATTTTTATTTTAGAAAGGAGAGAGAGAGGGAGAGAGACAGAGAGAGAGAGAGGAGAGAAATACCGAGAGAGAGAGAGAAGGGGGAAGGAGCAGGAAGCATCAACTCCCATATGTGCCTTGACCAGGCAAGCCCAGGGTTTCGAACCGGCGACCTCAGCATTTCCAGGTCGACGCTTTATCCACTGCGCCACCACAGGTCAGGCGAGAATGTTTTATATTTTTAACATTATTTTTCTTATTAAAGATTTGTCTGCAAGCCAGATGCAGCCATCAAAAGAGCCACATCTGGCTCACAAGCCATAGGTTCCCGACCCCTGGCCTAAGACTTAGTTTTTTTGTTTGTTTTATTCTTTGTTTGTTTGTTTGTTTTACAGGGACAGAGAGAGAATCAGAGAGAGGGATAGATAAGGACAGACAGATAGGAACAGAAAGAGATGAAAAGCATCAATCATTAGTTCTTTGTTGCAACACCTTAGTTGTTCATTGATTGCTTTCTCATATGTGCCTTGACCGCAGGCCTTCAGCAGACCGAGTAACACCTTGCTTGAGCCAGTGACCTTGGGTCCAAGCTGGTGAGCTTTTTGCTCAAGCCAGATGAGCCTGCGCTGAAGCTGGCGACCTTGGGGTCTTGAACCTGGGTCCTCCGCATCCCAGTCCAACGCTCTATCCACTGCGCCACTGCCTGGTTAGGCCTAAGGCTTAGTTTTATGACTAAGCCTTTTGCCCTGGCCGGTTGGCTCAGTGGTAGAGCGTTGGCCTGGCGTGCAGGAGTCCCGGATTCGATTCCCGGCCAGGGCACACAGGAGAAGCACCCATCTGCTTCTCCACCCCTCCCTCTCTCCTTCCTCTCTGTCTCTCTCTCCCCCTCCCGCAGCCAAGGCTCCATTGGAGCAAAGATGGCCCGGGTGCTGGGGATGGCTCTGTGGCCTCTGCCTCAGGCGCTAGAATGGCTCTGGTTGCAACAGAGCGACACCCCAGATGGGCAGAACATCGCCCCCTGGTGGGCATGCCGGGTGGATCCTGGTCGGGCGCATGCGGGAGTCTGTCAGACTGCCTCCCCGTTTCCAGCTTTGGAAAAATGAAAAAAAAAAAAAAAAAAAAAAAAAAGACTAAGCCTTTCCCACCCTTTTAATACTAAGATCTTCTCAACAATAAGCTTTTCCCCACACCCTTAACTGTTGAATGATGTACGGAGGTGCACTCTCATGAGGAATCCCATTTATGCCTCAGATAAGAGACTTCTTTGTTTGTATATTGGATTAAGGATTTTGATTTCTGCACTATAAAATGGGGCAGAGGAGTCCATGCTGGAGGAGAGCAGAGAAAAGCCACGTGGAGGAGAGGAGAAGCAGCCAAGATGGTGGAATGGTGAAGGAGAAGCCAGTTTGTACAGAGTTTGTGCAGAGAGAAGGAGATGGGGAACAGAGGTGAATAAGGCTGGTGAGGTAGAAACCTTTGATTCTAGGAAACTCGGATAAGTCAGTGGCTTTGGGAGCCCTGAATGGAAAGGGAAGTGTTTTCCCACTGTGTGTATTTCTTGCCCGCTGGGTGCGAGCTAGGATTAAAGCTAATGGCCCACCAGTTCTTGGCTCCATTGTTTCATTACAGTCTGTCCAAATCAAATGTGAAGCTGCATGGACCATGTGACGTTGGTTGGTAATGGGGGAGGGTCATGTGAGGAACCAGGCCCAGGAACTTTGGCTGGAACCGTCCACACCCATGCACGCCAAAAGAAACTTTCCCAGGAGCCCTTTGAAAAAGAGCAACTGTCTGTCAGCCAATGAAATTTCGCCATGTCATATCAACTCGACCACCCTAACGACCCTATAAATTACCCCCACGCGGATCCCCCCGTCCGACTTTTCTGGCCCCCATCTTACGGACCAGAGAAAATCATTCGGGAAGCACTTTACTAAATAAAGCCTTTGCTTATTCACAATTAGTGGCTACACCCTTTCTTCTTCCTCGGCGGGGAAAATACCTTACATTTGGTGCTGAAACCTGGGAGCTGTTTGAAGTCCGCAAGGGACTGCTCCTCTCCCCTTCCCGTCCGAGGAAGAACCAGGACCTCTAACTTTCCACCCACTTCAGCACATGGTGCGGTAAGTCCTCTGCCTCCAGCCTCCCCTTAGTTCTTTCCACCGAGACTCCTTGTCTATAATCACAGCTGTCAGGGATCTCTTATCCATTCCGAGTGCGTGTGTGCCCATGGAGACGTCCTGGACACATCTACTCTACCTAACTGTCCAGTGGCCAGAGCTTGAGTTGCGGGATGCCAATTCTCATCTCTGATCACTCCTAGGACTAAGGGCGGCCATTGGAGGCAAAGGAATCTAAACTTGACTCAAAAGCACTCCTGGGGTACCTTATCTAAAATCTCTCCCTCCTTAAAGAAGAAGAAACTGTTCTTCTTCTCCACTGTGGCCTGGCCACAGAACCCACTGGATAATCACACCAGGTGGCCTCCTGCAGGGACTTTCTTTTTTTTTTTTTTTTAATTTTTATTTATTTTTTTTTTACAGAGATAGAGAGTGAATCAGAGAGAGGGATAGACAGGGACAGACAGACAGAAATGGAGAGAGATGAGAAGCATCAATCATTAGTTTTTTCATTGCATGTTGCAACACCTTAGTTGTTCATTGATTGCTTTCTAATTTTTTTTTTTGTATTTTTCTTTTTTTCTGAAGCTGGAAACGGGGAGAGACAGTCAGACAGATTCCCGCATGCGCCCAACCGGGATCCAACCGGCACGCCCACCAGGGGGCGATGCTCTGCCCATCTGGGGCCTCGCTCTGCCGTGACCAGAGCCACTCTAGCGCCTGGGGCAGAGGCCAAGGAGCCATCCCCAGCGCCCGGGCCATCTTTGCTCCAATGGAGCCTTGGCTGCGGGAGGGGAAGAGAGAGACAGAGAGGAAGGAGGGGGTGGGGGTGGAGAAGCAAATGGGCGCTTCTCCTATGTGCCCTGGCCGGGAATTGAACCCGGGTCCCCCTGCACGCCAGGCCGACGCTCTACCGCTGAGCCAACTGGCCAGGGCCATTGATTGCTTTCTCATATGTGCCTTGACCGCGGGCCTTCAGCAGACCGAGTAACCCCTTGCTTGAGCCAGCGACCTTAGGTCCAAGCTGGTGAGCTTTGCTCAAACCAGATGAGTCTGCACTCAAGCTGGCGACCTTGGGGTCTCAAACCTGGGTCCTTCCACATCCCAGTCCAACGCTCTATCCACTGCGCCACCTCCTGGTCAGGCAAGGGACTTTTGATTTTAACATCCTCACCAATTTAACTATTGCCAAAAAAACTGGGAAATGGTCGGAGATCCCTTACATTCAGGGCTTCTGGTATTTGTGCTCCCGTCCTAATCTCTGCCACCTGCTCTACAGCACAGGTCCTTTTAGCCAGAGAAACCTCAGCTAAACCCTCCACTTCTGATCTTTCCTCCTTCAACAACCCCCAACTCTTTTCTCCTGCATGGCTACTTCCATCCTATATGGCTCCTGCCCTCCCTTCACGAATCCTGTTTCTCATTCACCTGCAAATACCAGTCCCTCTTTCTCCTCCCTTGCCAGCCAGGAGCCCCTCCCGTTGAGGCCCTCCTCTGCTGGCCATTGGCCCTCACACTGAATTGCAGGGCTCCTGACCCCACAGCCCAACCCCGATCTTCTTGCAGGAAGGCCTGACCCTGTCCTGCTTCTGGCTCCAGTGTTTCCATCTGGACCTGGGCGCTGGGCTCCCCAGGACCCACCCTCCTCTTATTCTCACCCACAAACCCCTATCCCAGACCTGTAAACATGGCGTTTAAAGTTTTTAATGGTCACAGCTAGTAGGAAAAGGCCAAGGCTGCTCACCAGGCCCACATGCAGCAGAAGGTAACGCTACAAACCTAGGCCCTTGTGGCAGCCCTGAGGCCAGCAGAGCAACAGGGGCAAGGCATAGGAGGTGCCCGACCCAAGTCCAGGCTGCAAAGAGGAATCCCACCGGGAGCTTGCTTTAAATGTGGCGAGCAGAGTCACTGGTCCCAACAGTGCCCCTGCCCAAGGCTACCCACTAAGCCCTGCCCTGACTGCAAGCAGCCCGGTCACTGGCGGAGCGATTGCCCCTTTGGGCAACAGGCTCGTCCTCAACGCCTCTACATGGAGGACAAGCCACCCAAATGGGAGGCCAAGCCAGCCAGGCAGGCCCACCACTCAAATTCCTCAGCGTCATGGACAACTGACATGGCCCGGGGCCCGGACTCAGAGACCCCCATCACCCTCACTGAGCCCAGAGTAATACTGCAGGTAGCGGGTAAGTCCATCTCCTTTCTTGTGGACACGGGGGTTACCTTCTCTGTTTTCCATCACACTCTGGACCTCTAATTCCCTCACAGGTCTCAGTTATGGGAGTGGATGGGACCCCTTCTTTTCTCTTTCGCACACCACTCCTGACATGCAGTTTGGACGGAATCCCCTTCTCGTACTCCTTCAGATTCTCTTTCCTCAATCTAATAGGCTTCTTTCGACACTGCATTCCCAATTTCTCTCTTAGCCAAACCCCCCTCCTCTTACCATCTACCTCCCCTTTCTGTCTTTACTCTGCCATCTTCTCAGGGAACACGCAGACCGGACCCTTCCTCCCACAGGGGGTCCAGATGAAGCACACTTAACGGTCCCTCTCCAGCCAGGAGACAGGGTTTTTCTGAGGGAGCTCCAGCCTGGCTCCCTATAGCCCAGGTGGATGGGACCCAATACGGTACTGTTGACTACTCCTACTGCAGCCAAGCTCCTAGGGCAAACACCTTGGTACCATGTCTCTCGCCTCAAGCTTGCCCCATGCAGGACTGCTGGCAGTCAGAACCACTAGGTCCACCCGTTTTTAGCTCACCAAAAGGTTGGGCCCTGAAGATCCTCCTGTTGCTCCTGTCCCTCCCACTGGGAACCTGCCACCAGAGTGAGTTAAAGTAAGAAGCAATGCTGTTCAATGAGACTAGCCCAATGGAAGACGGGGACCTCCAATGTCTGCAAGAGAAACTGCATAAGGACCTTTCTTCCTACAACCCACTTAACTCCTGGTGGCAGCCACCCATCCTCACCTGGGCTGCCCCTATCCTAGGTCCTCTTCTAATTATCAGCATATTGCCTGTCCTGTGGTGGCGCAGTGGATAAAGCGTTGACCTGGAAATGCTGAGGTCGCCGGTTCGAAACCCTGGGCTTGCCTGGTCAAGGCACATATGGGAGTTGATGCTTCCTGCTCCTCCCCCCTGTCTCTCTCTCCTCTCTCTCTTTCTCTCTCTCTCTCTCTCTCTCTCTCTGTCTCTCTCTCTCCTCTCTAAAATCAATAAACAAAATTTAAAAAAAATAAATAAATAATTATCAGCATATTACTCATATTGGCTCCTCTCTTTAAAAAATCCTTACAGGCCTGACCTGTGGTGGCGCAGTGGATAAAGCGTCGACCTGGAAATGCTGAGGTCGCCGGTTCGAAACCCTGGGCTTGCCTGGTCAAGGCACATATGGGAGTTGATGGTTCCAGCTCCTCCCCCCGTCTCTCTCTCCCTCTCTCTCTCCTCTCTAAAATGAATAAATAAAAAAATAAATAAATAAAAATAAAAAATCCTTACAGAGCCCTGGCCGGTTGGCTCAGTGGTAGAGCGTCGGCCTGGCGTGCGGAAGTCCCGGGTTCGATTCCCAGCCAGGGCACACAAGAGAGGCACCCATCTGCTCCTCCACCCCTCCCCCTCTCCTTCCTCTCTGTCTCTCTCTTCCCCTCCCGCAGCCAAGGCTCCATTGGAGCAAAAGATGGCCCGGGCGCTGGGATGGCTCTGTGGCCTCTGCCTCAGGCGCTAGAATGGCTCTGGATGCAACAGAGCGACGCCCCGGATGGGCAGAACATCGCCCCCTGGTGGGCGTGCCGGGTGGATCCCGGTCGGGCGCATGTGGGAGTCTGTCTGACTGCCTCCCCGTTTCCAGCTTCAGAAAAATACAAAAAAAAAAAAAAAAAAAATCCTTACAGAACTGCATCTGCAAAGTTTCTTGAATCACAAACAGATGCTCATACACCCATATATGCGACTCCCCTCAGAGCCACCACCTTCCGACCTCCCCTCCCCATGACACCCCTAACCAGCAGGAAGTAGCCAGACGAATAGCGGCACCCCTATCTAACATAAAAGGTCAGAATGTGAGGTTGGTTGGCAATGGGGAAAGGTCACATAGGAACCAGGCCTGGGAACTTTGGCAGGAACTGCGCACACCCATGCCCGCCAAAAGAAATGTCCCAGGAGCCCTTTGAAAAAGAGCGAGTGCCCATTAGCCAATGAAATTTCACCACATTATATCAACTTGCCTTCACCCTACTGATCCTATAACTTACCCCCACGTGGATCCCCCCGTGCGACTTTTCTGGCCCCCGTCTCGCGGACCAGAGAACATCATTCGGGAAGCATCTACTAAATAAAGCTTTTGCTTATCCACACTTGGTGGCTATGCCCTTTCTTCTTCTTCTGCGGGGAAAATACCTTACAGGCCTGGTGGCTGTGATGGTCGCCGTGGCTACTGGCTTTACAGACGCCATTAAACAGAATGACCCACCATCCTCCGACTCCATTTCTTTACTGTCTGCCCGAATTAAATGAGAACCTGCATGTGAATGGCCACGATGGTGGCCCCTGGCCATACAGGCTCCAATACACTCACAGAAATTCTCTATAGGTTTGGATATTTCTTAAATCTACATTGTAATACTATCCCTGGTGTCTTTTCTCAAAAGCTAAATACATGTTTGCAGCTGCTAACTGCCAAGTAAATGATCTTTCTGAGACCAGAAAGTCCAAAACTGAATGAAGAGACTGACTGGCTTTAAGGATTGTGTTGGGCGGATAAAATGTATTATGCTCACTTTGTTAAAGATAACATGAGGAGGCCGTCGCCCAGGTGATATTAATGTGTGTTGGGGTGGGCTAAAGGCAGGCAGAATCCTTGTAGCCTGGGGCTTGGTTTTGGGATTAAGCCTTTCCTACCCTTTTTGATGTGGGGTGGTACAATCCAATCATGCCTCAGAGAAGTGACTGTATTAGAGACTACCCTATTTTGTATATTGGATTAAAGGTTATGAAGCTACACTATAAAATGGGGATGGAACGAGAGTTTGCTCTCTTGGTTCCTGAGGTTAGCATGAGAGAGCGGAGAGAGTAGAGCCAGCAGCTAAAGGAGGCCACGTGGAGGAGGCCAGGAGAAGCAGCCAAGATGGCGGAGTGCTGAGTGAGATGCCAGTTTGTGTAGAGTTTGTATCTGGGATAAGGAAGGAAATGGGGAACTGAGGAGAATAAGGTTGGTGAGCTAGAAACCTTTGATTCTAGGAAACTCGGATAAGTCAGTGGCTTTGTGAGCACTGAGTGTGACTGGGTTTTGGAGCCCAGTGTGTATTTTTACTTGCCCGCCGGGTGCAAGGTAGGATTAAAGGCTATGGCCCACCAGTTTTTGGATCCATGGTTTCTTTACCGACTGTCCGAATCCAATGCGAACCTGCATGGGCCGGGCTGCTTTGATAGTGGCCCTGGCCCTGGCTGCTGGCTTTACAGATTGTGACCTGGGAAAGTCACAGAGATCAAGCAAAAGCAGGGATCAATGGGGCTGGTGAGGAGCTGAGAGTGACGCTGATGCCTTAGTGTTGACTCCTATCTCTCAGGTAAGCTGAGAGGAGGATCAAAAGGGGGGGATTTTTAAAGAGAAAAATACAGGCCTCTGTTGGTTAAATAAGTTTGTAAAAATAATATATATGGGCCTGACCTGTGGTGGCGCAGTGGGATAAAGTGTCAACCTGGAACACTGAGGTTGCCAGTTCGAAACCTTAGGCTTGCCTGGTCAAGGTACATATGGGAGTTGATGCTTCCTGCTCCTCCCCTTCTCTCTCTCTCTCTCTCTAAAAATCAATAAAAAAAATTAAAAAAATAATATATATGTCTGCTCACTTATAGTTTGCATTGGGTGTGGGGGACAGGCTGTAAGCAGGCAGGGTCCTTATAGCCTAAGGCTTAGTTTTAAGACTAAGCCTTTCCCACCCTTTTAATACCAAGATCTTCTCAACACTAAGCTTTTCTCCACACCCTTGACTGTTGCATGATGTGGGGTGGTGCTGTTGTAATTAAATCCACAAATCCGCGGGTGTTTGTAGAGGCACGTAGTTCAGATAAGTTTTTGAAAAGTTTTTTTTTTTTTTAATTTTTTTAAGACTTTATTTATTCAATTTTCAGAGAAGCGAGAGAGAGAGAGAAAGGTGAGGAGCAGAAAGCATGAACTCCCCATATGTGCCTTGACCAGACAAGCCCAAGGTTTCGAACCGGTGACCTCAGTGTTCCAGGTGGACGCTTTATCCCACTGTGCCACCACATGTCAGGCCTGAAAAAAGGAGGAAACTTATTAAATATGCTGGCCACATATGGCTGACACAGGGAAACAGACCCAAATTGTGAAAACCCCCAAAACAGTAAGGGGCTGTTTATATACTCCTAATTATACACGGGAGGGGAGAAAACCTGACATCATGGCATAAGTTTATACCTTTGTTTAGAGATACATACATTAACCACATGCTTTCAGGAGGGGAGGGGTAGTTTCCATAGGGACAGATGCCTGTAAATGGTTCATCAGTATAAGAAAATATTTTATTTATTCATTTTTTTTTTTTTTTTTAGAGAGGAGAGGGAGAGACAGAGAGAGAAAGAGGAGAGACAGAGAGAGAGAGAGAGAGAGAAGAGGGGGAGGAGCTGGAAGCATCAACTCCCATATGTGCCTTGACCAGGCAAGCCCAGGGTTTTGAACCGGCGACCTCAGCATTTCCAGGTCGATGCTTTATCCACTGTGCCACCACAGGTCAGGCCAAGAAAAGATTTTAATTTAATCTTTTTCTTCCTGTGCCTGGCTAGCTATTCACCCCTCCTCCCATAGGTAGGGGGGAAGGTCAGGGAATCCAAGTCTCCTTCCTCTTCTGCATTTACAACACAAAGCCATTGGCCATCTTAGTTTTGATGCTAATTACACAAGCATAGAAATCACACTTACAAAATCTTTCTGCACGCCTAGCCCAAATTAATAAAATGTTCTTTAAACTTCCTAAAATATTAATATTAATTCTGTAGCTTTTGGCACTTGACAACATTCCCCATTGATTCTATTTCCCAAGTCAAATCTTTGACTTAATTTATTGATGAGTATAAGGCTGTTGTCTAGGAATATTAACTTATAACATGTAATAGACATTTAACAGATAGCATTAATAGCAATATAATTTATTAAAGAAACAAATGTTATTGATTAATTTTTTATAAACCGTAAAAACCTTTTGTAATGTACATAAAACTAACTGGTTTTTATAACAATTTACTTTTAGTCAGAACTTTTAATTTATAACCTTTAACTCCTAGTGACTGTTAAGTTGGCTTTTGTTTTACCCTATTTTTCCTTTTTCTCCAAAGTCTGGTTAAAAAGAATCCTTAGTTTTTTCATATATTTGCCATACGTAGACCAATTAGTTTCTTGTTTGTGGTTGATGTCTTTTATTTTTTGGCAGTAGTGGGGGTCGTCAGGATCATGGTGTGTGGCCCCGTCTGTATGGGAGTCAGTCCTGGGTGATGTACTGAATCTGCTGAGGCACCTTTGGATAGTCCTTTGAATAGTTTGTTGAATAACTTGTAAATTCTGCAAATACTTAGGAAAGAGTGGTTATGTTTTTTTATTTGATTCATGTAATTTACTTGCCCTGAATTTTTGGGTACCTTTGGGTACAATGTAATTTTAAATTAGCTTCTAATTAATATTGAGCTTCTTTTTTTACTAGCTTTGAGACTGTGGACACTAATGCAGGTCTAATACTAGAATGGGCAAGCTAAACCTGGAAAGAACTATATATAGCAATTTCCTAACAATTGTCAATTAATTTATTAAAGTCTATTTCTAAATGTTTATTTGAGAAAATTCATTTCTCCCATTTTTAAATCTTTTTAAATTGGTTTCAAATAAACCTTTGGCAATAAGGGTCTCAAAACCCCACTGATTCTGGGTGGCATTTTATTCATTTGAATTGCTATGTTCTGATTTTGAGGCTGACTGGAAAAATATATAATTAACAATAAAATTCAAATAACTAATGTTAATAAATACTATAACAAGAATCTTAACATAATAAGGTGACTAAAAAAATAATAAAGTGACTAAGGCCTACTAGATTATTAAACAAAAATAAAATTCTAACTAATATAACAAGGTTGAAAATAAAATTTTTAGTCATAAATGTTCTTAACATGTTAATGTAATTTTACTAAGTTTATGTTGATATTCTTATTGTTTTATATTATTTGCCAATGTAACTTAATTTCACTTTAGTCTGAGAAATGTCCTAAAGAACAGGAGTTACACATATTCAGGAAAAGTCCACAAGGCATTGGAGTTGTGGTCACATTCTACACTTTGCAGCTAGAGTTTAAGTCGTAGTGACCACTGCTTCTAGCTGGAATTAGGAGCAGGTCCCAGCCTACAATAGGCATAAGGCATTGAGACAAGAGGAATAAAGGAGACACTATACATTAAATAAAGCAATAAAATCAGACTGTCAATACCCATAGTAGAGATCTTCGAGGGATAAATAAAACTCAAATATTCAGGCAAGGCATAGTAAATGGCCCTTATGTTCACAAGAAATGAGATCAGTTTACCTGCTACTTGTAAGAAATACCTTAGGCTCGTGAACGATGTCATGAGATGGGGCCAATGGCCAACCTTGGTCACCTTTTAGCCTTCAGTGGCAAATTTCAACATGCTGTTGGGCAAGGTCAGGTCACAGGTAGCTGGAGCAGGGCTGGAAGAGACTGAACGCCCCCTCCGTGGAGCAGGGAGGCTGCTTACCCTTCTCGTGTCCCTTTTTTCTACAGCAAAGACATGTTCCCCAGTGGGGCCGGGAAACCTGGCAGGCCTTAGTTCAATGACCTTTCTTTCTGCTTTTGAAACAGGGCCCTGATGGGATTCTATGAAGCCCTTTGGGGTGCTGGAGCCTTTAAGAGTGTATGCTAAAAGCTGGTATTTCCTGACCTCTTTTGGGCCTTATTTGCCTTTTCTGTTACTACCTTGGTCATTATAGACCTTAAAAGCCATTCTCAGAAGATCTCGCTGAAGGGCTTGAGGGTCCTTATTTGTTTATATAAACTTTTGGAAAAAGACAAAAGCAATGTTATTAGCTGGATTAATTCAAGAAAAATAGGTTTGGGTGTTTCCTTTAGAATTCCAGAATCCCTTCATTGCTAAATAACATTACATTAGCATTTAAAATAAATTTCAGCCTGACCGGTGGTGGCACAGTGAATAAAGCATCCACCTGGAAATGCTGAGGTTGCCGGTTCGAAACCCTGGGCTTGCCTGGTCAAGGCACATATGGGAGTTGATGCTTCCAGCTCCTCCCCCTTCTCTCTCTCTCCTCTGTCTCTCTCTCTCCTTCTCTCTCTCCTCTCTAAAAATGAATAATAAAAAAAAGAATATTAAAATAAATTTCGCCTGACCTGTGGTGGCGCAGTGGATAAAGTGTCGACCTGGAAATGCTGAGGTCACGGGTTCGAAACCCTGGGCTTTCCTGGTCAAGGCACATATGGGAGTTGATGCTTCCAGCTCCTCCTCCCTTCTCTCTCTCTCTGTCTCTCTCCCTCTCTCTGTCTTCTCTAAAAATGAATAAATAAAATAATTAAAAAAAAATAAATTTCAACAAAAGCATGATAAAATAGATTTGCAAGAATTCCAGGATATGACTTCTTTTTATTTTATTTTATTTTATTTTATTTTATTTTTTAAAAGGAGAGGAACAGGCAGAGCAAAGCTAGGAAGGCAGGTTTCCCACCCACCCCCTCGTGGCTCTTTCAAACGGGAGCAGATGTGTGGAGTGTGGAGAGGGGGAGAGAGGGGAGATGAATGATGGGCTCTTGGGGCTCTTCAAGTGGTCCTGCCTGGGCATGATGGGGTGGCAACTCCCAATCTGGATGGATTTATTTATCAGTTGTCATAGTAATAATGGGCCTATGACTCAACCTCATCCCTTTTTTCCCCTATCTTCAGCATCACTTGGGATTCCTTAATCCCTTTTTATTTTATTTATTTATTTATTTATTTTTTATTTATTTATTTTTGTATTTTTTTTCTGAAGCTGGAAACGGGGAGAGACAGTCAGACAGACTATCGCATGCGCCCGACCGGGATCCACCCGGCAACGCTCTGCCCACAAGGGGGCGATGTTCTGCTCCTCCGGGGCGTCTCTCTGTTGCGACCAGAGCCACTCTAGCGCCTGGGGCAGAGGCCAAGGAGCCATCCCCAGCGCCCGGGCCATCTTTGCTCCAATGGAGCCTCGGCTGCGGGAGGGGAAGAGAAAGACAGAGAGGAAGGAGAGAGGGAGGGGTGGAGAAGCAGATGGGCGCTTCTCCTGTATGCCCTGGCCAGGAACCGAACCCGGGACTTCTGCACGCCAGGCCGACGCTCTACCACTGAGCCAACTAGCCAGGGCCTATTTTATTTTTTTACATAGAGAGAGAGTCAGAGAGAGGGATAGACAGGGACAGACAGACAGGAACAGAGAGATGAGAAGCATCAATCATTAGTTTTTCGTTGCGCGTTGTGACACCTTAGTTATTCATTGATTGCTTTCTCATATGTGCCTTGATCGTGGGCCTTTAGCAGACAGAGTAACCCCTTGCTCGAGCCAGAGAGCTTGGGTCCAAGCTGGTGAGCTTTGCTCAAACCAGATGAACCCGTGCTCAAGCTGGTGACCTCGGGGTCTTGAACCTGGGTCTTCCGCATCCCAGTCTGACGCTCTATCCACTGCGCCACCGCCTTAATCAGGCTGACTTCTTTTTTTTTTTATATTACCTAGCATAAAACAATATTGTTTTAAAATGATAATAAACTAAATATTACATAAAAAGACATTATTAAAAATTATCAATATTTAAACTAAGATTCTAATATTATAGGGCTATAAAACAGCAAATAAAGAATTAACAAAAGACCTTTAAAATAATATATATATTTAAATATGGAAAATACTTTTATACAATAAGGGATTCTTGGTATAAACTACCCAGCTGGCACTGAGATATTAACTTTCTTTTGACTTATAGTAATTTCCATCATGAGGGGCGGGGTGGATGCCTGAGGGAGAAGCAGACTCCAAGAACTGAGAGCTTGTTGCTTTTATCCCCCCCTTTTTTTCCTGCAGTTTGTAGCCAAGCTCCTTAGCAAGATAATGGGACTTCTCCTAAGCAGGGCTTGAGTCAATTTGTCACCTGTAAACTAACTGCCTTGCTTTGAGTAGCTAATTGAAATTCAAATTTTACAAAATTACTTTCCCAATAGTGAGTTGCTTTAGCCTGTATGAGGTTTCCAATTTTTCTTGTAATTCCCTGAAAAATCCCTTTTTATTTTATTATTATTATTATTATTATTTTTACTATTATAGCTAAAACAGTGGGTCTCTCCCATGAATCCCATGCCTCCTACATCAGATAACAACCATGCCACACGAAGGATCTGGGGAAGTGTAGGGGAAACTTAGAGGGGACCCTACACCCACTTTGGTCCCACGAGAGAGAGTCGGAACCATTCTCTCAGTGCTAGTCTTGTTCACTTTACACGTATTTTCCCTTCTATAATTTCTTATACATCAGTGGAGGGCAACAAGCCAATATTCCAAACCCATGGAGGGCTTATTTTAAATTTTATTTTCTGTAATTTTATTACTTCTTTTGGAGTTGCAATTTAATTTGAGAAACCGCCAGTTAACTAGCAAGGTCCACACCTGTTAAGCCAAATTCGGAGGGACCCAAAACATGAAAGACAGGAACAATGTCCGTCGTTTACACATCAAAGTTTTATTGTCTAGCTTGGCCAAGCGGCGGCAGCTCCGACAGAAATCTGAGGGAGAGCGCGCTGGCCCTTTGTTCTACCTAGTTTTTATAGTTTTGAAAGTGGGAAGTACAGAAGCAAAAATTGTATTTAGGAGCCCTTTACCACTATTGGTTATAGTCATATGTCCTTTAACATGATAGGACCATGTTCAATTTGCAAGCCATACATCCTTTTGGAGAAAACAAATCAACACAATGGTAGAAAGATATTTCTTTACATATTAAAAGGCCTTCCTATATTTTCTAGTGTTCATCCTCCCATCTCTGTGTCCAGAGTCAGACGTATTAACCACAGGCATTTACATAAGAGAGGTAGTTTCCGTGGGGACAAATGCCTGCAAATGGCTCATAGTTATAAGAAAAGGTTTATTTTGGCTTTTCTCTTCCTGCACCTGGCTAGCCATTCACTCCTTTCCCCACAGGTGTGGTGGAATGTCAGGGAATCCATGTTTTCCTTCCCTTTTCATTTACAATACAATGGCAAGAGCCATCCTGGTTATGCCAATCACACAGTACAGAGACTATTCTCACAATATCTCTGCACACCTTAACAGTTAACCCAAATTAATAAAATGTTCTCCAAGCCTCCTAAAATATTAATATTAATTCTGTAGCCTTTGGTACTTTACAACACCTGCAGGTGAAATGGCTCAGTGGCTCCTCAACACCTACAGTTTGTTAATTTTTAAATTCTTTTTACCTGGTCTTGTTTTTTTTCTAAGATTTTTCTAAAGCAAAGTTTCAATTTTAATATTATTCCTGTATTTTCCAAGTAGGTAAAACCTCTTTTGGTCAGTAGGTGGATATTTGAAATTAATTTCTATTTTATATTTTAGTTATTTCATTTTTTCTCTATAGCTCTTTCTCCCCTGCCCCACACACAGCAGGCTGAATCCTAACCTCACCATGCATCTGGAGGTTGCGGTGGGGTTTGCCTTTTGGTGCGTGGCCTTCTGCCTGATGTTTGCCTTCTGCTTGGGTGCGCTGTGGTGGCCAGAACAGGAGCACGGCTTGGGGGGAGGAGGCATGTCCACACACCACGCGTCCCTGCTCGGCCTTTTTCTCTTTCACCTAAATTGCTCACTTGTCAGCCTTTTCTCCTAGAGGCTGGAGAAATACTTTCCCAGCTGTATTCTCTATTGCAATAAGCACATTGATTTCTTTCTAACTGAGTTCTAATTTTTTTTTTTCGAATCTCTTTTCTGTCTTATATATGTCCGGCCGGACTAGGGAGACGTATCACCCTTTCTGTATGGAGCAAGCTTTCAGCCATTGTGGTGGATCTAATGTTAAATTTAGCCATTGATCAATGTATGGAAACAAATCAGGGTAGCCTGGATCCTCAGTTACAATATTCCAGACTTTCTCTATTAGCCGGAGATTAAAGGTCCCAATTGATGGCCATCCTATTCCTAAAACAGGCCATTCTGATTCACAGAGAGCGTAACCTTTTCTTGGACCATTTAATTCTGTATTTACCGCCGTCTCAATGAGCTTCTTGAAAGTGTTTTAAAAGACAGCCTAATGGGGTCTTCTGTGAACTGGCCCCTCCTCCCATATTTAATAGCTAAGGTTAATAATTACAAAATTAAAACTACTTCAGAAAAATCCAGAAATTAGTGCACCAATAAAACAAAAATATAAGACAGATAGTTAACTAGCACCCAGAATAAAAGTGTTTGACTATAGAGGTGTTAATTATTACACTAACCCAAGAGAAGAAGCCAACAGAAGAGAATGATTTCCTTCAGGGGAGAAACCTTAGCTTACTCATTCTAGGAAGCCCGGAAGCTAGTATTTGAGAACAAAGAAAATAATAGCTTGCTACTTAAGTTTTTTAATTTTATTTATTCATTTTAGAGAGGAGAGGGAAAGAGAGAGAGAGAGAGAGAGAGAGAGAAGGGGGGAGGAGCTGGAAGCATCAACTCCCATATGTGCCTTGACCAGGCAAGCCCAGGGTTTCGAACCTGCGACCTCAGCATTTCCAGGTCGATGCTTTATCCACTGCGCCACCACAGGTCAGGCCAAGATTTTTTTTTTTTAGCCTGATCAGGCGGTGGTGCAGTGGATAGAGCTTCGGACTGGGGTGCGGAGGACCCAGGTTCGAGACCCCGAGGTCGCCAGCTTTGAACAAAAGCTCACCAGCTTGGACTCAAGGTCGCTGACTCGAGCAAGGGGTTACTCGGTCTGCTGAAGGCCCACGGTCAAGGCATATATGAGAAAGCAATCAATGAACAACTAAGGTGTTGCAACTCGCAATGAAAAACTAATGATTGATGCTTCTCATCTCTCTGTTCCTGTCTGTCCCTTTCTATCCCTCTCTCTGACTCTCTCTCTGTCTCTGTAAAAAAAAAAAAAAAAAGATTGCTTTTTAGTCAGAAGCTTCCAATTTTAACATAAAAGACTCAAACAGGCCTTAAAACAGACACGTTTAGACATTAAACAAAGGACTTATATACACAAACACACATGAACGCACTTTCAAGGACAGAGAAGGGCTTCCCCTTGTGGCTTCTCACTGGGGTTCCACATCCCTGGAGTCACAACTCAGTAAAGCCCCCAAATCCACTCTACCTACATTCTAATCCCAAACAAATTTGACCAGTACTAGTTTCAGACAAAAAAAGTGAAAGCGGCCCTGGCCGGTTGGCTCAGTGGTAGAGCGTCGGCCTGGCGTGCAGGAGTCCCGGGTTCGATTCCCAGCCAGGGCACACAGGAGAAGTGCCCATCTGCTTCTCCACCCCTCCCCCTCTCCTTCCTCTCTCTCTCTCTTCCCCTCCTGCAGCCAAGGCTCCACTGGAGCAAAGTTGGCCCGGGTGCTGAGGATGGCTCTGTGGCCTCTGCCTCAGGAGCTAGAATGGCTCTGGTTGCAACAGAGCGACGCCCCAAGATGGGCAGAGCATCGCCCCCTGGTTGGCATGCCGGGTGGATCCCGGTCGGGCGCATGCGGGAGTCTGACTGCCTCCCGTTTCCAGCTTCGAAAAACTGCAAAAAAAAAAAAAAAGAATAGGTGAAAGCAAGTATTCAGAGGAAAGCCAGAAAAATTCAGCAAAGCAAAAGGAATTGTTTTATTTACCTCCTTTATTTCTCTGCCGAATAGTCCAAATTGTCGAATTTGCGAACCAGAAGTATCTACCAGGGAACTGTCGAAACCCCACAGGAAGACCGGGAGCCCTGGAAGTCTCAGGTGGTACGCCTCTCCTCGGCTCTCAAGCGGGCCCCGAGCAGCTCCCTGGAGAGTTAGTCCGATTCAGGGTGCCTCTACCTAGTGATCCAAAACACTGTAAGCCCCACATGGGCGCCAAATGTTGTAAAGTAACTAAATCCACAAATCTGCGGGTGTTCATAGAGGCAAATAGTCCAAATAAATTTTTGAAAAGTTTTATTAAAGGAGGAATTTTTTTTTTTTTTTTACAGGGACAGAGTCAGAGAGAAGGACAGACAGGAACGAAGAGAGATGAGAAGTATCAATCATCAGTTTTTCATTTTGACACCTTAGTTGTTCATTGATTGCTTTCTCATATGTGCCTTGACCACACGCCTTCAGCAGACCGAGTAACCAGTGACCTTGGGTCCAAGCTGGTGAGCTTTTTGCTCAAACCAGATGAACCTGCACTCAAGCTAGCGACCTCGGGGTCTCGAACCCGAGTCCTTCTGCATCCCAGTCCAATGCTGTATCTACTGCGCCACCGCCTGGTCAGGCAAAGGAGGAAATTTATTAAATATGCCAGCCGCATATGGCTGACACAGGGCAACAGACCCAAATTGTGCAGACCCCCAAAATGGTTCAGGGGCTGTTTATATACTCCTAATAATACACGGGAGGGAAGAAAACCTGACATCATGGCATAAGTTTATACCTTTATTTAGAGATACATACATTAACCACATGCTTTCAGGAGGGGGGGGTAGTTTCCATAGGGACAGATGCCTGTAAATGGTTCATCAGTATAAGAAAAGATTTTAATTTAATCTTTTTCTTCCTGTGCCTGGCTAGCTATTCACCCCTCCTCCCATAGGTAGGGGGGAAGGTCAGGGAATCCAAGTCTCCTTCCTCTTCTGCATTTACAACACAAAGCCATTGGCCATCTTAGTTTTCTTTTTTTCTTTCTTTATTATTTTTTCCAACTTTTCTGAAGTTCGAAACAGGGAGGCAGTCTGACAGACTCCCGCATGCGCTCGACCGGGATCCACTAGGCATGCCCACCAGGGAGCGATGCTCTGCCCATCTGAGGCATCGCTCTGTTGTAACCAGAGCCATTCTAGCACCTGAGGCAGAGGCCACAGAGCCATCCTCAGCTCCCGGGCCAACTTTGCTCCAATGGAGCCTTGGCTGCGGGAGGGGAAGAGAGAGACAGAGAGGAAGGAGAGGGGGAGGGGTGGAGAAGCAGATGGGCACTTCTCCTGTGTGCCCTGGCCGGGAATTGAACCCGGGACTCCTGCATGCCAGGCCGATGCTCTTCCACTGAGCCAACCGGCCAGGGCTTTATTTTATTTTTTTACAGAGACAGAGAGAGAGTCAGTGAGAGGGACAGATAGGGACAGACAGACAGGAACAGAGAGAGATGAGAGCATCAATCACCAGTTTTTTGTTGCGATGCCTTAGTTGTTCATTGATTGCTTTCTCATATGTGCCTTGACTGTAGGCCTTCAGCAGACCAAGTAACCCCTTGCTCAAGCCAGCAAGCTCGAGTCCAAGCTGGTGAGCCTTTTCTTTCTTTCTTTCTTTTTTCCTGAAGTTGGAAAGGGGGAGGCAGTCAGACAGACTCCTGCATGGGCCCGACCAGGATCCACCCGGCATGCCCACCAGGGGGCGATGCTCTGCCCATCTGGGGCGTTGCTCTGTTGCAACCAGAGCCATTCTAGTGCCTGAGGCAGAGGCCATGGAGCCATCCTCAGTGCCTGGGCCAACTTTGCTCCAATGGAGCCTTGGCTGTGGGAGGGGAAGAGAGAGACAGAGATGAAAGAGAGGGGGAGGGGTGGAGAAGCAGATGGGCGCTTCTTCCTGTGAGCCCTGGCTGGGAATCGAACCCGGGACTCCTGCATGCCAGGCCAATGCTCTACCACTGAGCCAACCGGCCAGGACGCTGGTGAGCTTTTGCTTACAAAATCTTTCTGCATGCCTAAGCCAAATTAATAGTGTTCTTTAAACTTCCTAAAATATTAATATTAATTCTGTAGCTTTTGGCACTTTACAACAGTGCACTCTCATGAGGAATCCCATTATGCCTCAGATAAGTGACTTTGTATCAGAGACTTCCTTGTTTGTATAATGGATTAAAGGTTTTGATTTCTACACTATAAAATGGGGCAGAGGAGCCCATTCTGGAGGAGAGCAGAGAAAGGCACGTGGAGGAGAGGAGAAAGGGTCAAAATGGCAGAGTGCTGAAGGAGAAGCCAGTTTGTGCAGAGTTTGTGCAGAGAGAAGGAGATGGGGAACAGAGGTGAATAAGGTTGATGAGGTAGAAACCTTTGATTCTAGGAAACTCGGATAAGTCAGTGGCTTTGGGAGCCCTGAATGGACAGGGAACTGTTTTCCCACTGTGTGTATTTCTTGCCCACCAGGTGCAAGCTAGGATTAAAGATAATGGCCCACCAGTTCATAGCTTCGTTGTTTCATTACTGTCTGTCCAAATCAAATGCGAACCTGCACAGGTCAGGTGTCTGTGATGGTGGCCGTGGCTTCTGGCCTTACATTTGGCGTAGTCTGAGGCAGGATTTGATAAAGATCGGTACGGTGCCGCCACCACCTTTGAGCAGTGTAGTAGAGCAGTGGCCCTCTACCCCCGGGCCGCGGATCGGTACCGGTCCATGGGCCATTTGGTACCGGTCCACAGAGAAAGAATAAATAACTTACATTATTTAACCATCCTAATTCTGGGTGAACTGAGAAAGATAATTGAAAAAAGAAGCTGATGGCCGTTTTAGATACATCAGATCCCCAAAAAGCCTCATGCAAGCATTTCTTTTTACTTCAGTTCATAGGTCTTCTTGTTTCCTTTTCTTCCTTAAAATGTTGTCAGGTAGTACCAATTCTTCAATCTTTCTTTATATTCTGACCCTGCTTGACATTTTTTTTTTTTTGTCTTTAATTGGTTTAGGCCTCTCTGTTTTACATTTTAAAAGGATCTTTTGGGAAAATTGTCACGGGAACTGAAAGCAAAGCCCTGATGACTCATCCTGTAGACACTGGGAGAGAATACATCAGAAGCTGATGTCTTTTCTTCTTCTATTTTGTTTCCCCATGTATAAGATGCACCTTAATTTTGAGGCCCAAAACTTGAAAATAAATGTATTACATAAAGTTATTGAACTCAAGTTTTATTCATCTACAGCACTGAGCGCAAAAACAAGTGCGGAAAAGTGGAAAATGCAAGTAAAAAAATGTAACTGTTGGCCCTGGCCGGTTGGCTCAGTGGTAGAGCGTCGGCCTGGCGTGCAGGAGTCCCAGGTTTGATTCCCGGCTGGGTCACATAGGAGAAGTGCCCATCTGCTTCTCCACCCCTCCCCCTCTCCTTCCTCTCTGTCTCTCTCTTCCCCTCCCGCAGCCGAGGCTCCATTTGAGCAAAAGATGGCCTGGGTGCTGGGGATGGCTCCTTGGCCTCTGCTCCAGGCGCTAGAGTGGCTCTGGTCGCGACAGAGCGATGCCCCGGATGGGCAGAGCATCGCCCCCTGGTGGGCGTGCCGGGTGGATCCTGGTCGGGAGCATGCGGGAGTCTGTCTGACTGCCTCCCGTTTCCAGCTTCGGAAAAATACAAAAAACAAAAAAAAACAAAAACAAAAACAAAAATGTAACTGTTGGAATCCATGGGAGTCCAAAAGACCAGAGTAACAGGCTTTATTGAAAGGAAGAAAGGAACCCCTGCCAGGCACTCCTGCCAGGCACTTCTCTTGGGGAGAAGAGCGCAGGTTACAGACTAGGGGAGAGTTATATAGTGTTTGGGAGAGCCTGAGGGGATACTGAGTCAAAAGTCCTGGTATGTCCGGAATGCTCCTCCTTGGGGGGCTTCGAGCATGTGGGTGTTGAATCAAAAGTCCTGGTATGTCCGGAGCCCCTCCTTGGAGTGGCTTCTCAGCTTTTTGGAATTCCTCTGTCTCAGGGGCGATAGTCCAGTAAGGGTGAGGTCTGACAGATAAGTGGAACATCAAGAGGGCAGTTTGGAATACACATATCTATCAATAACCACTGTATAAAACGCACCCAGTTATTAGACTCCAAACTTTTTGAAAAAAGGTGCATCTTATACATGGGGTATAATACGGTAAATAAATGAGGAGCACAGCAACTGTTTTCAGTAGGCATGTTGGGTGAGTTCACTGTCACCTTAGAAGGAGCCGTGCAGGTCAGCAGGGCCAGCTCTCCCCTTGCAGGGGGCTGGACCCACACTCTCCATTCTGTGGAAGAGGATTCATTTTGTGTCCAGCCCTTGTGGGAGACTGAAAGTCATCCGTCGCCTTGGCAGCAGCAGATCCTTTGACTTGGGAAGCGGTTTGGCCTGTCCCATTTCATTGTAGGTTAAAGTGGTCTGTGTTTGGTATTTGGTCTGTTGTCTTTCCTGAGAGATCAGCTCTGTCATTGCATTCTTTTCTGGGTCTGTGTGCTCATGGAAACTGGTGTGGATGGGAAAGTGTCTCTGCAATACATCTGCCAAGTCCAGTGCCTGAGAGGAGCCTCATAGGATGGCCTGATCATAAACCCCTAGCAGGGCAGGTCTTGGTGGAGAGTCACACCTCAGGCCTATTACTTCTTTAGAAAAGGGTTTATCTTTGAAGCAAGCACTGTCCACTGTTCTTGTGTGTTGTAGTAATATAATATAGTAATTGAATATATAGAAATATAAAAAAATATAGAAGATGTATAAAAGTAATTAAGATATAATATTAAAACTAATTAAGGAAATTAAAGTTATGCTGTCTGGATAGGAATTAATTTAGTATGTGCAAATGTGATAAACAGACTCTGACTTTCAAGCAGGGCCCAGTTAGTGTATATGTGAAGTTATACATAGTTAAGAAGTGGCTTGATGTCATAACTCTGTAAGTTAACATAAACAATAAGCTTCCCTAGTGTAAAGCCAGTAGCCATGGCCACCATCACAGCTGCCTGGCCCATGCAGGTTCACATTTGATTCAGACAGATGGTTGTTATTGATAGATATGTGTATTCCAAACTGCCTTATTGATGGTCCGCTTATCTGTCAGACCTCACCCTTACTGGACTATCACCCCTGAGACAAAGGAATTCCAAAAAGCTGACAAGCTGCCCCAAGGAGGGCTCTGGACATACCAGGACTTTTGATTCAACACCCACGTGCTTGAAGCCCCCCAAGGAGGAGCATTCCGGACATACCAGGACTTTTGCCTCAGTATCCCCTCAGGCTCTCCCAAACACTATATATATAACTCGCCCCTAGTCTGTATAACTCGCCCCTAGTCTGTAACCAGCACTCTTCTCCCCAAGAGAAGTGCCTGGCAGGGTTCCTTTCTTCCTTTCAATAAAGTCTGTTACTCTGGTCTTTTGGACTCCCGTGGATTCCAACAGTTATAAAGTACCACACTCCAGATTCTGAAAGGCACTGTACCTCATTTCATTGAGTTTACGTAGAGACACTCAGTCCAGATGAATTTTGAAAAGTTTTATTAGAGGTGGAGATTTATTAATATGCCGGCCGCATATGGCTGACATGGGGCATCTGCAGGCCCAAATCCTGCAGTCCCAAAAATAGTTCGGGGCTGTTTATATACCCTTGATCACACTCGGGTGGGGAAGAGCATGTCATCATGGTATAGGCTGGCAACATTTGTTTAGGGGATACACAGAAACATTAAGACTTTCAATGTAACAAAAATCAAAGACATTTACAAATCTTTCAGGGTTCATCTTCCTTCATTAGCCTAGGGGTATTTTACCCTCAAGATTCCAGGAAGGAGGAGGAACTACAATCAATGCAAGGTGGTATGTAAATTCTGCCTCCTATTGAAAGAGAAGAAGTTTCTAGGTTAACTTTTATTTTAGATTTAAAACTGAATGACCCATTGTTCTTGCAAGCCAGAAACTTCTACATTCTTCTCCCTCCCCTCCCTAAAGGAAGGACAAAACAGGAAAGCCTGATCTTTCCTCCCAGAATATTGATATCAATTTTCAGCTTTTGGTGCCTTACAACATTTCCCACTGGTTCTATTTCCTACATCAAATCCTTGACTTAATTTACTGAAAAGTATGAGGCTGTTGTCTAGGGATATTAACTTATAACATGTAACAGATATTTAACAGAATTAATAGCAATACAGTTCACTAAAGAAACAAATATTACTGATTAATTTCCTATTAACTATACAAACTTTTTGCAACTTACATAAAACTAACTGGCCTTTATAACAATCTACCTTTAGTCAGAACTCTTAGTTTTAAAACCTTTAACCTTTAGTGACAATTAAGTTGACTTTCTTTTTACCCTAGTTTCCCTTTTCCCAAAGTCTCATAAAAGAAGTCCTTAGTGAGTTTTTCATACATTTGCTGTAAGTAGACCAACCAGCTTCCGGTTTGTGGTTGGAGTAGGGCACGCCATTTTTCTACCTTAGCAGCAGTGGGAGTTGTCAGGATCATGGTTTGTGGACTCGTCCATGTGAAAGTCAGTACTTGGGTGATGTACTTGATCTGGTAATGCTGAAAGCGCCTCTTGGACAGTCTTTGAACAGTTTGCTGAGTAACCTGTAAATCCTGCAAGTACTTAGGGAAAGGGTGGTTACATTTATTTTACTACTTGATTCATGCATTTTACTTGCCTGGACCTTTTGGTACCTGTGGGCACAATGTAACTTCAAATTAGTTTCTAATTAATATTGAGTAGCATCTATTCATTTGAATTACTATGTTCCGGTTTTGAGACAGACTGGAAAAAAATATACAATTAACAATAAAATTCAAATAGCTAATGTTAACAAATACTATAACAAGCATCTTAATACAATAAAATGACTAAAGCCTACTAGATTATTAAACAAAAATAAAGTTCTAACCAATGTAACAGGATTCAAAATAAAATTCTTACAGTCACAAATGTTCTTAACATGTTAACGTAATTTCACTAAGTCTGAGAAATATCGTAAAAAACAGGAGTTACACATATTCAGGAAAAGTCCACAAGGCATTGGAGTTATGATCACATCTCTATACTTTGCAGCTAGAGTTTAAGTCCTAGTGACCGCTGCTTCAAGCTGGAATTAGGAGCAGGTCCCAGCCTACAATAGGCATGGGGCATTGAGACAAGTGGAATAAAGGAGACACTATACATTAAATAAAGCAACAAAATCAGACTGTCAATACCCACAGTAGAGATCTTTAAGGGATAAATAAAACTCAAATATTCAGGCAAGGCATAGTAAATGGCCCTTGTGTTCACAAGAAATGAGATCCGTTTACCTGCTACTTGGAAGAAATACCTTAGGCTCATGAACAATGTTGTGAGATGGGGCCAATGGCCGGCCTTGGGCACCTTATAGCCTTCAGTGGCAAATTTCAACATGCTGTTGGGCAAGATCAGGTCACAGGTAGCTGGAGCAGGGCTAAAAGAGACTGAACCCTCCCTCCATGGAGCAAGGGGGCAGCTTACCTTCTGGTGTCCCTCTTTCCACAGTAAAGATGTGTCCCTGGTGGGGCTGAGAAGCCTGGCAGGCTTCAGTTCAATGACCTTTCTTTCCATTCTTGAAGCAGGGCCCTGTTGGAATCCTATGAAGCCCTTTCTGGGCGCTGGAGCCTTTAGAGCATATGCCAAAACCTGGTATTTCCTGACCTCTTTTGGGACTTATTTGCCTTTTCTGTTACTACCTTGGTCATTATAAACCTTAAAAGCCATGCTCAGAAGATCTTGCTGAGGGGCTTGAGGGTCCTTATTTGTTTATATAAACTTTTGGAAAAAGACAAAAGCAATGTTATTAGCTGGATCAATTCAAGAAAAATAGGTTTGGGTGTCTCCTTTAGAATTCCAGAGTCTCTTTGCTAAATAATTCAGTACATTAGCATTTTTTTTTTTTTTGTATTTTTTGTATTTTTCTAAAGCTGGAAACGGGGAGAGACAGTCAGACAGACTCCCACATGCGCCCGACCAGGATCCACCCGGCACGCCCACCAGGGGCAACGCTCTGCCCACCAGGGGGCGATGCTCTGCCCCTCCGGGGCGTTGCTCTGTTGCGACCAGAGCCACTCTAGCGCCTGGGGCAGAGGCCAAGGAGCCATCCCCAGCGCCCGGGCCATCTTTGCTCCAATGGAGCCTTGGCTGCGGGAGGGGAAGAGAAAGACAGAGAGGAAGGAGGGGGGGGGTGGAGAAGCAAATGGGCGCTTCTCCTATGTGCCCTGGCCGGGAATCGAACCCGGGTCCCCCGCACGCCAGGCCGACGCTCTACCGCTGAGCCAACCTGCCAGGGCCGAGTACATTAGCATTTAAAAGACATTTTAACAAAAGCATGATAAAGTAGATTTGCAGGAGTTCCAAGATATTACTTAGTAGTGAACAATATTGTTTCAAAATAATAATAAACTAAACATTACATAGAAGACATTATTAACTATTTCGAACATTTAAACTAAGATTCCAATATTACAGGGCTATAAAACAGGAAATAAAAAAATTAACAAAAGGCCTTTTTTTTTTTTTTTTTGTATTTTTCCGAAGCTGGAAACGGGGAGGCAGTCAGACAGACTCCCGCATGCGCCCGACCGGGATCCACCCAGCATGCCCACCAGGGGGCGATGCTCTGCCCATCTTGGGGTGTCACTCTGCCGCAATCAGAGACATTCTAGCACCTGAGGCAGAGGCCATAGAGCCATCCTCAGCGCCCGGGCAAACTTTGCTCCAGTGGAGCCTTGGCTGCGGGAGGGGAAGAGAGAGACAGAGAGGAAGGAGGGGGGTGATGTAGAAGCAGATGGGCGCTTCTCTTGTGTGCCCTGGCCGGGAATCAAACCTGGGACTCCTGCACGCCAGGCTGACGCTCTACCACTGAGCCAACCGGCCAGGGCACAAAAGGCCTTTTTAAACACCACATACATTTTAACGTGGAAAATACTTTTATACAATAAGGGATTCTTGGTGTAAACTACCTAGCTGGCAATGAGATATTAACTTTCTTTTGACTTATAGTAATTTCAATCATGAAGGGGCGGGGCCTGAGGGAGAAACAGACTTCAAGAACTGAGAGCTTGCCGCTTTTACCTTTTTTTTTTCCCCTGCAGTTTGTAGTCAAGCCCTTAGCAAGACAATGGGACTTCTCCTAAACAGGACTTGAATCAATTTGCCATCTGTAAACTGACTGCCTTGCTTTGAGCAGCTAAATACAATTTTCACAAAATTACTTTCCCAATAGTGAGTTGATTTAGCCTGTATGAGGTTTCCAATTTTTCCCGCAATATTCTTTTACAGTTTTTTACTGTTTTGGTTAATGCAGTGGGTCTTCCTTATGAATTCTATGTCTTCTATGTAACTGAAAGACTTGGAGAGACTCCAACATTCCCTTTGCCCAGCAGGAGAGTTGGAATTTTTCTCTAATTTTTTACACCAGTGAGGGCAATCTAACCCACGGAGAGATTATTTTTAATTTTATTCCCTATAATCCTATTACTTATGATTCTGGAGTTGCAATTTAAGAAACTGCCAATTAACTAGCATGTTCTACACCTATGGTTTGTTAATTTCTAAATTTCTTATCTTTCCTTTACGTTTTTTTTTTTTTAATTTTTATTTTATTTATTCATTTTTAGAGAGGAGAGAGAGAGACAGAGAGGGATAGAGAGGAGAGACAGAGAGAGAGAGAGAAGGGGGAGGAGCTGGAAGCATCAACTCCCGTATGTGCCTTGACCAGGTGAGCCCAGGGTTTCGAACCGGCAACCTCAGCATTTCCAGGTCGACGCTTTATCCACTGTGCCACCACAGGTCAGGCTTTTTTTTTTTTTTTTACAGAGTCAGAGAGAGGGATAGACAGGGACAGACAGACAGGAATGGAGAGCCTGACCTGTGGTGGTGCAGTGGATAAAGTGTCAACCTAAAAATGCTAAGGTTGCCAGTTCAAAACCCTGGGCTTGCCTGGTCAAGGCACATATGAGAGTTGATGCTTTTTGCTCCTTCCCCTTCTCTCTCTCTCTCTCCCCTCTCTATAATGAATAAATTTAAAAAAAAATCTTAAAAAAAAAAAAAGAAAGGAATGGAGAAATGAGACGCATCAATCATTAGTTTTTTGTTGCGCATTGCAACACCTTAATTGTTCATTGATTGCTTTCTCATATGTGCCTTTACCACAGGCCTTCAGCAGACCGAGTAACCCCTTACTCGAGCCAGCAACCTTGGGCTCAAGCTGGTGAGCTTTTGCTCAAACCAGATAAGCCCTCACTCAAGCTGGCAACCTCAGGGTCTCGAACCTCTATCCACTGTGCCACCACCTGGTCAGGCTCCTTTATGATTTTTTTAAAGCAAAGTCCTAACTTTTAATACTATCCTTACTCTGTAATTTCTAAATGAGCAAAACCTCTTTTGGTCTGCCGGTGGACATTTGAAACTAATTTCTATTCTACATTTTGGTTATTTTTGTTGGAATCCATGGGAGTCCAAGAAGACCAGAGTAACAGGCTTTATTGAAAGGAAGAAAGGAACCCTTCTGAGCACTTCTCCGGGGAGAAAGGCACCAGTACAGTTTAAGGGGAGAATTTTATAGGGCTTGGGAGAGCCTGAGGGGATACTAAGTCAAAAGTTCCGGTATGTTCCCTTTTACGGTTTTAGGATTTCAGCTTTCTGGAACTCTTCTGCCTCAGGGGCAATTGTCCAGTAAGTAAGGGTGAGGTCAGGCAGCCAGGTGGGACAACAAAAGGGCAGTTGGAAGTTCTGGTAAATGCATATATTTATCACTTCTCAACTCTGTGGTATGATAAAAAAGAAAAAGAGGTGGGGGGAAGGAGAGGGTATGGGGTTCAGGAAGGAGGTTTGTCTTGGACCGGCCATCTTCTGGAGCTATTTCCTACTGTTATCTCTATTGGGGGCCTCCTTCGTGAACCCCCCCACCCCGGGGTAGTTGGAGTCAGGGTTGTAAAAGCATTTGATTGTAGGTAATCCTGGAGATTTCCCTCATTCGAGCCTGCAGGAACTTGATAAAGAAAGGGGTAAGCATTACTATTAGGCACAAAATGAGAATTGGTACTATAATTGGTGCTAGCATTGAGAACAAGGGGTTTTTCCACCATTGCTTGGAGTAGAGATGTATTTATAGGGTTCCAGATTTTTTGTTTTGCGAGGGCAGGTTTCAGGGTTGGTGTGTAGGTTAGGTAGATTTTTCCAATTTTCTGATTGGTGAAGATCTGCATGCGGTTCTGTAAGAAACTAGTGAAAAAACGTAAGAGGCAGGGTCCAAAAGTTAGAAAAATAAATAGGAGAGTGAGTGGAGCAATGAAAAGCAATAGTCAAGACACCCAGTTTGTGTGAAACCACTGATTTCATGACTCGGTTTGCTTTTTATGAATTTGCTGGGCTTCAGAGAGAGAGAGAGAGAGAAAAAGAAAGAGAGAGAGAGTGGGAATAAGACAGAAAAGTGGCCAGTTCCCCTGCCCCTCGACCTATTTTTATAAAAATTCTTAAAGCAACAAGGAGAGGAATTACCTGTATACTTGTTTGGTCCTTAGATTGACGGGTAGTGTATTAGGAACTGGAAGAGGCTCATGGGGTGGGAATAGGTTGATATTTGGGGTGAGATAGATTAGGGTACAGGTTTTTGTTCAATTAGTACAGAAACACATATAGGTGTTGGTCCCACATGAGTAGAAAGCCCCTGATTGGGTGAGGCAGGCTGAGAGGTGAATAGAGAATAGATGCCTTGTCCTCTCAGAAGATCTCACTAAGGGCCTTGACTAAGAGAGCAAAATTGGGAATCTAGTGTCTAAAGAAGCCTATTAGAGGCCCTGGCTCATTGGCTCAGTTGTAGAGCGTTGGCCTGGCGTGCAGGAGTTCTGAGTTTGATTCCCGGCCAGGGCACACAGGAAAAGCGCCCATCTGCTTCTCCACCCCTCCCCCTCTCCTTCCTCTCTGTCTCTCTCTTCCCCTCCAGCTGCCAATGCTCCATTGGAGCAAAGTTTTCCCGGGTGCTGAGGATGGCTCTGTGGCCTCTGCCTCAGACACTAGAATGGCTCTGATTGCGGCAGAACGATGCCCCAAGATGGGCAGAGCATTGCCCCCTGGTGGGCATGCCGGGTGGATCCCGGTCGGGCACATGAGGGAGTCTGTCTGACTGCCTTCCCATTTCCAACTTAAAAAAAGAAAAAGAAAAAAGAAGCCTATTAGATTAAGGAAAGAAATTATTTGATATGCGGTGGTAGGTGGTTGGAGACTGTGGAGGGTCTGAATTCGATCTAGGGTGAGACCTCAGGTGGTGGGGGTTAAGGCGATGCCCAGATAGACTATGAACTAAGAGTGAAGTTGAGCCTTAGCAGAGAAGATATCCCTTCATAGCAAAGAAGTTAAGGGTGGCGGTGTGTCTCCTTGAGGCAGGCAGGGAGGGGTGTAGAGGAATAAGTTATCTACATATTTTAAGAGAGTACTAGTTTTGAGATCGCATGCTGCTAAATTCTGAGCTAGTGCTTGCCCAAACAGGTGTGGGCTGTTTCTGAACCCCTGGGGTAAGACAGTCTACGTAAGTTGCTGGGCTGCATTAGTGTCCGGGTCAGTCCAGGTGAATGCAAACAGAAAGTAAGAGTCAGGGTGTAGAGGAATGGTAAAGAAGGCATCCTTGAGGTCTAGGACCATGAAGTGAGTGGTGTTTGAGGGAATGTGTGACAGTAACCTGTAGAGATTAGGGACTACTGGATGGAGGGGAATTACTGCCTCATTGATTAGGTATAAGTCTTGTACGAGATGATAAGCCCCTGAAGGTTTTCAAACAGGAAAGATGGAGGTATTGCAGGGAGAGTCCATGGGGATGAGTGAGCTTGGTTTAAGAGGTAGGTAATTATTGGTTTAAGGCCTTAGAAACAGACACAGTTGCACATTAAACAAAGACTTCACATACAGATTAATTTAAATGAGCATGCTTTACTTGTTTCAATTAAAATTATACTAGAGATATTTTCTTTTTTTTTTTTTTTTTTTTTTTTTTTTTTTTTTTTTTTCATTTTTCTGAAGCTGGAAACAGGGAGAGACAGTCAGACAGACTCCCGCATGCGCCCGACCGGGATCCACCCGGCACGCCCACCATGGGGCTACGCTCTGCCCACCAGGGGGTGATGCTCTGCCCATCCTGGGTGTCGCCATGTTGCAACCAGAGCCACTCTAGCGCCTGAGGCAGAGGCCACAGAGCCATCCCCAGCGCCCGGGCCATCTTTGCTCCAATGGAGCCTTGGCTGCGGGAGGGGAAGAGAGAGACAGAGAGGAAAGCGCGGCGGAGGGGTGGAGAAGCAAATGGGCGCTTCTCCTGTGTGCCCTGGCCGGGAATCGAACCCGGGTCCTCCGCACGCTAGGCCGACGCTCTACCGCTGAGCCAACCGGCCAGGGCGAGATATTTTCTTACAGACAAAACAGATTACTCACTCACATTGCTCAATAGACAACTCAGCTTTTTAAAGTTTTTTAAGATGGCAGGGAGTTGTCAGGATAGAGGGGAGGAAGAGAGAAAGCAGATAGATGGACAGTATGAGCAGCTGGATGAAAAGAAGGAGGGTCAGAATCTGCAGGAGGAGGAGGAGGAGGAGGAGGTTGAATTGCTGGTGGTGGCACCACCACGTGGTCAGAGGAGTCAAAAGATTTAGAGCTCTGAGGAGAGGGAAGAGGATGAGGGGTTGTGAAAGGCACAGTCTTTTTCTGTGGAGGGGGAAGGGTGGGTCAAAGAAGAAAAAGAGACAGAGCTGCCCATCTGTAAGGAGGGAGGAGGGGTTTAAGAACACAGTGGAGAAGGGAGGGGCCCCTGGCCAGCAGGGGAGGAGATAGAGAGAATGGTATTTGCAGGTGAATGAAAAAGAGGATTCAGCGAAGAGAGGGGAGGGGACTTTCTGGAGGAAGAGACTTGAGCGAAGTAGATTGCAGAGGCACCAGAGAGGCGTCCTGAAAAAGGGGCATGCCCGGGGGTCAGGCAGGAGGGGAAGAAAGTTTGGAGTCCGCGGAGAAGGAAAGATTAGAAGCGAAAGTTTTAGGTGAGGTTTCTCTGGCCAAAAAACAGCCTGCGTGTATAACAGGCAGCATAGAAATTAAGGACAAGAGTGAAGGGAGAAGAAAGTCTGCACGTAAGGAATTTCTGATGCCCTTCCCATCCGATGGCAGAAATTGTCAAGATCTCTTAGGTCTTAGGATATTGTAATTGTAGTAGAAAGCAACCTGGTAGGCGCCTAGACTTTTGAGGAAGTCGTAGAAACAGGCTACTCGGAGTAGAAACCTCCCAAACTGTGAATCTCAGAGAGTAGAGTGAGCATCCCGAAGGAGTAGTCGTCCCGAAGGAGTAGAGGAGTAGTCTCTGAGGTCTGAGATTGGGAGGAGCCCATGTTCCAAGGGGAGCCTGGCTGGACGGTTTGGACTGGGAGGAGCCCACAGTAGAGGAGACTGGTGAGAGAAGGGGGGAATTCCCGCCTTCAGTCACAGTTCCAAGAGGAGAAAATCTCTGTAGAAAGAGAGTCTCAGAGAGGAGGTCATCACCCCAAGGCTGAGATCCCAGGATGTAGGAGAGTGGCCTGGCTAAGCTTGCCTAGACTTTAGTAGAAGTCCATAAAGGAGTAGAGGCAGACCACTCGCAGATATGGGGTCTGAAGTCAAAACCATCCGACCAGGAAGGGGTGTTTTTAGAGAGAAATTTGGAGGCCAACTGGGAAAGGGGAGGGAGAAACTCCTGATCCGGCAGGGTTCAGGACAGGGACAGATCGCAGGCCCATCAATCTACAATTACACGTCCAAACAGAATCAGGGAGTAAGCCCGGGACGAGCTGCTGCTGCCCATTGCTTCCCTGGTTGTAAGTTTGGACAGCAAAGAGGGATCGTCCAGGCAGTTAGTACCCTGTCCCGGGTTTCAGCACCAAATGTTGGAATCCATGGAAATCCGAAAGACCAGAGTAACAGGCTTTATTGGAGGAAAGAAAGGAACCCTGCCAGGCACTTCTCTGAAGAGAAGGGTGCCGGTACAGTCTAAGGGGCAAATTTTACAGTGTTTGGGAGAGCCTGAGGGGATACTGAGTCAAAAGTTCTGGTATGTTCCCTTTTACGGTTTTAGGATTTCAGCTTTCTGGAATGCTCCTTTTTGGGGCAGGTTGACCAGCTTCCTGGAATTCTTCTACCTCAGGGGTGATTGTCCAGTAAGTAAGGGTGAGGTCAGGCAGCGGTGGGACAACAAAAGGGCCGTTGAAATTTCATATATCTATCAATTTTATCCTTACGTCATTGCTCCTTTTCCTCTGCGCCACACACAGCAAGCTGAATCCTAACCTAACCGTGTGCCTGGAGGCGGCAGACTGTTTACTGCAGGGATCCCCAAACTTTTTACACAGGGGGCCAGTTCACTGTCCCTCAGACCATTGGAGGGCCGGACTAAAAAAAAACTATGAACAAATCACTATGCACACTGCACATATCTTATTTTAAAGTAAAAAACAAAAACAAAATGGGAATGAATACAATATTTAAAATAAAGAACAAGTAAATTTAAATCAACAAACTGACCAGTATTTCAATGGGAACTATGCTCCTCTCACTGACCACCAATGAAAGAGGTGCCCTTTCCAGAAGTGTGGCAGGGGCTGGATAAATGGCCTCAGGGGGCCGCATGTGGCCCGTGGGCCGTAGTTTGGGGACCCCTGGTTTACTGTTTGCCTGCCGCTCGGGTGCTGCGCCAGCGGAGACCGAAGAATGACGGAGAGGGGAAGGGGCGTGTGTACATTTGCCTCTCCTCAGCCACGGCCCCAACCTATCCATCCACACACTGCGTTTTTCTCTCACTCAAACTGCTTACGTGCTAGTCCTTTTGCTCCAGAGTTTGGAGAAACCCTTTCAATTTGTGGGCTCCACTTTTCTCTCTTCCCCGTGGCTGCTTGTAATATGGGGCATGTAACCTTCCTTACAAAAGCACATAGATTTTTCCCTAGCATAGTCCTATTCTTCCTTGAATTTCATTTTTTCCCTTTATTTTTATTTCTTTCTCTTTTAACAGAATTTACATTAACTTCTTTATAATCCTTTTCAAGGGCAGCCATGTCCTCACGTACCTCAGAAAACTCTCCTTCCTCTTCCGAGGGTCCCTTATCCTTAGAAGAGTTTGTCTCTTGGAATGCTGCTACTATTGCCTTAGTTATTATTTTTCCTGTTTTTTTTTTTTTTTTTTTTTTCCCCTGAAGTTGGAAACGGGGAGGCAGTCAGACAGACTCCCGCATGCGCCCGACCGGGATCCACCCGGCATGCCCACCAGGGGTCGATGCTCTGCCCATCTGGGGCGTTGCTCTGTTGCAACCAGAGCCATTCTAGCGCCTGAGGCAGAGGCCATAGAACCATCCTCAGTGCCTGGGCCAACTTTGCTCCAATGGAGCCTTGGCTGCGGGAGGGGAAGAGGGAGACAGAGAGGAAGGAGAGGGGGAGGGGTGGAGAAGCAGAGGGGCTCTTCTCCTGTGTGCCCTGGCCGGGAATTGAACCCGGGACTCCTGCACGCCAGGCTGATGCTCTACCACTGAGCCAACCGGCCAGGGCCTCTTTTTTCGATTATTTTTAAAAATGCTCTTTAAATCCCAGGTCCATGAGTTTAATTTTTTTTTAATTTTATTTATTCATTTTAGAGAGGAGAGAGAAAGGGAGAGAGAGAGACAGAGAGAGAAGGTGAGGAGGAGCTGGAAGCATCAACTCCCATATGTGCCTTGATCAGGCAAGCCCAGGGTTTCGAACCGGCGACCTCAGCATTTCCAGGTTGACGCTTTATCCACTGCGCCACCACAGGTCAGGATTTTTTTGGTTTTTGACTCAGATTTTGCATGACCAAGAAGATGTGGCACCCGCTTTGTATCGAGCATGTTTTAAGCCACTGTGGTGGATTCATTATTAAATTTAATTAATTTATTTATTCATTTTTTAGAGAGGAGAGGGAGAGACAGAGAGAGAGAAGGGGGGGGAGGAGCTAGAAGCATTAACTCCCATATGTGCCTTGACCAGGCCAGCCCAGGGTTTCAAACCGGCGACCTCAGCATTTCCAGGTCGACGCTTTATCCACTGCACCACCACAGGTCAGGCCATTATTAAATTTAGCCACCGATCAATGTATGAAAACTTTTTGGGACAACCTGGGTTCCCAATTACTATATTCCAGACTGTCCTTATTATCCGGGGATTAGAATTCCTGGTTGCTATTACTTATTACAAAACTGAAACTTATTTCAGGAGAATCTAAGAATTAGTGCACTAACAAGAAATATGAGAGATAATTAACTAGCACCCAGAATAAAAGGGTGTTTGACTATAGAGGTGTTAATTATTACACTAAGCCAGGTGAAGAAGCCAACAGAAGAGAATAACTTCCTTCATGGGAGAAGTCAGAGCGTTCTGAAGGTAGATTTGAGAACAAAGAATGTCACTTAAGATTGCTTCTAATCAGAAGCTTCCAATTTTAACACAAAAGACTCAAACAGGCCTTACTACAGACACGTTTAGACATTGAACAAAGGACTTATACACACACATCAAGAAGTTTAAATGAGTGTGCCTTACTTATCCTAATTTTTCTGGCAAACAAAGACAAAGTTCAATAGACAAGGGAGGAGTTCTTCTCTGTGGAGAGCACAGAACTCCAGATGCTGAAAAATGCTGTGCCTCACTGACTAGGAAAGGGCTCCCCCTCGTGGCCTCTCAGGTGCACGCAGGTCTTGGCACCAAAGATTCCTTTAAACCAGGGTTTTCTAAACAGACACCTTTAAAAACAAAGACTGAGATCTCGACAAACACAGAGACGTCTCTTGGAAGTCTTGGGTTGAGATTAATCAATCCAGGTTAGCTCAGCTTCCTCTGGTTCAGTGCGATGTGAGACTGACTAATTCTGGATGAACTTAGCCTCCCTTAGCCTTCCTAGAGATAGACGCATGTCCCCACTTCTGACATTCTACTGAGAGCGCATCTAGAACCCAAGGCAGGACCAACCACTAAAACTCCCCACCGACGTCTCAGTCTTGGAGAGCCTGAGCAAACTTACGACCACGTCTGGTCTGTTTCGCGGAAATTCCTGTTCAAAACATAAAGACTACAGACTAGTAACAACCAGCAAAGCAGTTTTGAAAGCCTACCTACTTCCACCGGGGTTCCACATCCCCGGAGTCACAATTCAGCAAAGCCCCCAAATCCTCTCTACCTACATTCTAGTCCGAAACATAAAAGTGAAAGCAAGAGTTCAGAGGAAAACCAGAAAGTTCAGTAAAGTAGAGTTGCTCTACCTACCTCCTCGATTTTCTCTGCCAAATTATCCAAACTGTCGAATTTGGAAACCAGAAGGCGTCTACCGTAGAACGGTCTGGACCCCACAGGAAGACCGGGAGCCCTGAAAAGTCTCAGGTGGCACGCCTCTCCTTGAGATTCAAGCAGGACCGGGCAGCTCAGTGGAGAGTCCAGCCAATTCGGGGTGCCTCAATCCAGTGAAACAAAACAGCAGATCCGTCCTGACCTGTGGTGGCGCAGTGGATAAAGCGTCAACCTGGAAATGCTGAGGTCGACGGTTCGAAACCCTGGGCTTGCCTGGTCAAGGCACATATGGGAGTTGATGCTTCCTGCTCCTCCCCCCTTCTTTCTCTCTGTCTCTCCTCTCTCTCTCTCTCTCTCTCTGTCTGTCTCTCCCTCTCCTCTCTAAAATGAATGAATAAATAAACAAATAAATAAATAAATAAAAACAAAAACAAAACACCAGATCCCGGATGAACCCCCATATGTTATAAAGTACCACACCCCAGATTCTGAAAGGCACTGTACCTCAGTTCATCGAGTTCATGTAGAGACACCCAGTCCAGATGAATTTTGAAGAGTTTTATTAGAGGAGGAGATTTATTAATATGCTGGTCGCATATGGCTGACACGGGGCATCTGCAGGCCCAAATCCTGCAGTCCCCAAAATAGTTCAGGGACTGTTTATATACCCTTGATCACACATGGGTGGGGGAGAGCATGACATCATGGTATAGGCTGGCAACATTTGTTTAGGGCAGGGGTCCCCAAACTACGGCCAGCAGGCCGCATGCGGCCCCCTGAGGCCATTTATCTGGCCCCCGTCGCACTTCCGGAAGAGGTACCTCTTTCATTGGTGGTCAGTGAGAGGAGCACATTGACCATCTCATTAGCCAAAAGCAGGCCCATAGTTCCCATTGAAATACTGATCAGTTTGTTGATTTAAATTTACTTGTTCTTTATTTTAAATATTGTATTTGTTTCCATTTTGTTTTTTTACTTTAAAATAAGATATGTGTAGTGTGCACAGGGATTTGTTCATAGTTTTTTTTATAGTCCGGCCCTCCAACGATCTGAGGAACAGCGAACTGGCCCCCTGTGTAAAAAGTTTGGGGACCCCTGGTTTAGGGGATACACAGAAACATTAAGACTCTCACGGTAACACAATCAAAGATGTTTACAAATCTTTCAGGGTTCTTCTTCCCTCACTAGCCTAGAGATGTTTTACTCTCAAGATTCCAGGAAGACCCTTGACCAGGCGGTGGCGCAGTGGATAGAGCGTCAGACTGGGATGCGGAAGACCCTGGTTCGAGAACCTGAGGTCTCCAGCTTGAGCGCAGTCTCATCTGGTTTGAGCAAAAGCTCACCAGCTTGGACCCAAGGTCACTGGCTCCAGCAAGGGGTTACTGGGTCTGCCGAAGGCCCGCAGTCAAGGCACATATGAGAAAGCAATCAATGAACAACTAAGGTGTCGCAACGAAAATCTGATGATTGATGCTTCTTATCTCTCTTTGTTCCTGTCTGTCTGTTCCTATCTACTCTTCTCTTTGACTCTTTCTCTGTCTCTGTGAAGAAAAAAAAAAAAAAAAAAGGAAAGATTCCAGGGAGGGGGAGGAACTACAGTCAATGCATGGTGGTATGTAAATTCTGCCTCCTATTGAAAGAGAAGAAGTTTCTAGGTTAACCTTTATTTTAGATTTAAAACTGAATAACCCATTGTTCTCGCAAGCCAGAAACTTCTACATTCTTCTCCCTCCCCTCCCTAAAGGAGGGACGGAACTGTAAAGCCTGATAGGAAAGCCTGACCTTTCCCCTTTCCTCCCAGAATATTGAACATTTATCTATGTTGGTGCTTTCTTTTCATTTTTTTTTTTTTTATTACAGAGAGAGGGATAGACAGGGACAGACAGACAGGAATGGAGAGAGATGAGAAGCATCAATCATTAGTTTTACCTTGCAACACCTTAGTTGTTTATCGATTGCTTTCTCATATGTGCCTTGACCGTGGGGCTACAGCAGATTAAGTAACCCCTTGCTCGAGCCAGCGACCTTGGGTCCAACCAAGCTGGTGAGCTTTGATCAAACCAGATGAGTCCGCGCTCAAACTGGCGACCTTGGAGTCTTGAACCTGGGTCCTCCACATCCCAGTCTGACGTTCTATTCACTGCGCCACCGCCTGGTCAGGCTCCTCCCAGAATGTAAAGCCAGAAGCCATGGCCAGGGCTGCCACTATCAAAGCAGCCCGATCCATGCAGGTTCGCATTGGATTCGGACAGTCGGTAAAGAAACAATGGAGCCAAAAACTGACAGGCCATTTTCTTTAATTCTAGCTTGCACCCGGTGGGCAAGTAAAAACATACACTGGGCTCCAAAACCCACTCACATTCAGTGCTCACAAAGCCACTGATTTATCCGAGTTTTCTAGAATCAAAGGTTTCTAGCTCACCAGCCTTATTCTCCTCAGTTCCCCATCTCCTTCCTTATCCCAGATACAAACTCAGCACAAACTGGCATCTCACTCAGCACTCCGCCATCTTGGCTGTTTCTCCTGGCCACATGGCCTCTTTCTGCTCTCCTCTCTGCTCTCTCCTCTAATGATATTCTCAGGAACCAAGAGAGCAAGCTCCCGCTCCGACACCATTTTATAGTGTAGAAATCCAAACCCTTAATCCAATATACATAATAGGGAAGTCTCTATTACAAAGTCACTTCTCTGAGGCATGATCGGATTGTACCACCTCACACCAAAAAGGGTGGGAAAGGTTTAATCCCAAAACCAAGCCCCAGGCTACAAGGATTCTCAACACACATTAATATCACCTGGGCGATGGCCTCACGTGGGCAGGGCCATCTTTAACAAAGTGAGCATAATACATTTTATCTGCCCAAAACAGAATATTATCAATTTTCAGCTTTTGGTACCTTACAACACGGTAATGAAACAACGGAGCCAAGAACTGGTGGGCCGTTACCTTTAATCCTAGCTTGCACCCAGCAGACAAGAAATACACACAGTAGGAAAACACTTCCCTTTCCATTCAGGGCTCCCAAAGCCACTGACTCATCCGAGTTTCCTAGAATCAAAGGTTTCTACCTCACCAGCCTTATTCACCTCTGTTCCCCATCTCCTTCTCGCTGCACAAACTGGCTACTCTGCCATCTTGGCTGCTTCTCCTCTCCTCCACGTGGCCTTTCTCTGCTCTCCTTTAGCATGGGCTCCTCTGCCCCATTTTATAGTGTAGAAATCAAAACCTTTAATCCAATATACAAACAAGGAAGTCTCTGATACAAAGTCACTCATCTGAGGCATAATGGGATTCCTCATGAGAGTGCACCACCCCACATCATGCAACAGTCAAGGGTGTGGGGAAAAGCTTAGTCTTAAAACTAAGCTTTAGGCTATAACAACCCTGCCTGCTTATAGCCTGTCCCCTACACTCAATGCAAACTATAAGTGAGCAAACATATATATCATATTTACTGTAAGGTCGGTGGATAGAGGGATGGTCACGTGGGGAACCCAGGCCTGCCCACTTTGGCTAGGACCGCCCACAATCAAGCCCACCAAAGGAAGCTTCCCAGGAACCATTTGGAAAGAAGCGATCGTCTGCCAGCCAGTGAAATTTTACCATGTCATAGTAGCTCCACTTCCCTAGAGGGACCCTTTAAATATCTCCCACGCGGTTTAATTTTTTGCAACTTCCCTAGCCTCCATCTTTCTTTCTTTGGGGCCAGGGAACCTTGCCGGGCAGGATGTGCGCTCTGTACTCAATAAAGCCTTTTGCTATTCCACACTTTGTGGCTCTGGCCCGTTCTTTCCTCCTCGGCGGGGAAAAATACCTTACATTTACAAAGTTATTTTACCAACACCTAGGAAAACCTTAAAGTGGCTTGATGTAACATTTCAGTAGATTAACATAAAAAGGGCTCCCTGCAAGGAACTCACAAAAAGATGGTTAGAGGTGATAATCCTATAGATTGACACCTGTTACAAGGCATTGACCTTGGCCAGAAAAGGTACTAAAGCTCAGGGGCCCCCCTGCTGCAGTAGTCACCCAGACTCCAAGGTGAATGTGGACTGTCTCCATGCCGCTCTGAGCTCTGACCAAAGACAGCCGAGAGGAGCACACCTATGGGGCCCCCTTAAGCTGTACCCAGGCACGCCAAAAGGATTTGTGAATAATAAATTCACAAATAATAAATTTGTGAATAATAAATAAATTCTTGCATCTAAGTTGTGTGTTGGTCTCGTGTTTTTCCTTCCTTGGCAGTTAGTGTTGGCACTTGAGAAGTAGAATCCTCATAGTCGCCTCAAGAAGAGTAGTCTCGAAGAGGCTGCCAGCCCTGCTGATAAGCAGGAGTGTCTCACTACACAGGGAAGTCGAATCAGAAATGCCTGATTGATGTAGAGGTTGGGCTCTACTGGGACATTGTGCATCCAGGTGAAACCACCTTCGAAATGCCTCATTTTCAGACCCCTGGAAGTGTAGCCACCCTCCAGGAAGTACACAGTCCTATTACCTATCCTGTGTGTCCAGTCCCCATCCTGCTTGCTCCCTGATACTGTCATGAGATTGTCCTTAAGGTCCCTCTTTACTTCCTGTATGGCCAGTAGTTGTGGCCATTGTGGCCATTCACTTACAGGTTCACATTAGCGATAGATATATGAATTCACCAGAACTTCCAACTGCCCTTTTGCTGTTCCACTTGCCTTGCTTACTTACTGTAAAGCCAGAAGTCACGGCCAGGGCCACTATCAAAGCAGCCGCCTGGCCCATGCAGGTTCGCATTGGATTCGGACAGTCGGTAAAGAAACAACGGAGCCAAAAACTGATGGCTGTCATCTTTAATTCTAGCTTGCACCCGGCGGGCAAGTATAAATACACACTGGGCTCCAAAACCCACTCACATTCAGTGCTCACAAAGCTACTGACTTATCCGAGTTTCCTAGATTCAAAAGTTTCTAGCTCACCAGACTTATTCACCTCTGTTCCCCATCTCCTTCCTTCTTCAGCGTCAAACTGCATAAACTGGCTTCTCACTCAATACTCTGCCATCTTGGCTGCTTCTCCTGGCCACATGACCTCTTTCTGCTCTCTGCTCTGCTCTTTCTGCTCTCTCATGCTAATCTCAGGAACCAAGAGAGCAAGCTCTCATTCTGCCCCCATTTTATAGTGTAGAAATCCAAACTTTAATCCAATATACAAAACAGGGAAGTCTCTAATACAAAGTCACTTCTCTGAGGCATGATTGGATTGTACCACCCCACATCAAAAAGGGTGGGAAAGGCTTAATCCCAAAACCAAGCCCCAGGCTACAAGGATTCTCAACACACATTAATATCACCTGGGCGAGGGCCTCACGTGGGCAGCACCATTTTTAACAAAGTGAGCATAATACATTTTATCTGCCCAACACTTACTATCACCCATGAAGCAGAAAAGTTGTAGAAAGCTGGTCAGCTGCTGTAAGGTATTTTTCCCCACCGAGAAGGAATGAAGGGGCCAGAGCCAACAAGTGTGGAATAACAAAAGGCTTTATTGAGTACAGCGCATCCTGCCCAGCAAGGTTCCCTGGTCCCAAAGAAATAAAAATGGAGGAAATGGAGGCCAGGAAAGTCGCAAGGATTAAACCGCGTGGGAGATATTTAAAGGGGCCCCTCAAGGGAAGTCGAGCTAATATGACGTGAAATCTCACTGGCTGGCAAACAGTCGCTTTTTTCCAAATGGTTCCTGTGAAGCCTCCTTTGGCGCGCTGAGGTGTGGGTGTTCCTAGCCAAAGTTCACGGGCCTGGGTTCCCCCGTGAACTTACAGCTGCCCTGAGGAGAAGCGTTCCAGGAAGCCGAAATCGTAAGACTGCAGAAGGGAGCACACCAGAAACGCTGACTGTAAAGCCAGGAGCCACAGCCAGGGCCACTATCACAGCAGCCCGGCCCATGCAGGTTCGCATTGGATTCGGACAGTCGGTAAAGAAACAACGGAGCCAAAAACTGGTGGGCCATAGTCTTTAATCCTAGCTTGCACCCGGTGGGCAAGTAAAAACATACACTGGGCTCCAAAACCCACTCACATTCAGTGCTCACAAAGCTACTGACTTATCGGAGTTTCCTAGAATCAAAGGTTTCTAGTTCACCACTTATTCACCTCTGTTCCCCATCTCCTTCCTTCTCCAGCGTCAAACTGCACAAACTGGCCTCTCACTCAACACTCCGCCATCTTGGCTGCTTCTCCTGGCCTTCTCCACGTGGCCTCCTTCTGCTCTCTGCTCTGCTCTCTCCTCTAATGATAATCTCAGGAACCAAGAGCGCAAGCTCCTATTCTGCCCCTACTTTATAGTGTAGAAATCCAAACCTTTAATCCAATATACAAAATAGGGAAGTCTCTACTACAAAGTCACTTCTCTGAGGCATGATTGGATTGTACCGCCCCACATCAAAAAGGGTGGGAAAGGCTTAATCCCAAAACCAAGCCCCAGGCTACATTGATCCTGTCTGCCCCCAACACACATTAATATCACCTGGGCGATGGCCTCACGTGGGCAGGGCCATCTTTAATAAAGTGAGCATAATACATTTATCTGCCCAACACTGACTCAACGCACACTTGCTCAAAGCTCTCCCCACCTTAATAAATGTTTGCCTCAGAGTCTGTTTCAGTGCTCTTTGTTGGAATCCATGGGAGTCCAAAAGACCAGAGTGTTAATCCAAATTTGGAGGGACCTAAAACATGAAAGACAGAAATAAGGTCCGTAGTTTACACACCAAAGCTTTATTGTTTAGCTTGGCCAAGCGGCGGCAGCTCCAACAGAAATCTGAGGGAGAACGTGCAGGCCCTTTGTTCTACTTAGTTTTTATAGTTTTGTAAGTGGGAAGTACAGAAGCAAAAATTGCAATTAGGAGCCCCTTACCACTATTGGTTATAGTCATATGTCCTTTAACATGATAGGACCACGTTCAATTTGCAAGCTATACATTATTTTGGGGAAAACAAAGTTTACAAGCCAACACAATGGTAGAAAGATGTCTCTTTACATATTAAAGGCATTCCTATATTATCTAGTGTTTATCTGCTATCTCTCTGTCCAGAGTCACACACACATTTACATAGGAGAGGTAGTTTCGGTGGGGACAAATGCCCGCAAATGACTCATTGCTATAAGAAAAGGTTTATTTTGGCTTTTCTCTTCCTGCACCTGGCTAGCCATTCACCCCTTTCCCCACAGGTGTGGTGGAATGTCTGGGAATCCATGTTTTCCTCCCCTTGCATTTACAATACAATGCCAAGGGCCATCCTGGTTATGCCAATCACACAGTATAGAGACTATTCTCACAATTTCTCTGCACACCTTAATCCAAATTAATAAAATGTTCTCCAAGCCTCCTAAAATATTAATATTAATTCTGTAGCCTTTGGTACTTTACAACACCTGCGGGTGAAATGGCTCAGTGGCTCCTCAAGAGTAACAGGCTTTATTGAAAGGAAGAAAGGAACTCTGCGGGGCACTTCACCTGGGGGAGAACAGCGCCGGTTACAGACTAGGGGCGAGTTATATAGTGTTTGGGAGAGCCTGAGGGGATACTGAGTCAAAAATCCAGGTATGTCCGGAGCCCCTACTTGGGGCGGCTTCTCTGGAATTCCTTTGTCTCAGGGGGATAGTCCAGTAAGGGTGAGGTCTGACAGATAAGCGGAACATCAATAGGGCAGTTTGGAATTTACATATCTATCACTCTTCTCCCCCAGGGAAGTGCCCGGCAGGGTTCCTTTCTTTCTTTCAATAAAGCCTGTTACTCTGGTCTTTTGGACTCCCATGGATTCCAACATTTGGTGCTGAAACCCAGGACAGGGTACTAACTGCCTGGACGATCCCTCTTTGCCAACCAGGGAAGCAATGGGCAGTGGCAGCTCGTCCTGGGCTTACTCCCTGATTCTGTTTGGATGTGTAATTAATTGTAGGTTGATTGGCCGGCAGTCAAACCCTGTCCTGAACCCCTGCTGGACCAGAAAGGTAAGGAGTTTCTCCCTCCCCTTCCCTGGTTGGCCTCCAAATTTCTCTCTAAAAACACCCCTTCCTGGTCGACGGTTTTGACTTCGGACCCCATATCTACAAGTGGTCTGCTTCTACTCCTTTATGGACTTCTGCAAAAGTCTAGGCGCGCCTAGCCAAGCCACTCTCCTACGTCCTGGGATCTCAGCCTTGGGGTGACAACCTCTTGTCTGAGACTCTTTCTACGGAGATTTTCTCCTCTAGGAACTGTGACTAAAGGCAGGGACGCCCCTTCTCTCACCAGTCTCCTCTACTGTGGGCTCCTCCCAGTCCAAACCGTCCAGCCAGGCTCCCCTCGGAACATGGCTCCTCCCAATCTCAGGCCTCAGAGACTACTCCTCTACTCCTTCAGGTCTCCTCTACTCCTTCGGGACTCACGCTACTCTCTGAGGTTCATAGTTTGGGAGGTTTCCACTCCGACCAGCTAGCTTCTATGGACTTCCTCGAAAGTCTGGGCGCCTAGCCAGGTTTCTTTTTGTAACAGTGGATTCCGTCTGATCTTTTTCGTCTGATTTTTGCTTAACTCATCTTGGTTTGTAAAACAATAACTGGCCCACCCGGCCCCTAGATGTTTGCCCAGGCTCCTTGAAGAAGCCGCAGGCATCCGGTGTTTGATTAAGGGCTTATCGGAAAGGCAAGGCCGCAAGCATCTGAGGCAATCAATTGTTGCATTCGCCGGGTAAAATAGACACTAGAGACGTTTAGAGAGTTTAAACAAAGTTTTATAGAAAAGTGAGCTCAGGTGACGGTCACCAGTCACACCGAGCACCTACAATTTAGGGGTTTTTATAGCGTAGTCAGCAAGAAAAGAAAGTTTTACTAAGAGAATTGTATTTTGACTAAAGGCAATTGCTAGGCTTTCTCAATGAGATGTTCTCATGAGATTTAAAATGTAGGGAAATCCATGGAATGTCTTGTGTTGCTGCTGGGCTATCTTGCAAGTGCACTCTGCATATCTTTGGGTGAAAGCTATTCTTAATGTTATGTTAATTTCTATAGAGACAAGCCTTTTAGAACTAATACTCTAAAAGCTTTTACTGATGTTATCACTATTCAAGTTATTTTGTATTTTGAATAATTTGCTACCTGACTTGTGACTCATAGATGTAAATTAACTGTTATCCCGAAACATGAAAACATAGTGAAACAAAAGTAATAATTAACACCTTCCTTACCTCAAGGACCGGGAATAGATTATATCACATCAATTACCCTGAGAACTGTTACAATTCCTCTCCCTGAAAATAGGTATAAAACTTGCCTGCTGAAGTGGCTCAGGGCTCTTGGCCATTTCCTTGCCTTGGGCCCGCTCGCGAGTGTAATAAACTTTTCTTTGTTTTACTCTGAGTCTAGACTTCTGTTGGTGCGTCCTCAGTCAACATTTGGAGGTTCCACCGAGATCCCGCACGAGACGCACGCCTGATGCTTGGTAAGTGAAACTGGCGGTGGCTGTCAGGCAGGGACGTGAGTCCCTCCTGGCTGCGACCGACAGACGTGTCAGGGGGTCGCAGGCCACGACTCCGGGGGACGCCCTGGAGTGTGAGGACGACCAAGGACGCTTGGAAGTCCATCTGCTGTCTCAGACAGAATCTGTAGATTTGTTGCCAGTTTCCAACCGAGCTCGTAGGTCCGGACAGTTAGATTTATTTTTAGTTTTATTTTGCCGTTCGCGGCGCAGCCGGCTTTGTCTGTTTGTTTCTGTTTGTTTTTGTCAGTGTCTTATTTGTTGCCTTCTTTCTGTCTTTTTATCTCTTTGAAATTAAAATGGGACAAGGAGCTTCCACCCCACTGTCCCTGACTCTGTCTCATTGGTCTGAGGTTAATGCCCGAGCTCATAATCTGTCTCTTCTTGTTAAGAAGCGCAAGTGGCAAACTTTCTGTACCTCCGAGTGGCCCACCTTAGGAGTAGGTTGGCCGACCACTGGAACCTTCCACAAAGACACCATAAAGGCGGTTAAAGCAGTCGTCTTCAGTCCAGGACCTCATGGCCGTCTGGATCAGCAGCCTTATATTTGGGTTTGGGAAGACCTGACCGACAACCCTCCTCCTTGGATCCAGCCTTTCCTTCCTCCCCCTGCACCCTCCCTCCCAACAACCCTCTCCACCACTCCGGGCACTCCCAGACCTGCTCCAACTCATCCAGACCTCTCCTCTATGCTTCCACTCAAACCTTCGGAGCCAACGGCGCCTACTTCATCCCTGTATCCTCCCCTTCCCTCCTCTGTTCTCCCTGAATCTCAAACTGACCTTATTCTTCTTGATTCGGGACTCCCGCCTCCCTATCCCAGGGATGTCCCTGCCGGTGCTGCTGGTTCCCAGCCTGAGGCCCCACATCAGAACGAACGGGGACCATCAGGAGAGGGTCCAGCCCAAGGTACCCGGAGCCGGAGAGCACAAACCTCGGATGACGTGGCCGTCACCCTGCCCCTTCGGCCTTTCGGACCTCCTGTCCCTGGCGGTCAAGGGGGAGACATGCTGGTACTTCAGTATTGGCCCTTCTCCTCCTCAGACCTATATAATTGGAAAAACAATAATCCACCTTTTTCAGAGGACCCTGTCAAACTTACTGACCTTCTCGAGTCTCTTATGTTTTCCCATCAGCCCACTTGGGATGACTGCCAGCAGCTCTTAGGTATCCTCTTCACCTCCGAAGAAAGAGAACGAATTCTCCTCGAGGCCAGGAAATTGGTTCCTGGACCTGATGGTCGCCCTACTCAACTCCCCAACCTTATAAATGAGAATTTTCCCCTAAGGCGGCCTAACTGGGACCCTAATACGCCTGAAGGTAGGCGGCAACTCTTACTCTATCACCAGACTCTGATGATGGGTCTCCGAGCGGCGGCGAGACGCCCCACTAATTTGGCTAAGGTAAGAGAAATAATTCAAGGGTCAGAGGAATCCCCATCCAGATTCCTAGAGAGACTAATGGAAGCCTATAGGAGGTACACCCCTTTCGACCCTGAGTCTGAAGATCAGAAAGGGGCACTGGCTATGGCTTTTATAGGACAGTCAGCTACTGATATTCGGAGGAAACTCCAGAGGATGGATGGGTTACAGGACATGGCTCTGAGAGATTTAGTCAAGGAAGCTGAGAAAGTGTTCTATAAAAGAGAGACAGCAGAGGAAAAGGAGCAAAGATTAGAAAAAGAACGTGAGGAGCAGGAAAATAAGCGAGATAAACGGAGAAATAAAGAGTTAACAAAGATTTTGGCTACCGTAGTAGGGAAACAAGATAGAAAAGGAAAGCATAGTACCTCGGGCCCAAACCAAAAACCAAAATTAGGACCTAACCAGTGTGCCTACTGTAAAGAAGAAGGACACTGGGTCAGGGATTGCCCTAAGAAGAACAAAAAGAAGACTGAGGAAATCCTTGCCCTAGGAGATTAGGGGCGTTGGAGTTCGGACACCCTCCCCGAACTCAGGGTAACATTCAATGTGGAGGGGACACCAATCGACTTTGAGGTGGATACAGGAGCGGTTTACTCCGCCTTGCAGAACCCGCTGGGCCCCCTCTCAAACAAAAAATCCCTGGTTCAGGGGGCAAATGGATGCCAGCATAGATCATGGACAACTAAAAGGACAATGGACCTGGGGAGGGGAAAAGTACAGCACTCCTTTCTGGTCATACCAGAATGCCCTGCCCCGCTGCTGGGGAGGGATTTGCTTACCAAGTTAGGGGCAAGTATTGACTTCAAGCCCCAGGGACCAGAAGTAAGATTCAGTAACCCTCTTGTCAGTCAGCCTGTTGTGACCATGCTGACCTTGTCTGCTGAAGATGAGTATAAACTGTATGAGACCCCTGCCCCCGGACCCCATTCAACAGAGGACAGGTGGCTTCAGAGCTTCCCAGAGGCCTGGGCAGAAACGGCAGGGCCAGGATTAGCAGTACAAAGGCCTCCGGTGGTAGTATACCTAAAGCCCTCCGCTACCCCCGTAAGGGTCAAACAATACTACATGAGTAAAGAGGCCCGAGAAGGCATTAGGCCTCACCTCAAGAGGCTACTAGGACAGGGGATCCTGAGGCCTTGTCAATCAGAATGGAACACCCCCCTGCTACCAGTGAAGAAACCAGGGACAGGGGACTATAGACCAGTCCAGGATTTGAGAGAGGTTAACAGTCGAGTAATGGACATACATCCAACGGTCCCAAACCCTTACAACCTCCTCAGTACCCTCAGTCCTGACAGGAAGTGGTATACAGTACTGGACCTGAAAGATGCCTTCTTCTGCTTGCGCCTGCATGAGGACTGCCAACCCCTGTTTGCTTTCGAATGGACGGACCCTGAGAATGGACTCAGTGGACAGCTCACCTGGACTCGGCTACCCCAGGGCTTCAAGAACTCTCCCACCATCTTTGACGAAGCGCTGCACCAGGATTTGAGTGCTTACCGAGCCTCCACCCCTGAGGTAACTCTGTTGCAGTATGTTGATGATCTATTACTTGCAGCCGCCACCAGAGAGCAGTGCAAACAAGGAACTGAAAAACTGCTTGCCGAACTGGCCAAACTGGGATACTGGGCATCCGCCAAAAAGGCCCAGATCTGCCAACCCGAAGTCACCTTCCTGGGCTACTCTCTCCGAGACGGTAAGAGATGGCTAACTGAGGCGAGGAAAAAGACTGTTACTCAAATCCCGCCTCCGAAAAATCGGAAGGGCCTCAGGGAATTCTTAGGCACAGCAGGTTTTTGCAGACTATGGATACCTGGCTTTGCCGCACAAGCTGCCCCTCTATACCCCTTGTTAAAGGATGGAACTGAATATACCTGGGGAGATGAACAGCAAAAGGCCTTTGACCAAATCAAGAGGGCACTGTTGTCAGCCCCGGCCTTGGCACTCCCCAACATAGAGAAGCCTTTCACTCTCTATGTAGACGAGAAGGAAGGGATAGCTAAAGGAGTATTGACTCAGTCTCTGGGACCCTGGAAACGGCCAGTAGCCTATCTTTCTAAGAGGTTAGATGCAGTCGCAAAAGGGTGGCCAGGGTGCCTACGGGTGATTGCCGCTGTGGCCCTCCTAGTTAAAGACGCTGACAAACTGACTCTGGGCCAGAAATTGACTGTTGTCGCCCCCCATGCCCTGGAAAGCATAATAAGACAACCTCCAGACCGCTGGTTAACTAATGCCCGCATTACTCATTACCAAAGCCTCCTGTTAGATAAAGACAGAATCACCTTTGGCTCTCCAACTGTTTTGAACCCAGCCACCCTGCTACCCAGGGAGGAGGGGGGAACTGTCCATCATCAGTGCAGGGATATCCTAGCCGAGGAGGCTGGGATCCGGAAAGACTTGCGGGACACACCATTGCCACAATCTGACTTAATTTGGTATACTGATGGGAGCAGTTTTCTGTATGAAGGAGAACGCCGAGCTGGGGCTGCAGTGGTAGACAAGGAAAAAGTAATCTGGTCAGAGAGACTTGCCCCAGGAACCTCAGCTCAAAAGGCAGAACTAATAGCTCTAACAAAGGCTTTGGAACTAGCTAGTGGTAAACGGGCCACCGTCTACACGGACAGCAGGTACGCATTTGCTACTGCACATGTGCATGGGGCAATTTACAAAGAAAGGGGCCTGCTTACATCAGCAGGCAAAGACATTAAACACAAACAAGAAATCCTAGCCCTCTTAGATGCTATCATGCTCCCACGGGAGCTAGCCATTGTCCATTGCCCTGGGCACCAGAAAGGGCAAGACCCAGTAGCAAAAGGCAACAGGAGGGCGGATGAAGAGGCTCGAGCGGTAGCCATGAGGGCTGCCTCCAACATCCTCACTATAGAAGCAGAGCCATCCCCCACCCTGACCCACTTAGAGGAACCTGAGGATGTTCGGAAGTTCCTCCAGATGGCCCACCATCTTACCCACCTTGGGACTGACAAACTGGTACAACTGCTTCAAGATGATAAAACATTGACTACCCCCGAGAAGAGGCAAATAGCAAAGGAAATAGTCAAAGCTTGTAAGGCCTGCCAAATGGTGAATGCCTACCCAACAAAAGGAACCAGTGGAACCCGTCTCCGAGGCACCAGACCAGGCCAATATTGGGAAGTAGACTTCACTGAGGTAAAACCTGCCAAATATGGACTAAGGTATCTCTTAGTTTTTGTAGACACCTTTTCAGGATGGGTAGAAGCCTTCCCTACCAAGCATGAGACGGCGGCGGTGGTAATTAAGAAGATTATGGAAGAAATCTTTCCTAGATTTGGCCTTCCAAAGGTAATAGGGTCTGATAACGGACCGGCGTTTGTGGCCCAGGTAAGCCAGGGGGTAGCCAAAATATTGGGGATTGATTGGAAACTACATTGTGCTTATAGACCCCAAAGTTCAGGACAGGTAGAGAGAATGAATAGAACAATTAAAGAGACCTTAACTAAATTAGTCATAGAGACTGGCCATAGAGATTGGGTAATGCTCCTACCATATGCTCTTTTCCGGGCTCGGAATACCCCTTCTGCTAAAACTAACCTAACCCCCTTTGAAATACTTTTTGGAACCCCTCCGCCTATTCGAGATTTATCCCCCTCTGACTTAAATATCCCAAATACCCCTTTGTCCATTAGGTTACAGGCCCTGACCAGAGTACAACATTGCCTATGGAAGCAGTTGTCTGACCTTTACCAGCCGGCAGGAGACGGGGCCCCACATCACTACCAAGTCGGGGACTTTGTCTACGTCCGGAGACACCAACACCGGACCCTCGAACCCCGCTGGAAAGGACCCTACCAAGTCCTCCTCATCACACCCACTGCTGTAAAGGTCGATGGCATCGCTGCTTGGATAAAACTCATGATTATGAGACAACATTATGAGAAATTAGAACAGAACTCAGATCTCTAGGATTAGAGATATGCAACAAAGAAAGGGGGGAATGTAACAGTGGATTCCGTCTGATCTTTTTCGTCTGATTTTTGCTTAACTCATCTTGGTTTGTAAAACAATAACTGGCCCACCCGGCCCCTAGATGTTTGCCCAGGCTCCTTGAAGAAGCCGCAGGCATCCGGTGTTTGATTAAGGGCTTATCGGAAAGGCAAGGCCGCAAGCATCTGAGGCAATCAATTGTTGCATTCGCCGGGTAAAATAGACACTAGAGACGTTTAGAGAGTTTAAACAAAGTTTTATAGAAAAGTGAGCTCAGGTGACGGTCACCAGTCACACCGAGCACCTACAATTTAGGGGTTTTTATAGCGTAGTCAGCAAGAAAAGAAAGTTTTACTAAGAGAATTGTATTTTGACTAAAGGCAATTGCTAGGCTTTCTCAATGAGATGTTCTCATGAGATTTAAAATGTAGGGAAATCCATGGAATGTCTTGTGTTGCTGCTGGGCTATCTTGCAAGTGCACTCTGCATATCTTTGGGTGAAAGCTATTCTTAATGTTATGTTAATTTCTATAGAGACAAGCCTTTTAGAACTAATACTCTAAAAGCTTTTACTGATGTTATCACTATTCAAGTTATTTTGTATTTTGAATAATTTGCTACCTGACTTGTGACTCATAGATGTAAATTAACTGTTATCCCGAAACATGAAAACATAGTGAAACAAAAGTAATAATTAACACCTTCCTTACCTCAAGGACCGGGAATAGATTATATCACATCAATTACCCTGAGAACTGTTACAATTCCTCTCCCTGAAAATAGGTATAAAACTTGCCTGCTGAAGTGGCTCAGGGCTCTTGGCCATTTCCTTGCCTTGGGCCCGCTCGCGAGTGTAATAAACTTTTCTTTGTTTTACTCTGAGTCTAGACTTCTGTTGGTGCGTCCTCAGTCAACACTTTTTACTACCATTACAACATCCTAAGAGATCTTGACAATTTCTGACACTGGACAGGGAAGGCATCAGAGATTCCTTACGTGCAGGTTTTCTTCTCCCTTCGTTCCTGTCCTTAATTTCTGTGCTGCTTGTTCTACATGCAGACCGTTTTTGGCGAAAGAAACCTCACCTAAAACGTTTGCTCCTAATCTTTCCTTCTCCGCGGACTCCCAACTCTCTCTCTCTCTCTCTCCTGCCTGACCACTGGGGGTACCCCTCTATTGGAACCCCTCTTTGGTCCCTCTGCAAATCTTTTCCACTCGAGTATCTCCCCTCCAGAAAGCCCCCTCCCTTTGCAGAAACCTGTTTTCTCATTCATCTGCAAATCCAGTCTCTCTCATCCCCTGCTGGCCAGGGGCCCCTCCCTTCTCCACTATGTTCTTAAACCCCTCCTCCCTCCTTACAGATGGTGGCTCTGTCTCTTTTTCATCCTTCCCCCTCCTCAGAGACTGACTGTGCCTTCCACTACCCCTCGACCCCTCCCCTCTCCTCAGAGCTCTAAATCCTTTTGACTCCTCTGACCATGTGGTGCCACACCAGTACTTTACCCTCCTCCTCCTCCTCCTCCTGCAGATTCTGACCCTCCTTCTTTTCCATCCAGCTGCTCACACTGTTCATCCCTCTGCTTTCTCTCTTCCTCCCCTCTATGCTGACAACTCCCTGCCATATTGAAAAACTTTAAAAAAAAAAACAGAATTGCATATTGAGCTATGTGAGTAAGTAATCTGTCTTGTCTTTTTGTTTGTCAGAATATATCTCTAGTATAATTTGAATTGAAACAAGTAAAGCATGCTCATTTAAATTCCTTAATTCATAATTCGTAAAATCTTTGTTTAATGTGTAACTGTGTCTGTTTCTAAGGCCTTAAACGGGGAGGCAGTCAGACAGACTCCCGCATGCACCCGACCGGGATCCACCAGGCACGCCCACCAGCGGCGATGCTCTGCCCATCTGGGGCATCGCTCTGTTGCAACCAGAGCCATTCTAGCACCTGAGGCAGAGGCCACAGAGCCATCTTCAGCACCCGGGCCAACTTTGCTCCAATGGAGGCTTGGCTGCGGGAGGGGAAGAGAGAGACAGAGAGGAAGGAGAGGGGGAGGGGTGGAGAAGCAGATGGGCGCTTCTCTTGTGTGCCCTGGCCGGGAATTGAACCCGGGACTCCTGCACACCAGGCTGATGCTCTACCACTGAGCCAACCGGCCAGGGCTAATTACCCACCTCTTAAACCAAGCTTACTCATCCCCATGGACTCTCCCTGCAATACCCCCATCTTTCCTGTTTGAAAACCTTCAGGGGCTATCACCTTGTACAAGACTTACACCTAATCAATGAGGCAATAGTTCCCCTCCGTCCAGTAGTCCCTAATCTCTACAAGTTACTGTCAAACATTCCCTCAAACACCACTCACTTTACGGTCCCAGACCTCAAGGATGCCTTCTTTACCATTCCTCTACACCCTGACTCTTACTTTCTGTTTGCATTCACCTGGATTGATCCGGATACTAATGCAGCCCAGCAACTTACATGGACTGTCTTACCCCAAGGGATCAAAAACAGCCCACACCTGTTTGGGCAGGCACTAGCTCAGAATTTAACAGCATGCACTCTCAAAACTAATACTGTCTTACAATATGTAGATAACCTACTCCTCTGCAACCCCTCCCTGCCTGCCTCAAGGAGACATACTGCCACCCTTTTTAACTTCTTCACTATGAAGTGGTATCATGTCTTCTCCGCTAAGGCTCAACTTCGCTCCTAGTCCACAGTCTATCTGGGCATCGCCTTACCCCCACCACCTGAGGTCTCACCCTAGATCAAACTCAGACCCTCCACAGTCTCCAACCACCTACCACTGCAGATCAAATCTTTTCTTTCCTCAGGCTTCTTTAAACACTGGATTCCTAATTTTGCTCTCTTAGTCAAGCCCCTCAGTGAGATCTTATGAGCATGGCTTTTAAGGTCTATAATGGTCAAGGAAGTAACAGAAAAGGTAAATAAGGCCCAAAAGAAGTCAGGAAATACCAGTTTTTGGCATATGCTCTTAAAGGCTCCAGCACCCTAAAGGGCTTCATAGAATTCCATCAGGGCCCTACTCCAGAGTAAAAGAAAAATTATTGCACTGAATGAAGCCTGCCAGGCTTCCCGGCCCCATCAAGGAACACATCATTGCTGTGAAAAAAGGGACACAAGAAGGTAAGCTGCCCCCTTGCTCCATGGAGGGAGGGTTCAGTCTCTTCTAGCCCTGCTCCAGCTACCTGTGACCTGACCTTGCCCAGCATGCTGGGAATTGCCACTGAAGGCCCAAGGACATTATTCACGAGCCTAAGGTACTTCTTCCAAGTAGCAGATAAACTAATCTCATTTCTTGTAAACACAAGGGCCATCTACTATGCCTTGTCTGAATATTTGAGTTTTATTTACCCCTCAAAGATCTCTACTGTGGGTATTGACAGTCTGATTTTGTTGCTTTATTTAATGTATAATATCTCCTTTATTTCTCTTATCTCAATGACTCATGCCTATTGTAGGCTGGGACCTGCTGCTAATTCCAGCTAGAAGCAGTGGTCACTAGGACTTAAACTCTAGCTGCAAAGTGTAGAAATGTTACCACCCTTTCCCTAAGTACTTGCAGGATTTATAGGTTACTCAGAAAACTGTTCAAAGACTGTCCAAGAGACGCTTCCAGCATTATATCACCCAAGGACTGACTTTCATGTGGACAGGTCCACACACCATGATCCTGACAACTCCCACTGCTGCTAAGGGCAACTTTTTCCTCCACCCTGACCATCTGGAGCTCAGAAACAGAGAAACAAAACTGACCCCTGTCCTTCTATTCTCTATTCACCTCTCAACCTGCCTCAACCAATCAGGTGCTCTCTACTCATATGGGACCAACACCTATATGTGTCTCCCTACTAATTAGACAGAAACCTGTACCCTAGTCTATCTCACCCCCAATATCAACCTAATCCCACCCCATAAACCTCTTCCAGTTCCTAATACACTACCCGTCAATCTAAGGACCAAACGAGCTGTACAGGTAATCCTTCTTCTTGTTGCTTTAGGAATCTCTACAAAAGTGGGTCTAGGGACAGGGGGACTGGCCACTTCCCTGTCTTATTCCTACTCTCTCTCTCTCTCTCTTTCTGAAGCCCAGCGAATTTGTAAACATGGAATCAGTGGTTTCACACAAACTAGATGTCTTGACTATTGCCTTTCATTGATCCACACACTCTCCTATTTATTTTTCTAACTTTTAGACCCTACATCTTATGTTTGTTCACTAGTTTCTTATAGAACTGCATGCAGACCTTCGCCAATCAGAAAATTGGAAAAATCTACCTAACCCTACATACTAACCCTAAAACCTGCCCTCACAAAACAAAAAATCTGGAACCCTATAAAAACACTCCTATTCCAACTGCCCCAGGGAGAGGTTCACAAAGGAGGCCCCAATAGGGATAACAGCAGGAAGTAGCTCCAGAAGATGGCTGATCTGAGACAAACCTCCTTCCTGAACCCCATACCTTTCTCTTCCCCTCACCTTTTTTTTCTTTTATCACACCACAGAGTTGAGAAATGATAGATACAAGAATTCACCAGAACTTCCAACTGCCCTTTTGCTGTTCCACTTGTCTATCTGACCCCACCCTTGCTTACTTACTATCGCCCCTGAAGCAGAAAAGTTCTAGGAAGCTGGTCAACCGCCCCAAGAAGTGTTCCAGGAAGCCGAAATCGTAGGACTGCAGAAGGGAGCACACCAGAATTGCTGACTCAACGCACACTTGCCCAAAGCTCTCCCCACCTTAATGAATGTTTGCCTCAGAGTCTGTTCTGGTGCTCTTTTCCCCCGGAGAAGTGCCCGGCAGGGTTCCTTTCTTCCTTTCACTCTGATCTTTCAGACTCCCATGGATTCCAACAATTAGATTCAGGCAGACAGTAAAGAAACAGTGGAGCCAAAGAATGGTGGGCCATTCCTTTATTAAAGTCTTGCACCAACCAACAAGCAAACACACAGGGAAACACTTTCCTTTCACTCTGGACTCACAAAGCCCTGACACATTCTCCAGTTCCACAACCAGGAGGATCTTTTCCAGTTCCTCCTAGAATCAAGGCCCCACCAGTCTCAGTGAAGCTCGCAAAAGCCCCTCACCTCTGGTTCCCCACCTGCACACCTTCTCCCTTCTCTGCCAACATGACTTCTTTTTTTTTTTTTTGTATTTTTCTGAAGCTGGAAAAGGGGAGACAGTCAGACAGACTCCCGCATGCGCCCAACCAGGATCCACCCAGCACGCCCACCAGGGGGCGATGCTCTGCCCCTCCGGGGCGTCACTCTGTCGCGACCAGAGCCACTCTAGCGCCTGGGGCAGAGGCCAAGGAGCCATCCCCAGCGCCCGGGCCATCTTTGCTCCAATGGAGCCTCGCTACGGGAGGGGAAGAGAGACAGAGAGGAAGGAGAGGGGGAGGGGTGGAGAAGCAGATGAGCGCTTCTCCTGTGTGCCCTGGCTGGGAATCAAACCCGGGACATCTGCACGCCAGGCCAACGCTCTACCACTGAGCCAACCGGCCAGGGCCCAACATGACTTCTTCCTCAGCACCCTGCAAACTCTGCTCTCACTCTGCAAACATGGCTTCTCTCTTTCCTTCTTCTGCTCTTTTCAAAACTTTCTGGCCAAAGACCCCTCCTCCAGCAAACATTAGCAAAACAATGGCCCCTCCCAAGCAGGAATGCAACTCACAATTTGCAATCAACTGCCCTGTTCTGAGGGCAAGCACACAAGGCTGCCTAGCACCATTTTCTAACAATAAAAGTGAACAAACTAAAAAAAAATACAAATTTTAAAAACTCATTTGCCTAACACTTCTAAATGGTTACAAGCAACTACAAAACTTGCTCTCAAAGCATTTTTTCTGTCTGTTGAGATTTTGTTTCCTGACGCATCCTCTGTTTGGCTTTAATAAACTCCAGTAAACTCTTATGAAAATTGTCTTCAGGTTTGGACAGCTGTTGGGCAAACAAATGTCTTAGGCTTGCTGCTTGTACTTTGCCTGATTGGTGCGTGAGCACGGGCAGCACCTTGTGTGTGCTGTATAGTCTATGTAGGCTGCAGGTGCTTGCCCTCAGGGCAGCAGATTATAGATTGCGGATTGCTGAGGAGTGCGGAGAGAGAGAAAGGGAATGTTGAGGGGTTTCGGAGCTCTGAGATTTGGGCTGGCCTATTTGCCTGGGGAGTGCTGGTTTGCTTGTGGGGGGCCTGTGAGTCTGGGAGAGACTGGAGAAAGGGAAGTGGTCTTCCCTGCTTGTTTGCTCATCTGCCATTATAAGACTTTAATAGCCTGACCAGGCGGTGGCGCAGTAAATAGAGCATCGGACTGGGATGTGGAGGCCCCAGGTTTGAGACATCGAGGTCACCAGCTTAAGCACAGGCTCATCTGGCTTGAGCAAAAAGTTCACCAGCTTGGACCCAAGGTCGCTGGCTTGAGCAAGGGGTTACTCGGTCTGCCGAAGGCCCGCGGTCAAGGCACATATGAGAAAGTAATCAATGAACAACTAAGATGTCGCAATGGCAACTGTTGGGCAGATAAAATATATTATGCTCACTTTGTTAAAGACGGCGCTGCCCACGTGAGGCCATCGCCCAGGTGATATTAATGTGTGTTGAGAATCCTTGTAGCCTGGGGCTTGGTTTTGGGATTAAGCCTTCCCCACCCTTTTTTGATGTGGGGTGGTACAATCCAATCATGCCTCAGAGAAGTGACTTTGTATTAGAGACTTCCCTATTTTGTATATTGGATTAGAGGTTGTGAAGCTACAATATAAAATGGGGATGGAACGGGAGTTTGCGCTCTTGGTTCCTGGGATAATTAGCATGAGAGAGCAGAGGGAGCAGAGCAAAGAGCAGAAAGAGGCCATGTGGCCAGGAGAAGCAGCCAAGATGGTGGAGTGCTGAGTGAGATGCCAGTTTGTGCAGTTTATGCAGGGAGAAGGAAGGAGATGGGGAACTGAGGAGAATAAGGCTGGTGGGCTAGAAACCTTTGATTCTAGGAAACTCGGATAAGTCAGTGGCTTTGTGAGCACTGAATGTGAGTGGGTTTTGGAGCCCAGTGTATATTTTTACTTGCCCACCGGGTGCAAGCTAGAATGAAAGAAAATGGCCTATCAGTTTTTGGCTCCGTTGTTTCTTTACCGACTGTCCGAATCCAATGCGAACCTGCACGGGCCAGGCGGCTGCTTTGATAGTGGCCCTGGCCGTGGCTTCTGGCTTTACATATGCTCACTTTGTTAAAGATGGTGCTGCCCACGTGAGGCCGTCGCCCAGGTGATATTAATGTGTGTTGGGGATCGTTGTAGCCTGGGGTTTAGTTTTAGGACTAAGCCTTTCCCACCCTTTTTGATGTGGGGTGGTACAATCCAATCATGTCTCTGATAAGTGACTTTGTATTAGAGACTTCCCTATTTTGTATATTGGATTAAAGGTTTTGAATCTACACTATAAAATGGGGGCAGAACGGGAGCTTGCTCTCTTGGTTCCTGGGATGATTAGCATGAGAGAGCAGAGGGAGCAGGGCAGAGAGCAGCGGAAAGAGGCCATGTGGCCAGGAGAAGCAGCCAAGATGGCGGAGTATTGAGTGAGAGGCCAGTTTGTGCAGTTTGACGCTGGAGAAGGAAGGAGATGGGGAACAGAGGTGAATAAGTCTGGTGAGCTAGAAATCTTTGATTCTAGGAAACTCGGATAAATCAGTAGCTTTGTGAGCACTGAATGTGAGTGGGTTTTGGAGCCCAGTGTGTGTTTTTACTTGCCCGCCGGGTGCAAGCTAGAATTAAAGATGATGGCCCACCAGTTTTTGGCTCCGTTGTTTCTTTACCGACTGTCCGAATCCAATGGGAACCTGCATGGGCCAGGCTGCTGTGTTGGCGGCCCTGGCTACTGGCTTTACAGCAACGAAAAATTGATGATTGATGTTTCTCATCTCTTCATTCCTGTCTGTCTGTCCCTATCTATCCCTCTCTCTGACTCTCTCGGTCTCTGTAAAAAAAAAAAAAAAAGACTTTAATAAATGGAGTGGCCCACCATTTTCTGGCTCAACAGTTTCTTTACCATCTGCTCGAATCCCATGAGAACTTGCATGGCCATGGCGGTGGCCACTGGCCTTACACCAGGCATCTGTTTAGAACCTAGACAATTAACAGTTGTGCTCCAGCTGTGTTATAGGTGGCTGTAACAGCAGAATGCCAGGATTGTCACAGCTGAGGCAATATGGAGCCCACTTGTTCTCCCATTACTACGGGGAATGTGGTAGGCAGAATAAGGACCCCTCAAATATGTTCATATCCTAAGCACTGGAACCTGTGAATATATTACATGGTAAAGGAGCATTAAGGTTGCTGATGGAATTAAGGTTGCTAGTCAGCTGACCTTGAGCTGAAGGATTATCCTTGGTTATTTTGTTGGGCCCAATATAATCACAAGCATCCTCATAAGTGAAAGAAAGAGGCAGGGGTCAGGGTCAGGATGAGGGTGATGCAATGGGAGAAAGATTCAATCTGCTGAATAGCATAGAATTACTGTAATAAAAATGACAGACAGTCTGACCAGGCAGTGGTGTAGTGAATAGAGCGTTGGCCTGGGACACAGAGGACCCAGTTTTAAAATCCTGAGGTCGCAGGCTTGAGCCCAGAGGTTGCTGGCTTGAAGCCCAAGGTCACTGGCTTGAGCAAGCAGTCACTGGCTCAGCTGCAGCCCACTGGTCAAGGCACATATAAGAAAACAATCAAACAACTAAGGTGCTGCAATGAAGAATTGATGCTTCTCATCTCTTTCCCTTCCTGTCTGTCTGTCCCTCTCTCACTGTCTCTGTCTCTCTCGCTAAAAAAAAAAGCAACAGACAATAACAAGTATTGAAGAAGAAACTAGAGCCCTCATATATCCCTGTCAGGATTATAAAATGGTACATCCACTTTGGAAAATGGTTTGTCAATCTCCAAAAATGTTAAATGTACATTTACCATATGACCCAGAAATTCTGCTAGAAATTCACTCACACAAAGACATACTAGAATGTTCATAGCAGCATTATTTATAATAGTCAAGAGCTGGAAATAATGAATGTGTAACCAGCAGGTGAACAGATAAACAAACGTGGTCTATATGTATAATGGAATACTACTCAGCCATCAAAAGGGGTCCTTGCTATAGCATGGATGGGCCTTAAAATGGAAAGGAAACAAAACAAAACACAAAAGACTACATAGTTCATGATCCCATTGATGTAAAATGTCATGGAAAGGCAAATTTACAGAGACAGAAAGCAAAATAACGATTGTCTGGGGGTGAGACAAGTGATCAGGGTACAAGGAACATTTTTAGGTGATTAAAATGCTCTAAAAATGGATTCTGGTGAGGGTGTACAGAAAAAAAATTTGCTAAGAAGTCAATGAATTGCACACTTACAACGAGTAACAACTGCCTCTGACAGATTGTTCTAAACAAGTATTGTTCTGGGTTTTGTTGTTAGAATACTTACAGCAAATGGAATTCAGGGCACCTAGAGAAGATGGCTTCCCCACAGTGGGGAGTAAATAAACACTGAATCTGTTGATAGAATTCATGCTGGGCCATTGAGTATTAATCTATATACATGCAGAGATGACTTGTCTTCCCTGTCTCTCCAGCCTCTGGGGAGCTTCACGCTTGTTTTCCTTCTGTTGGCAGGTTAAACCCAGGCCTGTGAACATGCATCCACTCCTGAGACAAACCAAGAATAACTTGAGGAAGACTGGGCGTCAACTCTGACTCATTATGCGAGGATATTGGTAATGAAGGGAGAGGCAGGCTCACACCCATAAGAGGAGGTGATCAGGACTCGGGTTTGGAGGGTAGGATGTGAGGACCTACCTACTCACATTGGCACATGGCTTTAATGTTTGCTAATCACCCGTGCCTCAACCCAACTGCAAGGAGTGGATCTGATTCGTATTATCACGAATAAGGCACAGACACCCAAGTTAGCAACACTGCAGTTACATCTCTGGCAAGTTCAGGTTTGGGCAGACTCCTCTCCCTGAATTCTTGTGGGTCAAGCCACCAGGCTTTTTCTGTTGCCTCTTCTTTGGAGTGAAAAGTATTCTCCTCCCACTGCCTTACGTGTAGAACAAGACCAGAGTTCTGTAACCTGACTTTGCAGAGCTCTTCCAAGCACATTTTTACTCAAGTCTCCCAAGAACTTGGCACATAAGTTAGGAGAGAGGGATGAGCACCCCCTACACCCTACCCCATGTATGGCTTAGAACTGAGTGCAGAGAAATGGAGACTTGGCTGGGAGGGCAGGAAGTGGCTCAGTCAGCTGGGAACAGGCTTGTCTCCACTGCACTGGGGCTGGTTGCCTCTTGCCATGGCCTTGGCCTCGGTGTTCACTGAATTGTTGGATTAGCTAGAATTTTAGAAGTTGAATTCAGAGCACACAGCATCTTTTTTCTTTGATCTAGTCCAGGAGAATTTGGTTCCTGTGCACGTTGGAGAAGCTTGTGGAGACGTTGCCGTGTCAACTCCTGATAGCTCTATCCCCATGGTGAGGTTTCACTGAAGGTCCAGTAGAGATCTTGGGATATTAATTACCAAACGAGGAGCGTGGGGTCAGGCAGTTCCAGGAGCTCACAGGAAGAAGTCAGCTGCTCACAGTCTCCGAGTGCTCCTGGCACGAAAGCTCCTCCTGGCCAGAGTACAGGTCAGGGCAAGTCACCCTTGGGGCCAGCATCTGTTGACTCAGTCTTGTTTGTCTGTCTCTTCAAAATCACGCTCATCGTTGCTGGTTTTCCTTTCTTGCTCGTCTCTCTGCATTATTGGAAACTGCAAGGTGTCCACAGTAAAGCCAATTTAAACCCAGTCAAGCCTGTACATATTATTAACACTCAGGCTTGGAAATGGGAAACATGGCAGATCCTGCTGATGAAAGTTCTCACAGCACTCTTTACCAGTGTTGCTGGAGGCGAGGGGATGAAAAACAACCTCGGGAGAGCTGCAGAGTGAACTTCATTTTATGCAAAGAAAAATGAGATTAAAAGCATTTCAAGGTGGTGAAGTAGCGGCAGGTGCCTGTGCAGGGCAAACAAAGCAGCAGTCACATGCTGGGGAAACAGTAGGGAGGAGCAGGGTCCATGCAATGTGGGGGACATAGGTGTCCGGGTCATTTGTGATGGGAGGTCACACGGAGGTTCAGTGTCTTCTGGGTGAGGAGCTGCCTCTTGGCGTTGCTGGGAGCCACCTGTCCGTGCTATGTCACTGCGGTTTTTAGTCTACTGGGTGACCTCGCAGCACACCTCATTCATACTGCTGAGGACACCAGGACTGCGCCTGCCCTCTTCTGTGGCCCTTCACCATAGGAATTGGCTGTGCAGAAACACTGATTTCATAAATTCATTAAGTTGCACTCAAATATTTTTTTAAGGAGAGCCCCTTTCTTTTTTAAAAAAAAAATATATTTATTGAGTTTTTAGAGACAGAGAGAGGGACAGCTAGGGACAGGCAGACAGGAAGGGAGAGAGATGAGAAGCATCATTTCTTCATTGCGGCTCCTTAGTTGCTCATTGATTGCTTTCTCACATATGCCTTGACTGGAGGGGCTACAGCAGAGCGAGTGACCCCTTGCTTAAGCCAGTGACCTTGGGCTTCAAGCCAGTGACCTTTGGGTTCAAGCCAGCCACCCATGGGGTCATGTCTATGATCCCATGCTCAAGCCAGTGACCCCGCACTCAATCTGGTGAGCCTGCGCTCAAGCTGGTGACCTCGGGGTTTCATACATGGGTCCTTCTGTGTCTCTGTTCAATGCTCTATCCATTGTGCCACCACCTGGTCAGGCTAATTGGTTAATTCTCGTATGTGCCCTGAACAGGGATTGAACTGGCAACCGTAGTGTATCAGACAATGCTCTAACCAACTGAGCTACCCGGCCAGGGCTGAAAAAAACTTTAAATAACACTTATTTATTGGGCCCTGGCTGGTTGGCTCAGCAGTAGAGCATTGGCCCAGTGTGTGAAAGTCCTGAGTTCCATTCCCGGTCAGGGTACACAGGAAGTGACCATCTGTTTCTCTACCCCTCCCCTTCCCCCCTTCTTTCTCTCTCTTCTCCTCCTACAGCCATGGCTCAATGGTTTGAGCAAATTGGGCCTGGGCACTGAGGATGGCTCCATGGCCTTGCCTCAGCCACTGAAATAGTTTAGTTGTGGAGCAACAGAGCAGCAGCCCCAGATGGTCAGAGCATCGCCTGGTAGAGGGCTTGCCGGGTGGACCCCAGTCGGGGCAAATGTGGGAGTTTTGTCTGTCTGCATCCTCACTTTTCACTTAATTAAAAAACAAACCAACAAAACATACTCATTTATTGGGATAAATTCAGCACGTACGTTAGGGAGCAGAAGCTGCCAAGCTCTGGCCTCCGGAACTTCCGGTCTAGCAGGGCGTCATTTAGGGAACTTGGCAGATATTGGATCCAAACGTGCTGTGCTCATCTAGAATTGGCCAAGACTTGCCCAGATAATACAACAGAATCTCTCCTGAGAGGATAGAGCTGGCTTGCAGGTCATACATTAAACAAGGCCCGATCAAGCTCTAGGATGCCAGGCCACTGGGCAGGTATTTTCCCCCAAGGTTTCTTCTTTCCTCCTGGGATTGCTGCTTGCTCTTATGGGTGATGAGGAAGAATGACAGAAGAGAAACCAGGTTCTGGTCCATGCTGGGCTCCTTAGGAGGTCACTGACCCTCTCATCTGAATTTCCTTTTCTGGAAATGAGGGTTTGGACACGATGACTTCTAGGATTTCTACTGGCCAGGAGAGATTCTGATTCTTACCCCAGGTAAAGGCCCTGCCGGACCAGACTCCCTTCTCTCTGTTTCCACATCCCTGCTCCACCAAACACCCCAACACTTGGCTGGTAGCTTCAGATTAATTCTAAATGCCTGTGGGAGAAGTTCCAGCTATGTCTCTCTAGCCCTCCAAGCCTGTATTGCTCTCAAGCATAACAAATTCAAAGTTCCTTTCCAGCCACAGGGAGTTTAAGAATTACCCTGCTGGTTTTGGCATCTTGCGTGAAAGAATCCTAGGAATGCAGAAACCGGGCTTCTGTCCCTCAGCGCCCTGCAGAGGGCGTCCTGCTCTTGCAGTTGGTTTGTGGGTACCTGGAGGCAGTTCTTCCTCTTTGCGTAGAACCAAGCGGGAGTGGAACAGGAAGAGAGAGAGCCAAGCGGGAGTGGAACAGGAAGAAGAGGGACACAGTGAATTAAAATGCAACTTAAACTTCAACTCTGCCCTTCCATGGTGTGGAGGTATCCACCACTGTTGGTGGCCTGTGGCCTAAATTCTGATGCTCCTATCAAAACTCCCGAGTTCATAAATTGTCCTTATCTTTCTTGAGAGACAATGAGAACTCAATCTGCAGAAAAATAAAAACCTTTCCAGATCACATTCTTTAAAAGTAGTTTTTGCCTAAAAGCATAACGTGCAACTTGTGGCGCCCTTAACCCAAGAATACCACACCGGCAGGAAAGCTGGTCAATGGCAGCTGAAACCAGCATATCAATTCATACTTAACCAAGAGTCTATTTTTCCCCCAGCATTAGAATTCCTAGCAAGTACGGTAGACTAGGAACGCATGTATTTTTGTCTCAGAACCATTTAATGCCGCTGTGGCCAAAGGGTTGAACATGGGGCACAAAGCAGGGGCCCCAATCTGTTGTCACTGGGCCAACTTGACCACTGCGCAGTTACAGCTGAAGGAGGAGCTTGGTGAGGTTTCCCTTGGTCCTCTGTGCTCTTGGGGGCATTTGTCCTTCCCGGCATCCAGGGAGGGTCCTCCTGCCTTGACCCCTGGGAGAGCATCCCTCACCACTTGCCATCAGAAAGAAACATCTGCCATCCAACTTGCGCTACCCTTACTGGGACTTAAATTTTTTTTGTTTTCAGAGTAAGTCGGTTATCCTTCTGCGATGAGTTGAATAATGTCCTGCAAAAGATATATCTGTGTCCTAATCCCTGGGCCTTGTGAATGTGACCTTATTTGGAAACAGGATCTTTGCAGATGTGGTTGAGATGAGGTTTTCAGAATGAGATCACCCGAGATTTAGCGTGGGCCTTGAATATGATGGCTGGTGTCTTTGCAAGAAGGAGAGAGAGATTGGAGACACAGACACAGGGGAGAAAGCCACTAGAGACAGAGCAGTGACTGGAGTGATGCATTGACCTGCCACGGGTCACCAAGGATGGCCGCAGCCACCAGAAGCGGAAAAGCAACCTGAGCTGGATCCTCCCTTGGAGCCTCGCGAAGGAACCAGCCCTGCCCACACCTTGGCTTCAGACTTCAGACCTAAACTAGGAGAGAATCAACTCCCGTTGTTTTAAGTCATGCTGTTTGTGGTCCTTTGTAACAATGGCCCCAGGAAATAAAATCACCTTCTCCCCAAGTCTTTAAAATGTTGACAAGGGCATGTGACAGCTGTCTCTTGTTCTTGGTTCAGTTAAACAAGCCCATGTTTTTTTTTTTTTAATTTATTTTATTTTATTTATTTATTCATTTTTAGAGAGGAGAGAGAGAGACAGAGAGGGAGAGAGAGGAGAGAGAGACAGAGAGAGAGAAGGGGGGAGGAGCTGGAAGCATCAACTCCCATATGTGCCTTGACCAGGCAAGCCCAGGGTTTCGAACCGGCGACCTCAGCATTTCCAGGTCGACGCTTTATCCACTGCACCACCACAGGTCAGGCCAAGCCCATGTTTTTGAGCAGGTTATTCTCTCCCAGAGATCCACAATCAAGGTGTCAGCAGAGCTGTGCTCTCTGAAGTCTCTCCAGGAGAACCCTGCCAGCTCCTTCCAGCCTCTGGTGGGTAACTCCAGCTGTTCCTTGGCTCGTGGTGCCATCCCTCCAATGTCTGCCTCTGCCTTCACATGACCTCCTCCTCCCTCCCAAATCTCCCTTTGCCTTTCTCTTATAAGGACACTTGACATTGGATTGAAACCCAACCAGATAGTCCAGGATGATATCTTGAGATCATTAATGACATTTGTAGAGAATTTTTCTCAAACCCTTACTTGGACTGTGCGTTGAGGTGTGACCGCAGAGCTGTGTTCCTGAGCTGTCACCCCCTCCCAGGACTCTCTGAAAAGTGGCCTGTCCTACTGCCCAAGATCTTCGCTCTTGCATCTGCAGGCTCCTCACCTGCTCACCTACCCTGCCTCACTGCCCCCGTAGCACCTTTTCCTTATCTTATAAGCCCCTCCCGAACTTGAACACAAAGACCATTTTTCTCAAGATCACTCCCCCTTGAACTTCATTCACCCCATTTTCCTCAGCTCCCAGATGGCCCAGACAAACAGTTCATATTCCTGGTCTCCCCGTCTTCCTGGGCCTCCTGCTGGACCCTGTGCCACCTTAGCCTGCTTCCACTACTGTGGCTACCGGACAGAGCCTCTCCTTACCCTCCCTCTCTTTACCATGTTTCCTGGGCTGAGGCCTTCCCCACTTCTGCCTTGTAACAGCTCCCCACTGGAAACATGGGGGCCAACAGGGTGAACAGACTTGAGTGGTCTTAGCTCTCCCTTACCAGCCTAATGGTGCTAAGGAAGGTGTCTTCTCCAGGCCCTGGAGGGCTTAGCTGCACCTCTGTCACAGACATAGGAGTCGAACGGGACAGAATATGGGCAGGTGCTGTGACTCTTCCATGGGTGGGTGACCCCTCCAGGTGAAGGTGAACAGGACTTTCCTTGTCTCCCTCCTCTGCTTGGAGGGTGAGACAATGGGGTGGGAAGCAAGACCCAGCGTTTTTGAAGCCCCAGGACCCCTTGCTCAGCCTCATCCTTGCAGGGAGGTTGAAGGTTTTTTCCTGCGACATCTTCACACTAAGTATCCAGGTTCCATTTGCACCCCCTATTTCCTGGCAGGGTAAGTCTGTCAATAATTTTTTTTTTTTTTTAGAGAGAAAGAGGGACATACAGACAGGAAGGGAGAGAGATGAGAAGCATCAACTCATAGTTGCAGCACCTTAGTTGTTCATTGATTGCTTTCTCATATGTGCCTTGACCAGAAGGCTCTAGGCAAGCCAGTCACCCCTTGCTAAAGTCAGCAACCTTGGGCTCAAGCCAGTGACCTTTGGGCTCAAGCCTAAAACCATGGGGTCATGTCTGTGACCCCATGCTCAAGTTAGTGAGCCCGTGTTCAAGCTGGTGACCTTGGGGTTTCGAACCTGGGTCCTCAGCATCCCAGATTGACGCTCTATACACTGCCACTGCCTGGTCAGGCTGCCAGTGAAATTCTATATGGATTAATTAAGAGGGGGGAATATTTCTCCTGAGTTATTTACAGTTTTCAGGTGAGCAAGCAATCATTGTGATAGCTTGTTATGGACGCACCAGAGCCTCTTTTTTGGGGGGGCATGCTCTAAGCCTGGTGGCTGGGGGGCAGAAGGAGAAGCCTACTCCCTTTGATGGCTTTGAGTGGCTCCATTTCAGGGAGCCTCAAGGATGCTAATTTGTGTCACAGAGGTAGGGAGTGAATGCTTCAAGCCAGAAGGGAAATGCCCTTCATGGGGATGGGCGGTCAGCAGGGGACTCGTTAGAGAGTCCCTCCCATGGAGAAGAGGAACCTCTATTCCTTTCTTTTTCTCCCAGAGACAAAGGCCCCTCTTTACAGGGCAGTTTCCCCTAGAGAGAGCCAGAAAGGAGCAGACAAGACAAGCCACAGATATTTTTGTCACCTAATCATGGAAGTGACAGCTTATCACTTCTGTGTATTCTGTTTGCTGGAAGCGAACTACAGGTCTAGCCCACACTCCAGCAAAGGAGATTCCCCACAGGATCCACAGTGAGGATTGTGGGGGCATCTTGGAGGCTGTATACAGCAATGTCCGTGTGCTGGGATGTAATTTTGGTTTTGCAGGAGCTATTCACATCTGCAGATTTATAGATCTGGAATGTTCTTTTTCTGGCTATCTGGAAGGGATAGGCCTGCTTGGTGGTACATTAATGTATTTTATTTGACTTTATCAAATTGTTCACTTTGCAAACAACTTGCTTCTGCCTGCGATAGCAGATCCAGTTAAAATTACAGATGTGTGTAACAGTGGGTAGCAGCACAGATATGAAAATGCCAGATATAGACTGTCAGCATGAAAAGATGTTTGTCAACGGTTCCAATTTGCAGCCAGGGGCTCTGCTGACAGGGGCAGGGTGAGCCGTCAGCATCCAGGATAGCAAGGCCAGGTCGGTTGGTGCATACACGCCTCTTACCCTGGAGAAATCAAGGGTTTTTTTTTGTTTTGTTTTTGTTTGTTTGTTTTTTTTTAAACAGAGGCAGAGATAGACAGGGACAGACAGACAGGAATGGAGAGAGATGAGAAGCATCAATCATCAGTTTCTCGTTGCGTGTTGTGACTTCTTAGTTGTTCATTGATTGCTTTCTCACATGTGCCTTGACCGCGGGCCTTCAGCAGACCGAGCAACCCCTCGCTGGAGCCAGCAACCTTGGGTCCAAGCTGGTGAGCTCTTTGCTTAAGCCAGATGAGCCCGTGCTCAAGCCGGCGACCTCAGGGTCTCGAACCTGGGTCCTTCTGCATCCCAGTCCGACGCTCTGTCCACTGCGCCACCACCTGGTCAGGCTCAAGGTCCTTAGATGAAGAGTTCTCTCCATTTCCACTGCAAGCCTCAGGTTAGGACAGACACTTTGAGATCCTGGCCTCATGGCCTCTGAGCTGTGAGACCTCGGTTTCCCCATCTGTGAAATGAGGATGATAATACCTCCAAACAGAGAGCCTTCCAAGCTGCCTCTCTGGAAGCTTCTGTCTTGCCCGGTGTCAGCTGCTATTCTGTGTAGTTACAGGCTGTCCCTTTCTGTTGGACGTGGGGACCCAGAGCCCTTGGATGAACAAGAAGCACCCATCTTAGGAAGAGGGGTCATAGTGCCTGACATTTGGTGGTCTCTCATGATTGAGAGGAAGGCACAGGGTCAATTTTGAGCCAGGACAAGGTGACATGTCTTTGGGCAGTCACTGGATTGTGTTCTTCTAATGGCCAGCTGCAAGTTTGGTTCTTGCAGAGTTCCTGAGGGCCTCTTGGAGGCTCAGTCAGGAGGATAGACACCCATCTCTGCCCCAAGAAGGGTGCTCCGCAACCTGGGGGTGAACCTTGCCACTGCTCCCTGTGGCTTTGGCAAGAGCCACCAGAGAGTGGTCTCTCTGTCCAGTTGGTTGCCTTTAGGCACATCCATACCACGGAGCAGAGTTGGGACCCTCTCTCCCAGCCCAGCCCTGTCATTGCAGGGCCTTGAGGGATTCAGGGGGACATTGGTCCCCACCCCAGAGCTGCATAAGTTTTGCACCCCCCTAAAAGTTGGCCCCTTAATTGCTAAACTGACTTTTGTCTTATGTGCACTGAATGATGCCTATTTTCATCCATTGCTTGTCTCTGACCCGGAGTGGAGAAGGGAACATAAATGGGAAACTGATTTGCTCTCATTGTGTTTAGAAAACACACGTTTTCTTTGTGCAATTGAAATATCTGGAGTCTGGGTTTTGCAAGCTTGTCTTAAAAAAACCTCAGTGTCTGATATGAATCCTGGCTTGGTACTTTGCACTTGGCTTATCACAAATTTGAAATGGGTGGGGTTCTGGGAAGGGCACTTGCCTAACTGATGGATTTTTTTCTAGCAAATCAAAGTTTGCTCTTTTGGGTCGAATCTGTCTACTCTCATTACTACCTTCCAACCTGTTGCTTCCAATCTTGTCACTTCCCATTGTGTCTGGGACCTTGTACAAGCCATCCCTGTGCTGCCGAATTAGCAACAAGGCCAGCATAATCTCAACAGTGTCCCTGGAGGACCCAACCCAGGGGCACTGTCCAGCCCTGTCCATGGGGCAAAGATGCACATTTACTGAGAGCCTGTTTGTGCTGGAGACAGTGCCTGGGACTTCCTGTAAGTTAGCAGTGCTCCAAGTAGGGTCCTGTGAGGCTCCAGGGGCTTCTCTTTATACACTTCAGTGAAAACTGACCAACTACAGAAACAGACATGAGACTCTAGCTCAGGGGTCTCAAAATTGCGGCCCGCCGAACAATTTTGTGCGGCCCGCAGACTAATCCACGAAGTTCAAAATATTTTGGATAAAATTAAGTAAGCCTAGGGGCCTACTTGTATTTCTCATTTCTCTAGCATCCTAGCTAGATATTAGCTTAGTTAACAGCAGTTGTGATGCGAACTACAGTTTCTGGTTGTTTTGTGACACTGAGTAAACTGCATGTATGATTGTGCTTGTTGTACTGATTTTTTTTTGTTTTCAACTGCAGTGAGAAAAGTGTTGCGTAACAGTTGCCTTTTGTAGACCTAGTGTGGCCTGCCGAACGGCTGTGATCTTGCTCTGCGGCCCACATGCTGAGTTGAGTTTGAGACCCGTGCTCTAGCTGGTGTCACGTCAGCTAGACAGTAAAGAGACATGCACGGGTATAAAACAGTATCTTCCTTCTCATGGACACTGAGTCTGTCTGTGTAGGAGGCTCTTTTCATCTCTACTGTTGGTTCTGCTCTCATTGCCCCCAACACGCCCCTTTTCTTCTCCTGGCTCCCATCTTTTGGGTGAAGGGTCAGAGAAAGGTGGAAACCAGAATTCCTGAGCAAGAGAAACTGGCATCCCATCCTGGGGTGCCAAGCTGCAGTCGGGATTGGGTGCTCATGCTGAGGCAGAGGGTCTCCTCTGTGCTCCCTGACCTGGCCTGGCCCCACCCCCACCAGAGGCATCCTCAGTAATATTTCCTGTAGGACCCAGTGGGTCCAGGGTACCTGGATGGTCCTTGGTGCCTTTGGGTTCCAAACACCTGCTCTTGGAGCTTAGGGAGCAACTTAGGCTGTTCCTAAGGAGAGGGACCGACTGCACTCACCAGGTTGGGGGCTGGCGGCCCATGCTCCATGGTTACAGGGTGGAGGGGGGACTTGGGGCTGTGCTTTGACAGAGGGCCATCAGGGGCTTCAGAATAGTCCCACCTTGACCCAGGTGTGTCCTGAGCCAGATGTGAGGACGTTGGCTGGAGTCTGCTGACTTCCTCTGTCCCTTCTCCTTATCATTGAACAGCAGCAGCAGCAAAGCCAAGCTTCCCCGCGGGCAGAGTGCAGCCCACCCTAATCACCAGGCAAGAGAGCGCTGCTTGCTCCCGTAGCTCTGGCTTTAATTTCTCTAATTATAGCTGAGGCTCCAAGCAGTCCTTCTTTAATTTGCTTAGTGTAGACACACACTACCCCCCCCCCCCCACACACACACATACCCTGCCTGCTACATTAACTCCATTGCTGCTGGAGGGGGGGGGGTGTCAATTTTCTGAGTGGTCACCTGTTATGGGGTGAATTGTGACCTCTCCCCACATTCACACATTGAAGCCTTAACCCCAGGACCTCAGGATGTGATTATTTGGAGATAGGTCTTTAAAGAGGTAATGAAGTTAAAATGAGGTCATCAGGGTGGTCTCTGATCAAATAGCACTAGTGTCCTTATAAGAAGAAGGAATTAGGACACAGGCAGACACAGAGAGATGACAATGGGAAGGTCCCACAAGCCACAGGGCTAGGGGTCAGAAGAAATCAACCCAGTTCACACCTTGATCTCAGACTTCTAGCCTCCAGAACTGTGAGAAAACAGATTTCTGTTGTTTAAGCCACCCAGGTGACAATACTTTGCTATGGCAGCCCTGGGAGACTGACCCAGCACCCTTGGAATGGCACAGCCTTGCACCATTGCCTGACAAGCAGAATGAGCAACCCAGCCATCCCAGGAAGCCCACTGGGAGGAGGGGAGGGCGGGCTCCAGAGCCCACCTGTGGCCAATCAGTCAAGTGCAGCTGGGCCTTCTCTGGCCTCAAAATATGGAAACATTAGGTGACATCCTGGGGGCTGGTCTGGCACGCAGGCATGTGCCATTAGTGTGTGTAGGCGTGTGTAAAGCCAGAAGCCAGGGCCACCATCACAGCTGCCCGGCCCATGCAGGTTCGCATTGGATTCGGACAGTTGGTAAAGAAACAACGGAGCCAAGAACTGGTGAGCCATTAGCTTTAATCCTAGCTTGCACCCGGCGGGCAAGTAAAAACACACACTGGGCTCCAAAACCCACTCACATTCAGCGTTCACAAAGCTACTGACTTGTCCGAGTTTTCTAGAATCAAAGGTTTCTAGCTCACCAGACTTATTCACCTCTGTTCCCCATCTCCTTTCTTCTCCCTGCACAAACTGCACAAACTAGCTTCTCACTCACTACTCTGCCATCTTGGCTGCTTCTCCTGGCCACATGGCCTCTTTCTGCTCTCCTCTCTGCTCTCTCCTCTAATGATAATCTCAGGAACCAAGAGAGCAAGCTCCCGTTCTGCCCCTATTTTATAGTGTAGAAATCCAAACCTTTAATCCAATATACAAAATAGGGAAGTCTCTACTACAAAGTCACCTTCTGAGGCATGATAGGATTGTACCACTCCACATCAAAAAGCGTGGGAAAGGCTTAATTAATCCCAAAACCAAGCCCCAGGCTACAAGGATTCTGCCTGCCCACAGCCCGCCCCCAACACACATTAATATCACCTGGGTGACTGCCTCCATGTGGGCAGTGTCATCTTTAACAAAGTGAGCATAATATATTTTATCCGCCCAACAGTGTGTCACGTTAATGTATGTCAGACTGATCAGGCTTAGCATTGAGGCTGAATTCTCCTCCACCCCATGGAGCATGCAGCATGCCCTTCCTTTCCTTAAAAACATCAACTTTATTGACGTATAGCTTTCAGAATTAAATGTACATGTTTTACGTGTGTCAACCAATATGTTCACACTGTCACTAACATCATAGTAAATATGTAAAGTATTCTTTTCTAGCCCTATTGAGGTATAATTGACAATTAAATTGTAATTAAATTTTTAAAAAATGTATTGATTTGAGAGAAAGAGAAACATCAATTTGTTGTTTCACTCATTCATGCTGTCATTGGTTGATTCTTGCATTTGCCTTGACCAGGGATTGAACCCACATCGTTGGTGTTTCAGGGTGATGCTTTAACCAACTGAGCAACCCAACCAGGATCTAAAATTGTAATATTTTTAAAGTGTACATGTTGCTCAAATAAGTTTGTAAATATGATATATATGTTTGCTCGCTTATAATTTGCATTGGGTGTGGGAGACAGGCTGTAAGCCAGCAAAATCATTATAGTCTAAGGCTTAGTTTTTTGTTTTTGTTTTTTGTATTTTTCTGAAGCTGGAAACGGGGAGGGAAGTCAGACAGACTCCCGCATGCGCCCGACCGGGATCCACCCGGCACGCCCACCAGGGGCAACGCTCTGCCCACCAGGGGGCGATGCTCTGCCCCTCCGGGGCGTCGCTCTGCCGGGACCAGAGCCACTCTAGCACCTGGGGCAGAGGCCAAGGAGCCATCCCCAGTGCCCGGGCCATCTTTGCTCCAATGGAGCCTTGGCTGCGGGAGGGGAAGAGAGAGACAGGGAGGAAGGAGGGGGGGTGGAGAAGCAAATGGGTGCTTCTCCTATGTGCCCTGGCCGGGAATCGAACCCAGGTCCCCCACACGCCAGGCCGACGCTCTACCGCTGAGCCAACCGGCCAGGGCCTAAGGCTTAGTTTTAAGACTAAGCCTTTCGCCTGACCAGGAGGTGGCACAGTAGATAGAGCGTCAGACTGGGATGCGGAAGACCCAGGTTCGAGACCCCGAGGTCACCAGCTTGAGCGTGGGCTCATTTGGTTTGAACAAAAATTCACCAGCTTGGACCCAAGGTCACTGGCTCAAGCAAGGGGTTACTCGGTCTGCTGAAGGCCCACGGTCAAGGCACATATGAGAAAGCAATCAATGAACAACTAAGGTGTCGCAATGCACAACGAAAAACTAATGATTGATGCTTCTCATCTCTCTCTGTTCCTGTCTGTCTGTCCCTGTCTTTCCCTCACTTTGACTCTCTCTCTGTCTCTATAAAAAAAAAAAAAAAAGACTAAGCCTTTCTCACTCTTTTAATACTAAGATCTTTTCAAAACTAAGCTTTTCCCCACACCCTTGACTGTTGCATGATGTGCGTTGGTGCACTCTTATGAGGAATCCCATTTATGCCTCAGATAAATGACTTTGTATCAGATACTTCCTTGTTTGTATATTGGTTTAAAGGTTTTGACTTCTACACTATAAAATGAGACAGACCAAGGGCTTTCTCTCTTGGTTCCTGAAATTAGCATTGCAGAGGAGAAGTAGTCAAGATGGTGGAGTGCTGAAGAAGAAGCCAGTTTGTGCAGAGTTTGTGCAGAGAGGAGGAAGGAAATGGGGAACAGAAGTGAATAAGGCTGGTGAGGTAGAAACTTTGATTCTAGGAAACTCGGATAAGTCAGTGGCTTTGGGAGCCCTGAATGGAAAGGGCAGTGTTTTCCCACTGTGTGCATTTCTTGCCCACCAGGTGCAAGCTAGGATTAAAGCTAATGGCCCATCAGTTCTTGGCTCCGTTGTTTCATTACCGTCTGTCCGAATCAAATGCGAACCTGCATGGGCCAGGTGCCTGTGATGGTGCCCAGGACTACTGGCTTTACAGTATATCATGGTGATTTGATATATGAACACATTGTGAAAGGCCTCCCATCATTGTAAGTGACATATCTATTACCTCACAGTTGCCTTTGTTTTGTGAGAACACTGAACTCCTACTCTCAGGAAGTTTCAACCATGCAATGTAGTTACCAACCGTAGTCACCATGAATGACCTTATTTATTGTATAACTGGAAGTTTGTACCCTTTTATCAACTTCTCCCTATTTTCCCCACCCACCTGATGCCTGACAATCACATTTCTACTCTCTGCTTCTGAGAGTTTGACTCTTTTTTAGATTGTGCACAAAAGCAATATCATGTAGTATCTGTCTTTTTCTGTCTGGCTTATTTCACTTGGCGTAATGTCTTCCAGTTTCATCCATGTTGTTGTAAATGGCAGGGTTTTCTTCATTTTAAAGGCTGAATGATATTTCACAGTGGATATATATATATATGTATATGTATATATATATGTGTGTGTGTGTGTGTGTGTGTGTGTGTGTGTTTCTTTTCTTTATCCATTCATTCATTGGCAGATACCTAGATTGTTTCCATACATTGGCTATTGTGATTTATGTTGGAATGAACATGGCAGTGCAGCTATCTCTTTGAGATAGTTGTAAGGTATTTTCCCTGCTGAGGAAGAAAGAACAGCATAGCCACGAAGTGTGGAATAGCAAAAGCTTTATTTAGTAGAGCGCATCCTGGACGAGGTTCTCTGCTCCGCAAGATGGGGGCCAGAGAAATTGGACAAATTCTTCCGGGGTGGGGGTAATTTATAGCATTGGTAGGGTGGTCGGGTTGATATGACGTGGCAAAATTTCATTGGCTGACAGACAGTCGTTCTCTTTCAAAGGGTTCCTGGGAAGTTTCTTTTGGCAGGCATGGGTGTGGGCAGTTCCTGCCAAAGTTCCCAGGCCTAGTTCTGCTCGTGACCCTCCCCCATTGCCAACCGACCTCACATTCTGACCTTTTATGTTAGATAGGGGTGCCGCTATTTGTCTGGCTACTTCCTGCTGGTTAGGGGTATCATGGGGAGGGGAGGTCGGAAGGTGGTGGCTCTGAGGGGAGTCGCATATATGGGTGTATGAGCACCTGTTTGTGATTCAAGAAACTTTGCGGATGCAGTTCTGTAAGGATTTTTTAAAGAGAGGAGCCAATATGAGTAATATGCTGATAATTAGAAGAGGACCTAGGATAGGGGCAGCCCAGGTGAGGATGGGTGGCTGCCACCAGGAGTTAAGTGGGTTGTAGGAAGAAAGGTCCTTATGCTGTTTCTCTTGCAGACATTGGAGGTCCCCGTCTTCCATTGGGCCAGTCTCATTGAACAGCATTGCTTCTTACTTTAACTCACTCTGGTGGCAGGTTCCTAGTGGGAGGGACAGGAGCAACAGGAGGATCTTCAGGGCCCAACCTTTTGGTGAGCTAAAAACGGGTGGACCTAGTGGTTCCGACTGCCAGCAGTCCTGCATGGGGCAAGCTTGAGGCGAGAGACATGATACCAAGGTGTTTGCCCTAGGAGCTTGGCTGCAGTAGGAGTAGTCAACAGTACCGTATTGGGTCCCATCCACCTGGGCTGTAGGGAGCTGAGCTGGAGCTCCCTCAGAAGAACCCTGTCTCCTGGCTGGAGAGGGACCGTTAAGTGTGCTTCATCTGGACCCCCTGTGGGAGGAAGGGTCCGGTCTGCGTGTTCCCTGAGAAGATGGCAGAGTAAAGACAGAAAGGGGAGGTAGGTGGCAAGAGGAGGTTTAGCTAAGAGAGAAAATTGGGAATGCAGTGTCGAAAGAAGCCTATTAGATCAAGGAAAGAAAGAATCTGAAGGAGTGCGAGAAGGGGATTCTGTCCAAACTGCATGTCAGGAGTGGTGTGCGAAGGGGAAAAGAAGGGGTCCCATCCACTCCCATAACCAAGACCTGTGAGGGAACTAGAGGTCCAGAGTGTGATGGAAAACAGAGAAGATAGTCCCCGTGTCCACAAGAAATGAGATGGACTTACCTACTACCTGTAGCATTACCCTGGGCTTGGCAAGGGTGATGGGGGTCTCTGAGTCTGGGCTGCGTCAGTCGTCCATGAGGCCAAGGAGTTCAAGCAGTGGGCCCACCTGGCTGGCTTGGCCTCCCATTTGGGTGGCTTATCCTCCGTGTGGAGGTGCTGAGGAAGAGCCTGTTGCCCAAAAGGGGCAATCGCTCCGCCAGTGACCAGGCTACTTGTAGTCAGGGCAGGGCTTAGTGGGTGACCTCGGGCAGGGGCACTGCCGGGTCCAGTGACCCTCCCTGCAGTCCGGGCTTGTGTCAGGCACCTCCTATGCCTTGCCCCTGTTGCTCTGCTGGCCTCAGAGCTACCACAAGAGCCTGGGTTTGGAGCTTTACCTTCTGCTGCATACAGGTCTGGTGAGCAGCCTCGGCCTTTTTCCACTAGCCGCGACCATTAAAATTTTAAATGCCATGTTCACAGGTCTCAGATAAGGGTTTGGGGGTTGAGAATAAGAGGAGGGGGCTCCTGGGGAGCCCGGCACCCAGATCCAACCGGAAATGCCAGAGCCAGAGGCGGGACAGGGTCAGGCCTTCCTGCAAGAAGACCGAGGTTGAGCTGTGGGGTCAGGAGCCCTGCAAACCCGAGTGAGGGCCAATGGCCCACGGAGGAGGGCCTGACAGGGGAGGGGCTTAAGAACACAGCGGAGAAGGGAGGGGCTCCTGGCCGGCAGGGGAGGGGTCTTCCTGGAGGGAAGAGACCCAAGTGGAAGAGGGACCAGAGAGGGGTCTTGAGAGAGGGGCAACCCCTGGGGGTCAGGCAGGAGGGGGTGAGAGTTGGGATTCGGAAAGGAGGAAAAATCAGGAGTGGAGGGTTTAGCTGAGGTTTCTCTGGCCAAAAAGGGCCTGAGCCATAGAACAAGTGGCACAGAGATTAGGATGGGAGCAAAAATACTAGAAGCCCTAGATGTAAGGGATCTCCAACCCTTGTCCAGTTTTTTTGGCGATAGTTAAATTGGTGAGGATGTTAAAATAGAAAGTCCCTTCAGGAGGCCACCTGGTTCAATTATCCAGTGGGTTCTGTGGCCCGGTCACATTGGAGAAGATCGGTTTCTTCTTCTTTAGGGAGAGAGAGATTTCAGATAAGGTACGCCAGGAGTGTTTTTGAGTCAGGTTTAGATTCCTGTGCCTCCCATGGCCGCCCTCAGTCCTTGGGGTGATCAGAGATGAGAATTGGCATCCCGCAACTTAAGCTCTGGCCCCTGGATGGTCAGGTAGAGTGGATGTGTCCGGGATGTCTTCACGGGCACAGACGCACTTGGAACGGATAAGAGGTCCCTGACACAGCTGCTATTATGGACAGGGAGTCTCAGCGGAAAGAACTAAGGGGAAGATGGCAGCAGGGGACTTACCGCATCACGTGCCGAAGTAGGCGGGAGGTTGGAGGTCCTGTTGGTCCTGTTCTTCCTCAGAAGGGAAGGGGAGAGGAGCGGCCCCAGTGGGCTTCAAGCTCCTTCCAGGTTTTGGCACCAAATGTAAGGTATTTTCCCCGCCAAGGAAGAAGAAAGGGCATAGCCACGACCTGTGGAATAACAAAAGCTTTATTTAGTAGAGTGCTTCCCGGACGAGGTTCTCTCGTTCCCGAGACAGGGGCCAGAGAAGTCGCATGGGTTTTCCCACCTGGGGGGTAATTTATAGCGTCGGTAGGGTAGTCGGGTTGATATGACGTGGCAAAATTTCATTGGCTAAAAAAAAAAAATTTCATTGGCTGACAGACAGTTGTTCTCTTTCAAAGGGCTCCTGGGAAGTTTCTTTTGGCGTGCATGGGTGTGGGAGGTTCCAGCCAAAGTTCCCAGGCCTGGTTCCTCACGTGACCCTCCCCCATTGACAACCGACCTCACAATAGTGATTTTGTTTCTTTCGGATGTGTGCCCAGAAATGGGATTGCTACATCCCATGAACTTCTATTTTTATTTTTCTGAGAAGTCTTCACACTATGTTAACCATAGTGATTATAGCAATTTGCATTCCCAGCAAGAGTGAATCAGAGAGTTTCCTTTTCTCCACATCCTCATCAACACACTTACCTCTTATCTCTCTGTTGCAATTTATTTATTGATTTGAGAGAGAGAGGAAGGGGGCAGAGAGAAAGAGAGAGAGAGACATCAACATCAATCTCTTTCTGTATGTGCCCTGACTAGGGATCGAACTGGCAATCTTTGTGCATTGGGATGATGCTCCAACCAACCAAACTATCAAGCCAGGGCTTTTATCTTTTATCTTTTTTTTTTTTTTTTTTTTTTTTTTTTTACAGAGACAGAGAGTCAGAGAGAGGCATAGATAGGGACAGAGAGACAGGAACGGAGAGAGATGAGAAGCATCAATCATCAGTTTTTTGTTGTGACACCTTAGTTGTTCATTGATTGCTCTCTCATATGTGCCTTGACCGTGGGCCTTCAGCAGACCAAGCAACCCCTTGCTCGAGCCAGCGACCTTGGGTCCAAGCTGGTGAGCTTTGCTCAAACCAGATGAGCCCGCGCTCAAGTTGGCAACCTCGGGGTCTCGAACTTGGGTCCTCCGCATCCCAGTTCGACGCTCTATCCACTGTGCCACCGCCTGCTCAGGTGGCTCTTATCTTTTTGATAATAGACAACCTAAGATGTAAGGTGACATCTTATTGTGGTTTTGATTTGCATTTCCCTGGTAATTAGTGATGCTGAATACCTTTTACACACCTGTTAGCCATTTGCATGTCTTCTCAGGAAAATTATCTATTCAGGTCTTTTGCCCAATTTTTATTTTTTTATTTTTAAAAAATTTTTTATTTATTCATTTTAGAGAGGAGAGAGAAAGGGAGAGAGAGAGACAGAGAGGGAGAGAGAGAGGAGAGAGAGACAGAGAGAAAAGGTGGGGAGGAGCTGGAAGCATCAACTCCCATATGTGCCTTGACCAGGCAAGCCCAGGGTTTCAAACCGGTGACCTCAGCATTTCCAGGTCGACGCTTTATCCACTGTGCCACCACAGGTCCTTTTAGCCCAATTTTTAATTGGGTTATTTGTGTGGGTTGTGTTGTTATCGAGTTGTATGAATTCCTTTTTTATTTTGGAAGTTAATTCCTTCTCTGATACGCGGTTTGCAAATGCTTTCTCCCATCTATTGGCTGCCTTTTCACTTTGTTGACAGTACTCTTTGCCATGCAGAAGCTTTCAGAGCACCATGGTCCCCTTGTTTACTCCTGCCTCCATTGCCTTTGCTCTCACAGTGTGCCATTCCTGTGAAGATGTCAGAAAATCAATTGGCATCTGGTCAGGGCAGGAGCCCCTGAGCTCAGCTTGTGTTCCCTTGAGTGTTACTGTCCCAGGTAATTCATCTTGTGATGAAAGAAACAGGGGCAGAGCCTGTATGGAGCTGAGGATGACTCCCAGCACCCAGCAGGCCACCATGCTCTCTGGGACTCTGAGTCACTCTGTTGCCACCATGCCCTGTGGTCACCATTGTGCCTGCTGGGTGCTTTCATTGTTGGAGACCTTTTGAGGGTCACTGCCACAGTGTGATGCCCTGAATGTATTGTGGGTCAAGGTGAGCCTTCCCCTGGACAAGAGGAAGCACGGGAGAAAGACTGTATTCTGTGGAGGAGAGGAGGGGTAGGATGCGGAGACAAAGGACCGACTGACTGGGAGACCTCCCTGGGGCCAGCCTAGGAACTACTGACCTGGAACACAGTGGGGATGTGAGCAGGAAAGGCCTGCCGAGGGGAGTATGGTCAGCCCACGCGGCCTGGAGCTGCCCGCAGTTACTGTGGGTTAGTGCGGAGTTCTGCCCTGCGATGCTCTTTTCCTAACAGTGGAAAACCGCCGGTGGCCCACTCCCAGCAGACCGTATACCCCATGCCTGACTCATAACTGGGGTGCTGGGCAGTTCTGTGAGGCTTGACTCCCTACAATAGTTCCCTGGGACCCCACCGTGCCTTCTGACATTGCAGACCTTCCCACGTTCCAAACCCTTGCCCATCTCCATGCCCACTCTGCAAGGGGAATCCAAGTTTTCAGACTGTTGTAACCAAGGAAACCCATAAATACAGATAGGCTGATTCTGTTTTGGATGGAGACAGTTTTTATTAGGTTTCCACTTGGCATCATATTTCTCCTGGGTCCCCCTCTTTCTCTTTGGTTCCCCTGGGCTTCAGGGTCCCTGAGACTGCCCTCACATTTGGTGAGTCTCACTAGAGAGACTCACAGGACTCAGCATGTAATTGTTCCTGTTGCTAAGATTTACTCCAGTGAAAGGACACAAAATAGTATCAACAAGAAGAAGACACAGCAGAGTCTGGAAATCCATGCACAGGCTTCTGCCGCTGCCTTGATCCTGAGAAGGATGAAAAATGCAGGACACCTGTGTGATGTGCCTGCCCAGGGCTGCCCATCAGAGACCAGCTTCCAAGGTTTTCCCTGCGGGCTGGTCATGTACCTGAGCAACTCTCCCAATTCCAGACTCCTTTAAGCAAAGCAGGTGTTCGTTGCCAACTGCACTGTACAGACAGTGCAGGCACAGTGAAGGGGAGGGAGAGGATGTGCCACATGCCCAGACACCTACACCGGGTCCCAGCCAGGCTTTCTCAGAGAGCTGGTCTCTCCTGTCCTAACCTTGTTTCTCCTAAACCACAAAATCACGATGGGGTCTTAAACTTCAGAGGCTTGGAGTTGTCCTTGTGGAGGCTTACAGTCTGTGAGGGATCTAAAGGCTCAGACAACTCAGGCCGAGCAGTTTGGGGCCAGCGCCCATGTGTCCAAGTGGTCCCTCCCTCTGTAGACTGCACTCTTTCATCAAGAGCAACCTCGAAGGACAAACTCAGAAAATTCCACCACCAAGTTCATTGAGCTCCCTTTATGGTCAAGGCTAAGGTTGGTCTGGCCACAGTCGTGAGACAGCAGTCATGGGTGGGGCTGAACTCAGCCCAGGAGCAGGGCTGGGATTCTGAGACTTCCCAACATGGTCCTGGAAAGTTACACAAAATGCTTCCTACTCCATTAAGTGGGGGAAGAGGAGGGGGTGCAGTTCTGGAGCCCCCCCAGGAGGTGGGAGAGAAACAGGCAGAGGGTGGAGTCAGGGGGACAGGTGGGTGCCGGGCCTCACAGGGGAAGGATGGGTACCCTGGGGTCCTGGAAGAGAGTTTATGCAAAGGTGACAAGGTCCCTGTCAGTTTCTCCTTTTCCTCAATGTCACCTCGCCGAGCTGCCTCTTATGCTGACATTCCTGAACAAGACCCAATTCATTATCATCCTAAAAATTGATTAAAAAAAAAAAAAAAGAGCCTCAGCTCAAGAACTGCTGAGATCTGGGGTGACAGACAGCTTTATTAGCATGCTTCCAATTTTATATTTATCAAATTAAAACAGCAGCCAAAGGGCACTTAATTAAGATTCTTTCTTGTCAGTCGGAGGAGAGAAGATAGGGAGAGAAGGGCTGGTGACCGGGTTCCAAGGGGAAAGTTTTAAATGCTTGAAATAATGTGCCAGAGGCCCTCTTGGGGGCTTGGTGGATTCCAGGCTGGAACAAGGCTTGTCTCATGCTAAAAATCCTGGGACCTGGTCCACATCTTGTGCTCCTTAGGCATTTGCCAGTCAGAAAAGCAACATTTATTCAGTGCCTGGCCCCCAGGGCATCCTTGGTGCTATATGTGCAAAGATGTAAGAGCACAGAGCAACCAAGGAGGCCAAGCTTGGAGACAGAATCTGGGTTCAAATCCTGGCTCTTCTCTTTACTGATTGGGTACTTGTAAGCATGTTTCTTCATTTCTGAGATATAATTCACATTTAATTTCCCCTTTTAGAGTGTACAGTTCAGTGGTTTTTTAGTCTGTTCATAAGAATGTGCACATATCACCATTCTCCAGTCTAGACATTTTCACCAACCCAGAAAGAAACCCCCTACCCATTAGCAGCCACTCCCCATTCCACTCTCCAGCCCCTGGCAACCATAATTCACTCCTGTCTGTGTGGAATTGCATTTCTGAACATTCCTTATAAATGGGATTACACCATGTGTGGTCTTTGTGACTGGTGACATTCACTGAGAATAACATCTTTGAGGTCCATCCATGTTGTGGTGTATAGTGGCATTCCATTTCTTCTTTAAAATGTTTAATTATGGTAAAGTGCACATAATATAAACTTTACCATCATCGCCATTTCTTGAGTGGACAGCTCAGGAGTGTTAAGGACATTTGGATTGTTGTGCAGCCATTGCCATCATCCACTGTCAGAAATCTTTTCATCTGGCAAAATGGAAACTCTCTACCCAATAAACAACTCCGCCTTCCCCTTTCCCTCCTCCAGCCCCTGACAACCTCCCTTTTACCTTCTGTCTCTGAATTTCACTCCTAGGAACCTTGTATAAGTAGAATCATACAGTCTTTGTCCTTTTGTGTGTCTCATGGATTTCATAATATCCATGTCAAGGTTCATTCATGTTATACACATGCTAGGCTTTTCTTCCTTTTTAAAAATTTTTTTCCATTGACTTGAGAGAAAGAGAGAAAGAGAGAAAGAGAGGAAGAAGAGTGAGAGAGAGAGAAGCATCAACTAGTCGTTCACTGAGATGTCTCATTCAGTTGTACGCTCATTGGTTGCATTGAGCTGCACAGTGTCTGACAGTGGTAGCTCTAGAAAGATGATATGTGAGTTTTCTGTTGCTGCTGTGACAAACAGCCACACATTTAGTGGCTTAAAACAGCAGAAATGTATCATTTTATGGTTCTGGAGATCAGAAGTCTAAAAGGTGTCTTACAGGGCTAACATCAAGGTGGCAGGAAGGCTGTGTTCCTTCTGGAGGTTCCATGGGTCGGGGGAGAACCTGTCTTCTTGCCTCTAAGAGTCCACCTGCATTCCTTGGCTTGTGGCCTCTTCCCCCACTTTCAAAGTCGGCAATGGCTGGCTGACTTCTCCTCACACAGCATCATCCTGACGCTCACTTTTCTCCTGCCTCCCTGTCTGTGTCTAAGGACCCTGTGATTACGTTAGGCCCACCCAGATTATCTAGGATGATCCCCCTTTTTAAAGGTCAGCTAGTTAACCACTTAATTTTATCTGCAACCTTAATCTCATTTGCCATGTAATGCAACATGTTCTCAGATTCCGGGGCTCGGGGTGCAGTGATCTCCGGGAGTCCAGGTGTCTACTCCCACTTCCCTGCAGTGTGGCCTGTGATGCAACCAGGGGAACTGTCCAGCAAGGAAGGGGTCACGTTTTTCAAAGTTGCCCCGCTAAAGCAAACTTAAATAAAATAGCAATGTAAACATGGTAACATATTCAGAGTCCCTGGGTCACTCCCTGGCACGTAGGAGATGCTCCATAAACAGAATCTCACGACCTCGTTAAAGGATGAGCTTGCTTGTGCCCCCAGTGCTGGGATGGAATGAAGTCCACTTGGGAGGACCCCCTGTCTGTCCTGTCCCTGGCTTCCCTGCTCATCTCATGAACACACACATGCACACTCACGCAGGAACACAGACCAGAAGCTCACTTCCCTACAGCTCAGAGGAAGTACAGTGGCTGTGCTCCCCGTGCTCGCAAGCTGTGCGGCAGTACAGCCTTCTGGTGTAAATAAAAATAAACCCCAGATGTGGCTTTTCAATCGAGGAATTAGCCTAGATGTTGTAAAACAGAAAAGCATGATATATGCATTGGAGAAACAGCTCTCCCCACCTCCCGGCCTCCCTGCCTGGCTCCAGTGGCTGGCGGCTGCGTGGGGCTGCTTGTTCCTGCCCCACCAGGCTGTTGACGATTTGTGCACAGTGTCAGTAAATGCTGTTATGACATTATTAATGCGCGCACTCCAGCAAAGGACAATGGCCTATTGCCTCTTAATGTGCTGTCTGCTGCTGAAGTTGCAGCACATTAAATGGGGATTTCAAACAACACTGTGAATTGCTTGTTTCTTTCTTGCCTCTTCCTTCCCTCCCCTGCCCCCAGGCCCAGTCTATGAGCTCCAGAAGCAACCTAGATGGCTTGAGAAGGTGGGGGCGTGAGAGGGCAGCCAAGGTTCCCATTCCACTGGGAGGCTAGGGGAGAGGGACAGCAAGGGGCAGGGAGGCCCCCGGGAAGGGACTTCCCCCTGTGGGCAGGGAGGTGTTGTTGCAGTGCAAGGATGAGGGGGGTAGACTTCAGGAAGACTGGATTTGCTGGGTGGGGCTGGCGGGCTCCCTGCTCTGCCCTCTGGGAACCCAGATGGTGGACTTGCCAATGGATTTTATTATCTTGCACAATGTTTTAAGAAAGAAAAAAACATTGAGTCTGTATTTTAAAATTACGTGACTTCACATGAGAAGCCCATTTCTGACTCTTGAAATAACTGGGCTCACATTCACTCAAAACATGTGGACCTCCAGTTCTCGCCCTTCTCTAACTACTCTGGCCCCTTTCCACTGGGCCCCTAGGTTGAACAATGCCCCCGCCACCCCCAAACTCACGTCTACCTGGAGCCTCAGAATGTGATCTTATTTGGAAATAGGGTCTTTGCAGATATAATTAATTAAGATAAAGTCATTCTAGATTTGGGTGGGGCTCATCTAATGACTGGTGTCCTTAGAAAAAAAGGGGACACAGAGAGGTGCACACAGGAGAGAAGCCGTGTGTCACAAGCCAGATCATGCTGAAGCTTACTAGCCCTTACCAGAAACTGGGAGAAGAGACATTGAATGGGTTCTCTTTCAGAGCCTCCAGATGGAACCAACTCTGCTGACACTTTGATTTTGGATTTCTGGCCTCCAGACCTGGGAGAAAATAAATTTCTGTTGTCTGGAGCCCCTTGGTCTCTTGTAATTTCTTCTTCTTTTTTATTTTTAAAATTTATTGATTTTAGAGAAAAAGGGAAAGAAACAATTTGTTGTTCCACTTATTTATGCATTCATCAGTTGATTCTTTTTTTTTTTTTTTTTTAAATTTCTGAAGCTGGAAACGGGGAGAGACAGTCAGACAGACTCCCGCATGCGCCCGACCGAGATCCACCCGGCACGCCCACCAGGGGGCGACGCTCTGCCCACCAGGGGGCGATGCTCTGCCCCTCTGGGGCGTCGCTCTGTTGCGACCAGAGCCACTCCAGCGCCTGGGGCAGAGGCCAAGGAGCTTTCCCCAGCGCCCGGGCCATCTTTGCTCCAATGGAGCCTCGCTGCGGGAGGGGAAGAGAGAGACAGAGAGGAAGGAGGGGGGGAGGGGTGGAGAAGCAGATGGGCGCTTTTCCTATGTGCCCTGGCCGGGAATCGAACCTGGGACTTCTGCACGCCAGGCCGACGCTCTACCACTGAGCCAACCGGCCAGGGCCCATCAGTTGATTCTTATATGCACCCTGACCAGGGATGGAACCTGTGACCTTTGTGTATCGGGCTGATGCACTAACTGAGCTAACCAGCCAGGTACCATCTGTTGTAATTTCTTTCAGCAGCCCCAAGACATGACTTTAGCCCCCTTCCCTTCTTTGGCTGGTCTACCCTCTCGGCATTTTGAGTGTGACACCCCTGGATAGTTGTATGTTATCTACTTCCTCCAAAACCCTTCTCTGGGAGCCTGCCTCTCCCCTCCTCTTTGGACAGAGGGCCTATACTGCCCAGCCAGGGCTTCCTGCTGGCTCTGGGCTTCTCCTGACCCCTTCGGCTGGGCCAGCAGGTCCATCCAAAGGGCAGAGGAGACAGCCAGCAAATGCCACATCCAGATGGCCCTGGGCTGCTGCAGTCTGAATTCCGAATCCCCCACTCTATGAAGCCTGTGATTCTGTTTATAGCCTCAAAAGAGAAAAGAAAGGAATAGGAGAGGGTTTGAAATATTGGATGACCTGACTCGTCAATCCTCGAATGTGTTCTCCAGCAGAAGTGACCCCCATGACTCCTGCTCCCCGTTTTCCTCTCCCTTGTTTAGGGTCACTCTGCTTCCTTGTCAGAAAGCAATGGATGTTCATCTAGGACAGTGGGTGGGTCTCCACTCTGGCCGTTTATGTTGACATAAACTGTGACAGTAAAAAGCAAATGTGCCCAGGCCTCTCCTTAGTTACCAAGTGAAGGTAAAGACTCTGCTTTGTTACATTCTGCAGGTGGTTCGTGTGAGCCTGGGCTGAGGACCACTAGCCTGGAGGGTAGGGTGCTGGCTTGGGTTCACCAGAACTAGATTCTGAGACAATGATTTGGGCGCAGTAGTTTATTTGGGAGGTGACCCCAGGCACATGGCCAGAGGAGGGGAATGAGTCAGGGAAGGGAAGGAAGCCAGCCAGCCGGCGGTGTGCCACAGAGCTAGCATGGTACACATCTGAGTATCCTACCTGAGGAGGATGGGTATTTATTCATTCCTTGAGGGCTGCTTCTAGGCCTTTAACTCCTTGGCCCTTCTGTCTTGCCCCTGCGTGTTTGAGCACATTCCTGCAGCCAGGAACACAAGCCTCAGGCATTGTTCCATGTGTGCTCAGTCATTAGCCTTGGGCATGTAGAGATGAATGCCCAGGGAGCAGGGCAGGCACCCACAGCGTCTGCTGCAGGTAGACAAAAGACAAACCACCACCACCATGCTGCAAGGGCTCAGGTGCAGGCAATAGACAATTGACCTGCATTGCTAGGCTCAGCTCTCCTAATGGCTCTGTGAGGCGGGCTAGAACTAGCCTGATTTACAGCCATGGAAACAGAATCTTAGAGAGATTCTGTACCCACATGGTTGCATGACACAGGATGCACAAATTTTCTCCTAATACCTACAGCACAGTGGAGAGTGAGCAGGTGTGCTGAGCTCTGCCGCAGACAGAGGCTGACTAAAGGAAGTGGACCAGAGAGCAAGAAGCTCAGAAAGTGGCTTCACTGCCCTAGACCTCCCCCGCACAGCCTGAGCCTGTGCTCCCCGTGCTCACCTCAAATCCCATACCCAAGGCTGCAAGCCCAGAGGGAATGGGGAGGCCCCTCTCTCTCTGAATCCTGGATCTGGCAAAGGGAAGGCTGCCTCCCGAGGAAGCCACACTGGACATGGCCATGCCTTCGGGGAGACCCGTTTTCTCCTCTCCTCTTTGGTCTAAAATGCCAACCATACAGTGTAAATGTGACCCCCTGAGCTTGCATGAGAGACACACACATTTGGAAGGGCCATCTCATCCCTTAGGGTAGATGTGGCTTTTGCCTTGACATCCAGAGACTAAATTACAGCATGGCAGATGCAGGCACCCAAGCATGGGGTATGATTTAGAGCCCGGCAGACACCCCTGTCCTCTGATAGCTCCTTGGCCAGCCTGCTGCGATGCTCAATTTTCCCGCTACCACACATCAGTCTTCTGCACAAAGGCATGGTCAGCGTGTCCTTGTTCAATGCAAATTTGTTACCTCACTAGAGTAACACATTAGTCTACCAGCACCAATTCATCCTTGGTTTTCGCACTTGCAGAGAGCAAGGTGATGAGATCATGGAACATGGGACAGGTAAATTTTGATGAAGAATGAGCAGGAAAAGCAGGAGCATGAGTCACTACTAGTGAGAAATGGTTCAGAAGAGGGCTTGGGAGGTGGGCTAGACCTGCAGCAAAGGGGGTGGGGGTGGGGGTGGGGGTGGGGACAGGGCAAAAGCCAGGTAGACAAGAACAAAAAGGCTTTCTCCTCTCCTAAGCCAGGCTGTAGAATCATTGTCTGGGATGGAAAGGCCCTCAGGGTTATCCATGTCATGTTGCACAGGGCCTGAGGCCCCCTGTGCATGGGTGGGTACATAAATGTTTTATAGAGTTGAAGGGGCCTCGGAGAACTTCTGGTCACTCTCATTTCATAGTGGAGAAACCGAGGTGGAGGAGTCACCAGTCATCCACTGGTTATTGGAGGAGCTGAGTCTAGAACTCAGGCCCACACAGAGTGCCCCCGTTTCTGGGCTCAGTCAAGAACCAGCGGGGCACAGGCCAAGTCTGAGCGTAGATCATTAAGCAAAGGGGAACCGCGGCAGCCTCTGACCAGAGAGAGTCGGAGGATAGGTGAAGGTTGCAAAGCGAAATCAGAGAGGGTGTGCAGGGGCTGGTGCAGGGCACAGGGGAACCAGAGGCAGAGGCCAGAGGCTGGAGGGAGGGCCCTGGCACCGAGCAAAAGCGGGGGTCTCTTCTCAGCGTTGACCTCCTCGGTGCTCTACAGGAGCCCAAGCAGATCCTGGCTCTCAGCGCTGGTAGCGCCCACGATGCTTCTGAAGACGGGGCCCGGTGAAGTTGCACAGCTGGAGGGAGGCACAGTGAACCCCGCCCGCCAGGCCCCAGAGCCCCACCCCGGGCACAGAGGGTGCGCTTCTGGGCCTCTGCCACGAGGTGGCACCGACGGGCCGAGAAATCGCGGCCGCGGCTCCTGAGCCGCCCCAGCCGCGGCTCGCCGCCTCCTCTGAGGAAACAATGCGGCGCCTCCCCGCGTAGCGCGACGCGGCGCGGGCCGGACGCTGGACACCCGTGCGATCGCGCGGCAGGGCGGGCGCAGGGCGCCCTCGCCGAGAGCCATGGGCGCTGCGCGGCGCGGGGTCCGGGAGCGACGCGGGCCGGAGGCGCTGGCGGCCGGGCCGCGGGCCCGGGCCGCCTCTAGTCGGCACTGAGGGCGCGGGCCTGGGGATGAGGGCGCCCGCGGTGGGGAGCCCGTTTGCACGCAGCGGCGCCGTCCCGCCCAGCGAGCGAGCCGGAGCAGGCAGACCCGCGGCCGGCGGTCTGGGGGCGCGCCGCCTTCCGGCCCCCAAAATGTGAGGCGGGGAGGGCGGAAACGCAGAGACGGCCCGGCCGGGAGCCCTCGCCGCCCGCCGACAGCCGCGTCGCTCCCCTTCCTCAGTCCGCCGAAGCCGGAATAGCTAAGCCGCCGACCCCCGCTCCCCTCGCTGAGCTTGGACCTAGTTTCCGATAGTAGCGGGTTCGCGGCCCCGACGCGGCGGGACAGGGCCCGGCCTCGCCTGAGGCTCCTCGCCCAGGCAAGTTTGAACAATGATCACGGTCAACCCCGATGGGAAGATAATGGTCAGAAGATGCCTGGTCACCCTGAGACCTTTTCGGTAAAGTTCTCTCCCGGTTGGCGCGGGGAGGTCTTTTTCCTCGAGGGGGCGCGGGTTAGGGGTGCGCGAGGTAGGTCCCTGCGAGGGTGCATGCCCAGTGGCCGAGGGGACGGCCGGTGAGGCTCGGGAAACATGGAACCAGGGGTTCGCGTTCGTGTGGGGCGGGGTCTGTAGTTCCGGAACGTGTCCCGAGTTGGTCCAGTTTGGAGAGGACTCCGGGTGCAAAGGTGGGAATGGGGGCAGGAAGCACCCATGTTATGGCCCTGGGCTCGGGAAGCTGCCCAGCCAGGGCGCCCCTTATCAGCGCTTCTAGGTCCTGCCCCTCTTCGCGGACGGCTCCACCTGTTAGCGGCGTCGCACCTCGAGGGCCGGTCTAGCCCTGGGTCGGCCCGCCCACCCTCTCCTGTGCCACCCCTTCCCTACTCCTTTTCTTTGAACACTCCTCTTCTCGCAGCGGGATGCGGGCTGTCTCCAACGGGAGTGTCCCGAGATTGAGGAAAGGACCCCCTCTGCTGGGGATTCACCCCTGATGGCGGGCGGGGGCGTTGCGGGGTGGAAGGGTGGCGGAAGCCGGGAACGTGCCAAGCGCATGGAGGCAGGATGCAAGCGAAGACCGATCCCCCACCCCAATCTCAGGCAGCCAAGACCGGGGAGAGCTGGGGCCGTGCGGGGGCCCTCGGGCTTTGCTGGTTCACCCGAGAGGCCTCCAGATCCGGGCAGGGTTGGGCAGCTCCCTCCTTTCCCAAGAGCCCGTGGAGTCCGGCCTGCGGTTGGAGGAGGTGCCAGGCGAAGGGAGCCCCGCGGGGTCCGAGCGCCTCCTCACCCGGGAAGTGGGGGACAGAGGGTGCAGAGGGAGTGTTGGAGGATAGGGTGGGGGCTGCACTCCGGATGCGGCCACAGGTGAGGGTCCAGTAGCTTTTAGGAGCCCACGAGGGCATGAACTGGACTGGCGGGGCTTGGACTGTGGGAGGGGCCGACTTTGAGCCCCTCCCCTCGAGGCCCCTGACCGGATCTCCCCTTCGCCCTGCCCAGCTGGTGTCCCTCCCTTCTCCTGACTTGGAGAACACGGCGCACCAGGCCTGTTGTGCGGGCCTGGGGAGACAGCCTCTCTGACAGCAGGAGTCATGCTGTACCACACCGTCTGGAGGATGCGGGAGGACCTTAGGGCTGGGGACTCGGAGGGCAGGACCCTGAGCTGGTGAATGGGAGGGATTCAAGAGCCCTGACATAAGGTTCCCAGGGGAAGCGAGCATCTTTGGAAGGGGTCTTGTTCCTCCAGGAAATCCTCTATCTCTAGCTGACCAGTAGGTTGGGAGGGTCCTTACCCTGTCTCATCCGCCCTATGTCCCACCTGCCCCTATGTCCCACCTGCCGTCCAGGCTGCAGGAAGCCCAGCCGCTTACATTTCCGAGTGCAATTTGACTGTAGGGGTGGGGTAGGAGTGGCGGGGACTCCAGCACCATGGACAGCGCCTCTTGTTCTTTCCCCCCCCCCCCCACCCCCATCCCTCTGGGGTCCTGCCCTGGGTCTTTCAGGCTCTGGGGTTGCATAGGTTCCCCTCCCCCAGCCCCCTGCGTTATGTATCTTCACCTCAGGGTCTCCCTAGACCAGAGACTCACAGCCTGAAAGTGGAGTCTTTGTGTCCCATTCAGACCAGGGGGACAGCCCTCCAACCATATCATCCTTTCTTGTAATTCTCAAGGGCAAGCTGGAATGGCCCCTTGTGGGCGTCTGGTAAAGAGAGTGCAAACAAGGTATGTTGGAAACTTCAGCTCCTGGGCTAAAGGCTTAGATACACTTTCACAGCAGGTCTTTGGACCCCACAGCGGAGTGGAGGTTCCCATCTCTAAGTACAACCCCATAGCTGGGGAAGGGAGTGGGGGAAGGGAAGGATGAGAAGGTTGAGGGGTCCATCCTTGTCCTCAGGCTGGGAGGACGAGCAGCTGATTTCCCCAGGACCCTCCTGGGTGTACAACCACCTCCTCTCACAACAGTCCTGAGACCAGCCTGACTGCATCTTGGGGATCCCAGGGCCTGAGCCCCACTCTGGGCTTGGTGGGATTCTGTGAGAGGTCCGTGGGGGGTGTGTGAGGGAGCAGTGTCTCTGTGCCATCCTGCCTGCCTTCCTTGTCATCTCCTGGAGGAAGCTTTCAGTCCTCTCTCTGTTTTGGGCTCTATCCCAGCCCTCCCTTCAATCTCTAACAGCTTCCTTTAAATATGGGTTGGGAATTTTGTTGCGCTTTTATTTTCTTCCGCAATTATGTAGTGGTCCCCAACCTTTTTTGGGCCACGGACCAGTTTAATGTCAGAAAATATTTTCACGGACCGGCTTTTAGGGTGGGACGGATAAATGTATCACGTGACCGAGACAAGTGTCAAGAGTGAGTCTTAGACGGATGGAACAGAGGGAATCTGGTCATTTTTAAAAAATAAAACATTGTTCAGACTTAAATATAAATAAAACGGAAATAATGTAAGTTATTTATTCTTTCTCTGCGGACCGGTACCAAATGGCCCACAGACCGGTACTGGTCTGCGGCCCAGGGGTTGGGGACCACTGCTTTAATGGACCAAATCTTAATTAAATACTGCTCTGCCAGTTTCAAATAATGAAGATTAAAATGCATAAAGCACGTCTTTTCTGGAGAGACAGACACATGTGGGGTTTGTGGATGGGGTGGGGTGAGAGGTCTGGAGGTCCCTGGTGTGACTTGGGCTCCCCGTGGTAAGCCTGGCTCCATGCAAGATGGAGCCCCTCACTCTGACTTGTGAGGGGGGAGGGATCCCCTTTCATCACGGTAGCTCATCAAGTTCTCCGATTGATTTAAAGTCCCAGAACAGCTGCTACCTCTGCCCACCCCAGGGCTATGCCAGGGAGCTCGGTTCTCCTGTTTGGGGCCCAGGATCTAGTAATAGAAGCAGCAGGAATCTGTGGCTGGGGACTTGAGGGTGGGTTCCCTATTGTCCGCCTGGGACTACTTTAGTACCTGGCACCTGGTAAATAAGCAGTGCCTCTGTGTTGAAGCAATGAACAGCAGTCATATTTTGGCCAGCTCTCCAGAGCACCGTGACAGCACACACCCGTAAAACCCCCACAAACAGGTGTTGACTCTGACCAGTCCATGGCACTGGTGGACAATCTTCCGTATGCCTGCCTGGTGAAGATATGGGTTGGGGAGAGTTTGGGCACTGAAGGCGGCCACAGGGCCCTACACTTCTAGATCTTACTGTCTGGTAGTGAACCCCTTGAACATGATAAGGAGGTGTCCAAGCACACCCATGACTGCTGCAGCAAGGCCTGTGTGCACAGGTGCTGGGCAGACCCGGATGACTGATGGGATCCACGTGGGTGTCGTTTTACTCTCTGGCTGGAATCGAGTCATGCTGATTCTGTACTAACTGGTTCTCAAATTCTGGCATGTGCCAGGATCACCTGGAGAGCCCGTGAAAACAGTGCTTGTCCCTGCCCCAAAGTGTCTGATTCAGTAACCTGTGTGGAGTCAAGAATTTACGCTTCCAGCATTTCCGAAGTGATGCTGCTGCTGCTGGTCTGGGGATTAGGAGAGCTCTGCCAGTGAGGCTGGAACCTCACGCCCACGTGTGCAGCCTTGTCCCTTGTGATCTTGTCGCAGTTTGTGGCCAGTTTCTTGTCATGGAGCGGTCTGTCTTCTGTGCTGATGGAAGACCTGGCTTAGTCCCTGATCCTTCATTCTCCTGTCCATGCTCCCACCCACCCCTTGTTCACTCAGTTGTGTCCCAGCCCTCACTGGGTAGGCATGTGTGTCACTGACTGCCCCTGACCCACCCTGTCGCTCTTTGCAGGCTTTTTGTCCTGGGCATCGGTTTCTTCTCACTCTGCTTCCTGATGACATCTCTGGGAGGCCAGTTCTCGTCCCGGCGTCCAGGGGACTCCCCTTTCACCATCCGCACAGAAGGTATCTCTCTGGAGAAAGGGGAGTTAGAAGTGGTGCAGGCAGGTGTCTTTGGGCAGGGGAGGGAGGGCTTTGATCCGGGCACCGCAGACAGCTTTCTGGGGCCTTGTTCCAGGCACCGGCCCCCTCATCAGTGGATGTGTGAGTGGAGAGGGGCCTTGGCGTGGGCTGCATGACCTTGCCTGCGGCTTTGACTTTGGTCCTGGTCATGATCATCAGGATCCCTCCCTCTAGGCTGGGGAAGGGTCTTTGAGCCATCAGAAAATGCTGCCTGAGTTGCTTCTTTAGTGGAGGGGGGGGGGTCCTGAATATGAAACTGGTCTCTTAAATTCATGCACTCTCTGTCTTTGGTCCAGGCTGTGGCCACAGCAGGGTGCAGAGGGCAGCCCTATCTGTGGGCTGATGTGCCTTATCTCTGGGCTCTTGGGACACAGCCTGGATCTTTGCAGTTTTTTATGTACATGGTACTTGCAAGGGCATGGAATGGAGGTTCAGAGCATGGGCTTTGGGAACCAGATGGCCCTGGTTTGTACCCTGGCTCACCATGTACCAGCTGTGTACTGTTGGCCAAGTCACCTACAGGGAAGGAAGTAATAATCATCTTCAGGGGTTGGGTTGGATGAGCTCACATGGCATGGGGGTGTGATGGGGTGATGACCTGGGCACCCTCCTCCTTTATCCAGCTCAGTGTGTCACAGAGGGGAACATAGGGCAGTGGGGAAACTGAGGCAAATGGGGTTTCTGGAACTGTCCAGGAGCTGGCTCTGTGGGCTTTCCCTGCCCTTCTGGGAAGTCTCTTTTTGAAGTCCACCCTCTTGAACCCTGTGGGTTCCACTGACTGGCTCCCTGCTCCAGATGATGACAACTACACCCTCTAGTTATAGTAGAATGGTTGTCATCCAGCGGGGTGCTCCGAGGGATACTTACTATGCCATCTGTGTCTCATTATTAGAGTCATTCCTGTGTTTCACATACACTTCTTTAAACTTGCAAGGGCTCCCAGAAGGAGCTTCACATTTATTAGTCATTCAAGCCTGAGTGTAAGTTAATTTATTCCCTGTCTGTCTTGCAGAGACCGTGTGGGCTCTGAGCCTCTGTTTTCTCATCTGATAAATGGGGATGATTGTGTCTGCGTCATGGGGAGGTATTCAGAGAACATGTACACAGGGCCCAGCATCTGGCAACTAGGATAAGCACATTCATATTTACTGGAGGTGTCAAGTGTGAGATAGGGATGTTGCAAGAAAGGGAAAGGGAAAGGGGCCAAGGTGGTGCCGGAATTTCTACATAGGAGAAACCTGAGGATGGAGGTTGGAGGAGCAGTTGGGCCTGTTGTGAAGGTGCTGTGGAGGGAAGCTTGGTGGGGGAACTGGAGGTCATGTGGGTAGGGGGTGTAGGGAGTGATGCTCTAGCTCCCTGGGTAACATCCCTGGGGAGGGGTGTGTCTGTCTGGGTGGGCTGCTATAAGGAGCTTGAGGAAACTGGGCCTCCAGAAGGGTCAGGGATCCAAGAGATGGAAGTCCGAGAACCAGAGAGAAGGGTGTCAGGTTTCTCTTCAGCTCTCAGAGGGGTGAGGAGTGGCCCCTTGGCAGGGGTGGGCCCAGTGGCCCAGAGTACCAGGGCCATGTGGGAGCCCTGCTGAGCACTGCACTCTGCACTTCTGCCTGCTAGATGGGGTAGGAGCCCAACTCCAACCTAGATGTGTGTCTTAGGGGTGGACAGAACCGTAGAGGGGAGAGGACTTGGCCAACATCATGCGGTTAGAGCAGAGGCATTTGTGTGTGTGAACTTTCCACTAGAGTATAACATGCACAGACAAAACACGTCCATGCAACCAGTGACCCAGATCAAGAAACAAAATGTGATCAGCCCCCAAAACTGCCCTCGTGCCTCCTCCCTCTCTCCAGTTCCCTAAGAGCACCGGGATCCTGACTCTAGCAGGATCAAGCGCAGAGGAGTTTTGCCTATCTTTGGGCGTTATGAGGACGGAACTATTCAGCATGTGTCCTTTGTGGGTGTCACGTCTGTGAGCCTTGTTGTCTCAGGTGTGTGGTTGGCATGGTTTTCACCGCCGTGTGGCATTCCATGCTAAGAACACACCACGGGGTAGTTACCCTTTCTACTGTTGGGGGGCTTTCGGTGGTTTCCAGGTTGGAGCTTTTGTGAATAGTGCTGTTCTGAGCATTCTAGTACAGTGTCTGGTGGACACGTGGGCGTTTCTGATGGGACGCCTAGGAGTGGAGTTGATGGGTCTCCTGTTTAAAGCTAAATGCCTAGAATATGGAACTAAAAGTCCCAAAGGAGGTTGTGGACAAGGAGAAGGGCCTCTGAGAACCCAGGAGAATTGACCCTGATTTGCTTCATATCCCATTTCTTACTGACTTCCAATTTCTTTCATGCCCTTGAATTAATCTGATTTTTTTGGAGAGACCCAAAGCGGAGACTTGGAAGAGCCCCAAGTTTATCTTGGGGGTTTAAAATCCTGATCCTTCAAGTGCCACCCCACACCCTGTCTGAGCAGCTCACAAACCTAAGAGGTGCCAGTGATTCTGCCTAGGGGCTGTTCCAAGGGCCTGGGGAGGAATTCCGAGGTCATGGGTAGGATTGGGTTTGTTCTCTGCAGTCCCAGGGAAGAATCAGGAGCTGGGAACCCACATTTCAGGGGAAAAAATCCTTGCACTGGTCAACAAAACCATCTGAGCACAGATGGAGAAACACTCCTGCCCTTCCTGTCAAGCCCGAGGGAAGTGTGGTCCCACAAAGACATGGCTGGGGAAGGAAAGGCTTTCTCTGAAAGGAGAGTAGACCCTCCCACAGCTGGTATGGACTATGGCCTCCCCAGGTTCCCCTCCGGGCTGGTATACTTTGTGTTCAAGTTCTCTAGTCTGGGGATAAAATGTGACAGGCACCTCATTGCATATTCTGCTCACTCATCTTAAGATTCAGGGAGAAGGAGGCCGAAGGGAGAAGTATAACTCGGAGGAGGTCTAACCTAATTCTCTCTTGCTGCAGCTGGGCCTGGCTTGGGCCCAGGGGGAGGATTTTTTGTGTGTGCTCCCTTCCCACCCCAGTCCCTCCTCTCTGCCTCCTGCCTCCACTGCCCTCTCTTGTCCTGAGGAGGTCCTTGCTCCCCCCAATGACAGGGGTTGTGACAGTGTGTCTGAGGCTTCCTTTCCAGAGCATGAGTGGCTGTTCCTGGCTCCCTGTTTTGTCTTGAAGTAGAGGTCCAAGGCTGTCTCTGGCGGGTGAGAGGGTGGACGGGGACGGGTCTGCATGCTGGAGGTCCTTGCTTTACCTGCATGTGTCTGCCCCAGGTTTCTGCATGGCCTGACCTTGTCAGACTGCCTGGGCTCTGGCCAGGACTTAAACCTGGGCAATACTTGCTCTGTAGCTGTCTCTGGCCCTGGATCTCGGTACCACAGGGTCTGGGCACTTCCTCTTAGTCAGTTCTTCTGTCCTCCGCTGCCCAGACCCTGGAGCTCCTGTGGCCTCAGCTGGTTTCTGAGGTGGCCACATACAGGGACGGGTGTGCTCACATCTCCAGCTGTACGATGTCAAGAGCAGGGAGGTCTGTCTTATCTGCTCAGGTGGGGGCTCCTTCCATTTCCAGATGCAGTGGGAAAGGATGGGGGTGGGGACAAGAAAGGAGGACAAGGGAGGATGGGAGAGATCGAGAAACAGAGCGCATGTCTGAGGAGGGGACGAAGCCTCGGCAGGCAATAAAACACCCGTCTGTAAATGTGAGGAGCCATTTGTATCTTTTGTCCCAGCTCTCTTTATTTATATGGAAATATGGAGGGAACATGTGTGAGTTCTAGATGTGTCACTGGGGCCTCACATTAAATATGTTTCAATTTAGCTGATGCCAAGAGTGGGGAGGTGACTCCTGTCAAGCCAGGAGCTGGCTCTGCTGACAGTCCCAGGGCAAGTGGTGGTACCCTGGGAGCACATCACGTGGGGAGGGTAGCCAGACTGGGTGTGTAAGCCAGCTTCCCTCCCAGGGACCCAAACCCTGCCCTGTGCAGGTCTCAGAAGCTTCTGGAGTCTGCAGTCTGCAGACAATGGGCATGGCCTCTGGACTCCCGCAGCTAGGGAGGTGTCTGTGGCCTTGGTCCAGTCTGATGAGGCTGCCTTGCAGATCTATCTGCAAACAGGAGCTCTGTTTCCTTAGGTCACCCATAAGCCCTCAGTCTTCTGGAGTCACTCATTCTGTTGACAGTTTAAAGAACTGACTTAATTCCTCCTATGAAGGGCAATGCAGAATCCCAAATGTCTCCAAGGACTCTCAGGGGCTTGTTTCCCTGGTCACCTCTTTCTCAAATCTCCTGCTTCTGTTGAATTATCCTGCCTCCCCTGCCCCCCACTCTGACCTGGTGGGGAGGGCACCCTGTTCAGCCTTAGTGCCCCCTCTCCCATGCAGAGGTGGAGGTAATGGGATGGGGGCTTGGCTCCTTGCTCAGCACAGCAAAAGGATGATGATTCCCCCTTGTGCCCTTGCCTTTCAGAGCCCTCCCTACTCTGTCATCGTGCAGAAGAAGCCACCCCTCCTGTTAGCCCCTCTGGCCGTCCTGCCACCTGTCCCTGTGCCTTGTTCTCTCTGCTTGTCTCTCAGGCTGAGCCAGGAACTCCAGTCTTCCCGCTTGTATGCGCAGTCATTTAGCTTTCTCTTTGTCTCACTGCTCTGGGCAGCTAGACTCTGCTGTGGCCCACCCAGGGCTTCAGCAAAACAAAGCAGAGCTCTCTCCTTACGAGGATCCTGCCAGTTTCTCCAGGAATAATACTGACCTTTCCCATCACCCTCATCTCTACAGGCAAGTAGGGGAAAACACCGGCCTGCAGAGACTCAGGGCTTAGTTAATCCACCACCCCCTTTTTACAGGAGGGGAAACTGAGGCCCAGAGAAGGAAAGTGACGTGCCCATCCATTTAATGGCCGTTTTCTCCAACACCAACCTTACCCTGTGTCGGTCTGTGTGTGTGTATGAGTGTGTGTGAGTGAGTGTGGGCCTCTTTCTCTTCCTGTTCCTCTGCTGTCCTGCCTGCCCTTGGCCCCTCCTTTCCTCTCTCCCTCCCCATTCACTCCCATTATTTCTTTGGAGCTGGAACCCTGGCTCTTTAAGGAGACTGCAGCTCCTCCCTGCTCCAGATTTGGTGCCCAGCTGGCACTGCCATGACATGTGAGTGAGCCTCCCTGGCTCCCAGTGGCCTCCCTTCTGACCGCAGGTGGGTTCAGCTGACAGGGGAACCCAGCCAGAAGGTGACTTGGTGTGAGAAGTGGTGACATCCACTGGGCTGGGCCCAGACCTAGGGGATATGGGAGACAAGCAAAGCAGAAATGTCATAAGCAGCCCTTCTCAGCTCAATCCCAGCCTTGAAGCAGAGAAGACCAGTCCTCTCATGCTCTCACAGCTCCTTGTTTCTGCCTCTTGTTCCCAGTGGCCTGCCATGCTCTCTCTTGCCCCCTCCTAGCACTGTAACATTGAGTTGCAGTTGGATCTAGTATTGTTGCCTTTTTGGGGATGCTGAGCTGGAGAGTGTTACAATGACCTTTAACACCCCGTGGCCATATGGGTGTGTATGTGTGGCAGAAGCAGGTGAGGGCCCAAGTGTCCCACCCAGCCCCTCTGAGCCTACTGGGCCCGGACTCTTTCATGAGCAGAGACTTGGTACTCACACCTCTTGGCCCTTAGGATTCCCATGTCTGGGGGCTGCCCTGTGGTTCTTTGTCTGGGGGCTTTCCTGCTTCCGCAGAAAAGTACCAGAGCAGGTACTGGAGCAGCCCTGGAGCAGTGGCGGGTGAGAGATGGTGTGTACATACCCCTGCTCCCTTGCCTGCGGGGTCAAGTCTACGTCGGGTCCTACACCTGCTCGTTTAACTAGTGTCGCGATACCCTTTCTGGGTGTCTCCCCAGCCCTGTGTCACTTCCTTACTCCCCAGCCAGGGCTTCCTTCATCACTCAAATAAATGAACTTTGTTTTGGGATCTGCTTCCAAGGAACCCGACCAAAGCAACCCTGCCCCTCCCCGGAACCCCAGAAGCATTGGGTGTCCTCTGACTCAGCTCACGTGTTTTGAGTGACTCAGAGCCTGTCCCTTGGAGTCCAGAGAGAACCAAGTTGGGAGTAGTGCCCGGAACTGAGCACCTATGGACTGTTTGGATGGGCTGTTTAAAACAAGATTTTATGAAAGAGGCGTGTGTAGTTATAATGACAGGGAATGAATAGAAAGGAAATGGCTGAGAATCTCTGGCTGGTTAACGGGATCTTAGCTGAAGCACCTTGTTTTCATTTCATTTTATTCTTCACAAGGTCTCCGGCCTTTGGGAACCCAATATTAGTTTGAGAATCAGGACAAATTCACAATGGTTTTCTCCAGTGAGGCCTAGGGAAGAGGGTGGGGGAGGGATGTGGTCCAGCCTGAGACTTAGCAGAGCAGGATCCTAAACCCCTCGAACAGGGGCTCACAACCTCTCCTGTGCATCTGAGCCATGTGGGACACAAGCAAAGGGCAGGGTCCTGGGCCCCTTGTCTTAGAGATTCGAATTGACAGATATAGACCAGGGCCCGAGAATCCCGATTTTAAGTCTGGCCGGAGGTTCAGGTGTGGGGTGAATGGTTGACAATTTAGAAACCCTGATCCAGAAGTTCTGTCTGGAGCTTGGTAGAGGGGGCTCTGAGGTACCTGTCCCACTACTGGGCCTTCTCTGTCATCTCACAGACCTGAGGTTATGTCTAAAGCTTGATTTTGTAAGCAACCAAACGGAGGCCCAGAGAGGTTGAAAAATTATACCAGTGCCACACAGCTGGTAGGGAGTGGGGTTGGCTCACTGCTCTCTGGATTCCTGTCCTGCAGGTGAGGGATAGGACAGGCTCCCTTTCCTGACCCCGACTCTTCCTGGGAAGATGGGAGTGGGGCTGGGGTCTGAGCCACTCTGGCCTGGAGACTGGCCTCAGGTAGCCTCTAGGCTGCTCGTGCCTTGCCTGACTGTGACCGCGCTCTGCCCACAGTGATGGGTGGGCTGGAGTCCCGAGGTGTCCTCCGCAAGATGAGTGACCTGTTGGAGCTGATGGTGAAACGCATGGACACGCTGGCCAGACTGGAGAACAGCAGCGCGCTGCACCGGGCTGCTGGTCGTGGGCACTTTGCCCTGGACAGGTGAGGGGGACACGGAGTAGAGGAGGGCTGGTACCCCAGGTGTGCAGCTTCAACATCACTCCTAGCACTCAGCAGGCGGTGCATTGGTCATCCTCTTTTTTGTTATCCTGGAGAAAACTTGAAGGATACAGGGAGCCACACAGCATACAAACCAGAGCACCTGTTTACCTCTCCAGATTCAATAGCAATTAACCTGTGTCACTCTGGTGGCCTGTCTTTCTTTTTTTCATTTTAAATAAAACATCACAGAGGAAAGCTTAAGGGTCCTTTAAGTGCCTCCCCCAGAGACAAGTGCTTTCCTGAATTTGGCGTAAATTCATTCTGAGTACTTTTACACCTGCATGTTCTACACCGACACGTCCGTTCTGAATGCACGGTGTGTGGTCCTTACAGATCTTCTGTAGGTGGCACCCCACCCACTTCTTTTCACTCCATGTGGTGATTTGGAGCTTTGTCTGTTTTGAGGGGCATGTCCACATGGACTGTGACAGCCCTCTGTCCCCCACCAATGGACCTGTGCTCTCTTTACCCAAAGGGATTGTTGGGTTTATTCATTTTGATTGTTCCCTTGCTGAGGCTGGAATGTGCACTGACTCCTGAGAGTTTGTGGTACTGTACTACGTACCTCAGCAGTGTCCCGATGACCCAGGTAGTATACATCCACATTGTCTGTTGTCAGTATGTGCATGGGCTCCAGACTCCAGGGAAGGAAGTCAGGGTGTCTAATTGGGAGTCCTGGCCCTTCCCACCCTGATGCAGCTTTTGGGGCTTGGGCCCCACTATCCCAGCAACATGAGCTGCACCTGACTTTTTAGATCCTGGAATCTTTTTTTATCTTTTTGTATTTTTCTGAAGTGAGAAGCTGGGAGGCAGAGAGATAGACTCCGCATGCACCTGACCAGGATCCACCCAGCATGCCCAATAGGGTGCGATGCTCGGCCCATCTGGGATGTTGCTCTGTTGCAACTGGAACCATTCTAGGGCCATGGAGCCATCCTTAGCACTCAGGCTACTTTGCTCCAATGGAGCCTTGGCTGCAGGAGAGGAAGAGAGAGAGAGAAAGGAGAGGAGGAGGGTGGAGAAGCACCTTTCCTGTGTGTCCTGACTGGGAATTGAATCCAGGACATCCACATGCTGGACTGATGCTCTACCATTGAGCCAACTGACCAGGGCTAGGTCCTGTCATCTTTTAAGAGGTAGAGTTGCTTGGTGTGTTCTAACTGTGGAAGAATTAGTTGGAAATCCACACTTTGACACAGTTTGGAAAAAGCTGTACCTCAGCCAGTGTGATTTGCTAAAAGTGTTCTGTGAAAAAATATGTTTGAAATCCACACTATGAGGCAATTTACAGAAAAGCTGTATCTCAGCCAGTGTGTGTGGTATACAAGCCAAAGCTCCAGGCCTTTCCGAAGAAAGAGGCGGGCACTCCACATTGGAAGGTGGCAGGGTTAGGAGACAAAGGAACCTATGAGGCTTGTCTTGGGTGGCCAGACAAGTGGGTCTTAGAAGTCTATGGAGAGGCCTCAAGTGGCCACAATCTTAGAAGTCTATGGAGAGGCCTTAACTGGTATAAGTCATGTGACACTGTCCAGATGGTCTCAACAACGGATGGCTCTCAAGGCTGCATCCTGGAAACAGCTCCCACTGTGGGAATAGTGGGATGAACATATATTCCAAGGGCAGGGGAGGGGAGAGGAGCCCAGGCCCAGCTCTCAGGTCAACAGTGGTTATGCCCTCTTGATGACCTCCAACAAGGAGGAAACGGAGGCACAGAGGAGTTCAGGGCCTTGCTCAAGGTTGCACAGCTGTGAAGGATCTCAGCCTGGGTCTGGGTCCAGGCTGTCTGTCTCCAGAGCCCATTTTTCTGACCACGGTGCCCCTGATGGCCGTTCACTAACCGTGCAGCTCATGTAGGTTAGTTATTAATCCTTTAGCAAGACTTTTCATATCAATCAATTCACAACTCTGGAAGAAAACCCATTGTTAGACCTTTGCTCTGATTTTTTTGGTTTGGAAAATGTAGACACTAAAATTACAGTCCTGGAGTCTGGATTAAACATGTTATGGGAATTGAAAGTGCAGCACAGTGCTTGGCTCCTGGAGGGAGCTCTTTGCCCACAGGAAGTCAGACGTCTGGGTGGGCTTTCTAGCCATGTGCTGGGTTCCCATTAGATACTGTCTCACCATCCAGGGTCTGGGAATCTGATCAAATAAACTAAAGAGATCCACTCATGAGATATGTATTGGACCTACTAAGTGCTGCTACAGGTGCTGGGGACTCAGTGATGTCAGTTGTCCTCATTCCTGTGGGGGAGCCTGGCAGCAACTGAGGAAAAGAAATAAATGAGATAATGTCATATGTCGATTCATGCTCTGAAGGATTGGGGGTAGGTGACAGGGAAAGGGCTATTCAGACAGGGTGGTCTGGGAAAGCCCTTTTGAATTGGTGATATTTGAGCTCAATTCTGAAGGATGGTAAGGAACCAGTCACAAGAGGAGCTGGGAGTAGAAAATTTGAGGTAGGGAGAGCAGGAAGAACAAAGGCCCTGGGGTAGGTACAAGGTTGATATGTTGGAGGTAAAGGACAGAAGCAAACTGGTGAGGGATGGGAGAGTCAACAAGGCAGGTGGTGTAGGGCTTTGGCAGCTATGGTAAAGATCATTGGGACACTATTCTGAGAGCTGTGGGAGGTTGTTGGAGGGCTTTAAATCAGGGAGTGATGGGATATGGCTTCTTTTTTTTTAAAGGTTACTGACTATTGTGTGAAGAATGGATTGAGGGAGGCAAGAAGGGAAGCAGAAGGGCCAGTGGCAGAGAGTCAGGGAGATGGCGGCATGGGCATTGGGCTCCCCTGGAGTTCCCTCTTAGGCATGAGACCGTTTTCCTCTCCATGAACAGAGGTTAATCTTCTCTGATGCTGTCTTTGTCCCTTGTGATCTAGCCTCTTGCCCCCTCTTTCATTCTTTCCAGTTTCCTCTCTGCCCCCAGCTGTGTGGCTGCCATTCTGGGCTGCTGATCCAGCCTTTGTCCACAGATCTCTTCATTGGGGCAAGGGCAGAGGACCCAGCTGGCTCTCTGCTGAGTGTCCTGCTGTGGGTCAGGTGTACCTGGGCTCCAGGTGCTATTGCCAGCGCATTCACTGTGTCTCTTGATTTCTTCTATTTCTGCCCTGCCCTGCCTTCCCCTCCCCTGCCCTGCCCTCATCCCCTCAGGGGGGAGCTCACACCACCTCCCAGCTCCATCCCAAGAAATAGCAACAATCCATCATGGCCAACAGAGCCTATCGAGCCCCAAAGGGAGAGCCAGACATGCCAGAAACAGTGCTGCTTCTGGTTCGAGAGACAGAAGCTGTGGGTATGTCCTGGGCTGGCAGGAGGCTCTTGCTCACCCTCCCCAGGTTGTTGCTGTGCTGCCTTAGGGGCCCTGAGCATCTCAATCCCAGGGTGCTGGCTGCTGTTGGTGCAGAGTCGTGAACACGGTCACACCCTTGACCAGAGGTGGCTATAACGGCAGGCGCACTGGGCTCGTGCCCTGAGCCCTGACTTCTGAAGGGCCCCACAAAATCCCAACTTTACACTTTTTTCTAATGACACCAAGTTTGGTTTCATATGTACAATTTTAACATAAATAGTACATAATATATTTTATTTATTTAAAAATATGGTTAACATGTATTTTTATTTTCTCCCTATTTTTTTAAGGGGCCCAATATTTTCTTCTGTGCCCGGGCCTCAACCTACCTTAATCCGCCTCTGCCCTTGTCCTGGTCATTTCGTCCTGGGGGTCTGTCCTAGGGAAAGAGTCTTAGCTTTGGAAATAGTTCTTTGGCACTGTGGTCCTTGTGTCCTTTTTTATAGTGTTAGAAAGATGGAATGACAATTTCAGTTCCCGCTAGTGAGGGATCCGTTAGACAGGGCACCTCTGCCAGTGGGCTTGGGTCGCTACGGAGAGTACATTGACGAGGAAATGCGGTCATCGTGATGGAAAGGGAAAATGTGAAAAGAGAAGTTATGTAATTATAAATAGAGTTGAATTACACAGCATGTAAAACTCAGTAACAATAAAATACTGCGGAGAAGAGCGGAAAGGAGATACATCAAAATTCTTGTCTATAGGTAATGAGAGGAGGGTTTTTTCCTCCTAAGAAATTTGTTTTAAAAAAGAACTTTATTTAAAACTGAAAAATGCTTCTAGATGTCCCCAGCTGTCTCTGTGCTGTCAGAGTCGCCTGGCCTGAAGGGTAGCTTCCCTGGGGGGGGGGGGGCGGGCTGTCTGCCTGTGAGTGTATATGTGTGTAGGTGGCAGGGCAGGGGGACACTTTGCCTGTTAAGACAACTTTGGGCTCAATTTTAAAAGACACGCCTCATTTCTCTCAGAGCCTGTACTGGTCCCAGCTCCGGGATTTGCTCCTCACAGGACAGCCTTGTGGTGAAGGGAGTGTGCCTGGCTCCAGCGCTAGAGGGAGACCAGGCTGACGGGGAGGGATGGTGGCTAGGCGAGGTCAGTCCTCCAGGGTGGAAACCTATCAAACGTAACAATAAATGTGAATGGGTTAAACTTTCCTAACAAAGATACACGGAGTCTCAATATTCAGTTATATGCCATGTGTAAGACAGGCCTAAAACCAAATGACACAGAAACTGCCCATAAAAGGAAAGGAAAATGTGTCTGGAAAACACCAATGCAAAGGAGGTTAGGGTGGCAGTGTTTATATCACAGAACGCAGAATTTGAGGCAAAAGAACACTGAACACAATGAAGAATATGGGGAAAATTTCAACATCACTAATTATAAACATTCCACTTTTAAGAAACAAACTTATCAAGTTGGCAAATATGTTTTAATTCTAAGACTTTTATCATTGAAGGTACAACCTAATAGACACATCTGCTTCTACATTACTATTAAGAAGACAACAGGAAGAGGGTCAATATAGTACAGATACCCATGATAGGATGAAATGTAACCATCAACATCATAGTTAAAAAACTATTTAGCCTGACCAGGCGGTGGCGCAGTGGATAGAGCATCGGACTGGGATGCAGAGGACCCAGGTTCGAGACCCCAAGGTCGCCAGCTTGAGCGTGGGCTCATCTGGTTTGAGTAAAGCTCACCAGCTTGGACCCAAGGTCACTGGCTCCAGCAAGGGGTTACTCGGTCTGCTGAAGGCCCACGGTCAAGGCACATATGAGAAAGCAATCAATGAACAACTAAGGTGTCGCAACAAAAAACTGATGATTGATGCTTCTCATCTCTTTCCGTTCCTGTCTGTCTGTCCCTATCTATCCCTCTCTCTGACTCTCTCTCTCTATATATATATATATATAAAAAAATTTAATGAATGGCAGTGTGCTTAGCATATGATCTAAGTACAAGAGGCACAATACAAAGCATATGCAGTAAGATCTCAACATGTCTTAAATAAATACACAATGGGATGTTAAAAACATCCTCCAGGAGAAAGCTGGGCCCTGGCATGGGGTTGGGAATGGGTGTTCTGTTACCCCCAGCCTGTTTTCAACACCTGGTTTTGCCCCATTAATGGCACTGATCCCTTTTCCAAGTGATGAAATCGCACACAACCCAACTTTAGCTCTGTTCCTATCAATATTGGGACAACATTTATCATCTACCTACCTACCTAGCTATCATAAATATGTGTGTCTGTATGTGTGTATGTGTACTTCTTGGTGTAGGAGAGAGATGTCGCTTCTGCTTTTGCTTGGGGAGGAGCTGGTAGATCCCCTGTCCTCTGTTTGGAGCCCCCCACACACATTGGGGGCTCTGGATGGGTGTGAAGAGGGGCTGAGAGAGGAGCAATAAAACCACAGGGAAGGCTGGACCCTCGGGTGGTGGTGGTTCCCGTGTCCTGTGTGGAGTGTGTGAGAGGGAGGCAGACACAGAGGACACATGTCCCACCTGTGAGGATTCGTTTATGGCTGTATTGCTGTGTCTCTCGATACATGTGTCTGCAGGCACCTGTGTGCAGGTGTCTCTGTTTTTAAAGGAAAGTGCTCAGTTTCATAATAAAATAACAACTCCCAGCAAGTATGCTGGCCAGCTGTGTCGAAATTGATACCCGGTTAATCGAATGCAACCCTCATAAATCATGGGAGGACCTTGAAATTAAACCTCCTTCCCCAGGTGTTCTAGAGAGCTCTTCCGGGGGCCAGAAGAACGCAGACTGGAATTGGTGATTGCCTCGAGGGGCTGGAAGGATGGGCTGGAGCCTTAGAGGACCTCTTGTAGCCACTGTTGGGAGAGAAGTGGCCATTGGCCACTGGCAGGAGCCCAAGTTCCCTGCTCAGTCCTGGCCCATGGCTCTTGGCCCTGGGTTGGGAGCAGAGTACTCTGTGGCTAGAGTTCAGCCTGTGGTGTTGGCTGCCTCTTTGGGGGGGCCCTGGGGCAGCGCCAAGATGCTGGCTACACCAGGTCAGCTTTGGGGGCCAACTGGCTGTCCAGGAGGCTGCTTGTGCCTGAGCAGAGGGGCTGGTGGTATGGGCGTGAAGTGAGGGATGCTCGGGCAGGAGAACTTCAAATACCATGGATACTTAGAACACCCCAGGGTGGCCCCCGGGGTTGGGAGTGGCTGACCAGGACCTGGCTTGTCCTTCTTCTTTTACTTTGCCAGTAAGAAGTGATGGTTATGGTGGAATTTCTGGCACTTAGTAAGTGTGAAGAAACACTCAGGCCCAGGTCTCGCATGCTGAGGACATTTACTACTTTGAGATGGCGTGGGACAGAGTAAGGGCTGGCACAGTGGGAGGTTGGTTTTACCTGCGCCTGGCCATTTCCCCTCCTAAAAGTAAGGGGCGGGGCCAGGACCTCTAGCTCAGAGGTCCTGGGAGTTGGGAGTGCTCTCCCCTGACCCTGAACAGGTTCTCCAGGCTACAGTGCCCCCAGGAGGGCAGTATGAAGGGTTTGGGCACACTGAGGGGTTGGCTCCACCAGGCAGGGCAGGTGAGAGCTCCCCAGGGAGCACCTGTTAGCCCTTGTCCCGTGGGCCAGGGCCACGGTGGCCCCCTTAGGAGGTGACAGCAGATCCCAGGCCGTTGCTTTCCCCCTCACACCCTGCCCAGCACTGTTGGCAGACCCTTGTGTCTCAGTCTGATTTGAGCTGCTGTGGGCACCTTTATGGAAGAGAGGGGATCCTGTCCAGGTCTGTAATTCCCGGATGAAGGAACTTTGCTCAGGCAGGGAGAGGACTAGCCTAGGTCATGGAGCCAGAGGGGACCAAGCCCGGCCGTACTGAGAGTTGGAGCAACCTCATGACTGTGAGGGGTGGGGGGTAGAAAGGTCCCATGATTTCTCGTGGGTCCCTGACTAGCTGGGAGGGATGGTGGGACCCAGGCTGGGTCCCTGACTAGCTGGGAGGGATGGTGGGACCCCAGGCTGGCGTCAACCCTGCTGACCCTACGAACTTCCTGCTAATGCAGCTGGCTCGACTGTTCTGCCCCGGCCCGGCACATATAGCTTACAGGCTGGGCCAGAGACCCTCAGTGACCTTTAGCTGGTGGGGCCTGTAGGAACCCCCTGCTTGGCTCAGGAATAATTTCCTGCTACAGGGTTAAGTGCAAAGGCCTGGGCCAGACTTGCTTCAGCTAGGAACCAGGCCCACACAGTCCTGGGCCTGCAGGAGGACGTCATGGGACTGGTCTCTTGGTCAACCTCCCAGCAGTGGCCAAAATCCTCTCCTTAGCCTCAGACCCATCTAAACCTGCGGGTCAGCAGTTTTGGGCGACTCACCACTTTCAGATGTGGTCCATTTCGTGTGGGGCATATCTAATTGGGGGCTTCATCCTATCCACAATGGGTGAGACCTAACTTGGAGTGCCTACTGCAAGTGATAGCAATAACAGGTACCATACACGTGCTGAGCTCTGCAGGTGAGGCTAAGTGCTTTAGACCAGTGGTCCCCAACCTTTTTTGGGGCCACGGACCAGTTTAATGTCAGAAAATATTTTCACAGATTGGCCTTTAGAGTGGGACGGATAAATGTATCACGTGACCGAGACAAGCGTCAAGAGTGAGTTTTAGACGGATGTAACAGAGGGAATCTGGTCATTTTAAAAAAATAAAACATCGTTAAGACTTAAATATAAATAAAACGGAAATAATGTAAGTTATTTATTCTTTCTCTGCAGACCGGTACCAAGTGGCCCACAGACCGGTACCGGTACCGGTCTGTGGCCCGGGGGTTGCGGTCCACTGGGTTAGATCATTGATCCCTCAAAGCAGCTGTGTGGGCCTGCCTGTGACTCTCCTGCATGTCTTGGTGCCCAGAGCAGAGCCTGGCGCCAAGCAGGCACGTATCAGTGGGACTTCTGGGGCATCTTTTCTGAGACCCTCGCCTGCCCCTTCCCCCACTCCCGGGGTCTTCATTCACGCTGCCCTCCCAGAAGCCCACCAGTTCAGGCTCATCTGTGTTAACCACCTTCTGCTTTTCAAACACACGTTCCAGAGATAAAAAGGGAAAGAAATGAAGGAAGGCCGCAAGTAGGAAGAGTGAAGGGCTCTCAGTCATTTGTGCTAGTGGAAGGGAGACGAGGGAGCATGGCGGTGGGGCAAGGTAGAGGGCATCGTCCCCATCGTCCCAGGTCTGGGCAGACAGAATTCCAGGTTTGTACCCTGGTAACAAGCTCTACAGGGTTAGGGTGGATGTTGCCAGGGAAACTTGTGTCAGAACTTTTTCTGCCTTTATTACCTGCCAGGAGGGTGTTGGCTGTTATCCCAGGAGAAACAGTAGTGAGGGTCCACCCTCATGTTGTCACTTTGTAGACTGGGGAGGGCCTGTGGTCTTTTTTTTTTTTTGACAGAGACAGAGAAAGAGTCAGAGAGAGGGACAGATAAGGACAGACAGACAGGAAGGGAGAAATGAGAAGCATCAACTCTTTGTTGCGACACCTTAGTTTTTTATTGATTGCTTTCTCATGTGTGCCTTGATGGATTGAAGGTTACAACAGAGCGAGTGACCCCTTGCTCAAGCCAGCGACCTTGCGCTTCAAGCCAATGACTTTTGGGCTCAAGCTAGTGACTATTGGATCATGTCTATGATACCACGCTCAAGCCAGTGACCCTGTGCTCAAGCTGGTAAGCCCGTGCTCAAGCTGGCAACCTCAGGGTTTCTTTTTTTTTTTTTTAACTTTTTTTTTTAACTTTTTTTTAAATTATTTTATTTATTCATTTTTAGAGAGGAGAGAGAGACAGAGAGGAGAGAGAGACAGAGAGAGAAAGGGGGAGGAGCTGGAAGCATCAACTCCCATATGTGCCTTGACCAGGCAAGCCCAGGGTTTTGAACCGGCGACCTCAGCATTTCCAGGTCGACGCTTTATCCACTGTGCCACCACAGGTCAGGCCAAAAATTTTTATTTTTTTATTTATTCATTTTAGAGAGGACAGAGAGAGAGAGAGAGAGACAGGGGGGAGGAGCTGGAAGCATCAACTCCCATATGTGCCTTGACCAGGCAAGCCCAGGGTTTCAAACCGGCGACCTCAGCATTTCCAAGTCGACGCTTTATCCACTGCGCCACCACGGTCAGGCTAAATTTTAAATTTTTATTTTATTTATTCATTTTAGAAAGGAGAGAAGGGGGGAGAGAGAGGAGAAAGACAGAGAGAGAAGGGGGGAGGAGCAGGAAGCATCAACTTCCATATGTGCCTTGACCAAGCAAGCCCAGGGTTTTGAACCGGCGACCTCAGCATTTCCAGGTCGACGCTTTATCCACTGTGCCACCACAGGTCAGGCAAATAACTTCTTTTTTTTTAATTTTTTATTTATTTATTTATTCATTTTAGAAAGGAGAGAGAGGGAGAGAGAGAGAGAGGAGAGAGACAGAGAGAGAAGGGGGGGAGGAGCAGGAAGCATCAACTCCCATATGTGCCTTGACCAGGCAAGCCCAGGGTTTTGAACCGGCAACCTCAGCATTTCCAGGTCGACGCTTTACCCACTGCACCACCACAGGTCAGGCGGCAACCTCAGGGTTTCAAACCTGGGTCCTGGCCCTGGCCGGTTGGCTCAGTGGTAGAGCATCAGCCTGGCATGCAGGAGTCCCAGGTTCGATTCCCAGCCAGGGCACACAGGAGAAGCACCCATCTGCTTCTCTACCCCTCCCCCTCTCCTTCCTCTCTGTCTCTCTCTTCCCCTCCTGCAGCCAAGCCTCCATTGGAGCAAAGTTGGCCCGGGCGCTGAGGATGGCTCTGTGGCCTCTGCCTCAGGTGCTAGAATGGCTCTGGTTGCAACAGAGCGATGCCCCAGATGGGCAGAGCATTGCCCCCTGGTGGGCGTGCCGGGTGGATCCTGGTCAGGTGCATGCGGGAGTCTGACTACCTCTCCGTTTCCAACTTCGGAAAAATACACACACACACACACACACACACACACACACACACACACACACACACACACACACACAAACCCCTGGGTCCTCTGCGTCCCAGTCTAACGCTCTATCCACTGCGCCACTGCCTGGTTAGGCTGTGGTCTTTTGCTCATCATGGCCTTGGTCCTGATGTCCTGTCCCTTGCCCAGCTGTAGGCATAGTCCCCTTCCAGTTGCACTGCCTCACAACCTGCTTATGGGCACCACCTGCTCAGGATGGAGGGGATAGGCACTGGGTTTTCCTGATGCAGTCCAGCTATGTCCCAGGAGAGCCTTTTCTGATTGGTTGAGCCCAGTGTTCCATCTGGGGCTCCAAGCTGCATCTCATTCCAAAGACACAGGACTGGGTCTTTGTATGGGCTGTAAACTCTGCATGCGTGTCTAGAGGGGTCTGTCTGGGAGGCAGGAGGACAGGGATTCCGCCTGTTGCTTGGCCTTCCCCAGGAGCAGCTTCTGACATCCACCCTTCTGCGCTGCAGCAGCCGTTTCAGCAGGAGCCAGGCTGCCTGGCTGGACGTGTGACCCTGAGCAAGTAACTCAGCCTGGCTGTGCCTTGGTCTCCTCCTCTGTACAATGGAGCCATTAAAAGGAATCATGATGTCAGGAGAATAAAAAGATGGTGCATATAAAGAGCTTGGCAAGGAAGTGCCCCCCCATGTGGCTGTTTTATTATCATTATCATTCGCAGAATGTCTTTTCCCTGCTTTCCTCTCAAGTCTGGGAAAGCCCTGCCTCCCCAGCTGCACCAGGACTTCAGGGGCCCTCCCTCTAGAAAATTTTTTAAACTGTATTTGTTTTGTGCCTGACCAGGCGGGGCGGTGGCGCAGTGGATAGAGTGTCGGACTGGGATGCGGGGGACCCAGGTTCGAGACCCCGAGGTCACCAGCTTGAGCACGGGCTCATCTGGTTTGAGCAAAGCTCACCAGCTTGGACCCAACGAGCAAGGGGTCACTCACTCTGCTGTAGCCCCACAGTCAAGGCACGTATGAGAAAGCAATCAATGAACAACTAAGGTGTTGCAACAAAAAACTAATGATTGATGCTTCTCATCTCTCTCCATTCCTGTCTATCTGTCCCTATCTATCCCTCTCTCTGACTCTCTCTCTGTCCCTGAAAAAAACAAAACAAAACTGTATTCGTTTCCTCAGCCGCTCTTACAAAGCACCCCACTCTAAGGAGTTGAAACAACAGGGACATACCGTTCCATAGTCTAGAGACCAGAAGTTTGAGGTAGGGTGTCGAGAGGGTGGTGGCAGGACCATGCTCCCTTTGAAGGCTTTTGGGAAAGATCTGTTCCAGGCCCTTCTGGCTGCTGGTAGTTGCTTGGCTCATGACAGCATAACTCCAGTCTTCCCTGGCCTTCTCTCTGTGTGATTGTTCGGATCCAGATCCCCCCATTTATAAGAACACCAGTCATATTGGAAACGGGGCTCATCCTACTTCAGTGTGACCTCACTGTAACTTCGCTATTTCTGAAATGGCCCTGTTTTCAAATAAGGTCACATATGAAGGTACTGGGGGTTAGGACTGAAACGTACAAATTGGTGGGAGGCAGGGGCGGTACAATTTAACCAGCAGCAAAATTATATCATTTTATGACTGTGTTGGTAGAAAGACAAATAGATCAATATTACATTTATTTTATCTATTTATATTTTGGTCAAAACTGGCTTTTCCTAGATGAATCAAATCCTTTTTTTTTCTTTTTTAAAAAAAATATTTTATTGATTTTGGAGAGAGGAAGGGAAAGTGAGAGAGAGACAGGAACATCAATCTGTTCCTGTATGTGCCCTGACTGGGGATCGAACCAGCAGTCTCTGTGCTTTGGGATAGTGTTCTAACCAACCGAGCTATCTGACCAGGGCACATCTTTGTTTTTTCCCAAGCAACAGTGATATGTTCAATGGTTTACATAAGTATTTATTTTTATGTCTCTGACTAAATTCTTACAGAAACTCTGTCAAAAGCTTGCTGCCTGGCAGCCACATGAGGATGCCTGAGCGTCCCAGCCTTTGCTTTGGTCTGAAAGGGCTGGGCCCTGTCCTCAGTGTATTTGCTGAGGGCCATACCCCTCCCCCCTGCACTGCTTCTCACCACTGGGATGGCTCCAGCAACTTTGTCCTGGTTCCTTTGAAAAGTGGCTTCCAACTGCTTCTGCCAATAGAGGGCAGTGCTGGGAGACTGGAGGGCAGACAGAGGGACGGAGCCAAGTGTTCTGCCTCCCTTGGGGCTCCATGCTGCCTCCCTGGCAGGGCCGGTCTGCCCTGTGCCTCCGTGCCCACCGTGTCCCAACTGTGCCCATGGGAGCTCACTCCCTCGGCAGTCTGGGCTCTCGGACTCGGCTGACACCACCTCCTCCCTTTTGGTCACTGCTCCAGTGTGCTCAGTCCGCTCTCCAGCACTTTGACGTTAGGCCCCATTTTCATTTCCTCTGGACCTTACTTATATGAGGAAAGAAAGCTCCATCAGGGGCCTTGGTAAGGTCTGGGGCTCCGGTGGACATGCTGTCCTCTCCATGGAGAGCCAGCGTGGGCCTTTCTGAGTGCAAGCAGGCACCCCCGTCCCCTGGCTCATAGCAAGTGTGCCAGTGAAACCCAGCGTTCCGAGATTCAGATACAGCAGAAGAATGATCTCATCTTGAGCAATGCTGTCTCCTCACCCTCTGGCTAATAGGTCATGTAAAACAGTTCTTTGACCTACGATATTCCCCTGACTTTTTAAAGGAATTAAGACATTTTCATGGCTCCCCAAAAGCCCATGGGCCCTGGCACAGCACCTCCTAGGCCTGATGCAGAAGTCAGCCCTACCGCCACCTTGACCCCATGGCGACAGCCCCTCAGCTCTGGGGTCTCTGGGGCCCCACCAGCTGGAGGCAGCTGCAGGCCATCTCCCAAGCCCATCATGCCCTTTGCCTTTGTTTCCCCTATGGCGCTTCCTCTGGGCCAGGATGTACTGTGGTTTGAGGTCTCACAGCATCTACTTTAATTGTCATGTTAAAAAAGTAAAAGAAAAAGAAGCTTTTTGGAGACGTCTAATCATGCTTTATTTGAAAATAGAAAATGTGTACAAATGCTAAGGCTAGTATAATCCTAGTGACACCAAGAACTCTGTTTTGAACAAGTTGAATTTGTTACATTGGACAGATGCCGTCTGCACTATTTAAAGCCTGAGCCAGCAATATGTTTTATTCAGAAACGTGTGTTGTATGGAAATTGCCGAGTGCCTTCCCCCCAAAAGTGAATTGCTTGGCTCTGTAGTTAGATTCATGACACTTTCTCTTGCGGACAGGGTAACTGCTATATAGGTAGGGAGTGAGAGCAGCTTAAGTGATCCCACTCGCTATGGATCATCTTGCATTCAGCCTCATGTCTAACCCTGCCAACCACTCTGTGAGTCAGCTGAGATTGTTCAGCTTTGATGGGAGCCAACCCTTGAGTTCAGAGAGGTCCAGGCACTTGCCCAAGGTCACACAGGTGTTGAGTGGAGTCAAGATTTGAATCCAGGGCCTCTGACTCTGAGGCCCTCAGTCTTCCCAGTAAACTTAAGAATAATGTAGAGAGTCACTGCCCCAGGGCTTGAGAGGTCAAGGGTGCCCCCATCTATTCTTCGCCTCCAGTGAAGCCTAGGCTTCAGCCAGAGGAGCACAGGTTGGGAGAAGTGGGGGGGGCAGGGGACAAAGGGAGAAGCTGAACTCACTTTTTGTGATGGATGAAAGCCATTTTTTCCCAATTCTGCAGATGGTGGGTGTTGACATTCAGGGGGAAGAGTGACTGGGGGAAAGATGTCTGAGGGCTCCGTGGGGGGCAGTGATGACAGAAGGATGAGAACCCTGGTCAGTGCGCGTTCCTTCCCTGCAGCCCCAACCGCACCACAGCCGCGGTGGTGCTGGGCTGAGACACACGGGGCTGACTTTACCTCGGTGCTGCTGCTTGGTGCCGTTCTCTTCTCCATCTTCAAAGAGAAAGACACTGAGGTACAGAGATGGTAAGTGACTTGCCCAGGGTCACACAGCTCATGCGAGGCAGCCCCCAGCTCATCTCCTCATGTATCACTATGCATTGAAGGCAAGCTGGCTGTTCTCTTCCTGCCAGCATCTGAAGACTGAGGAGAAGTAATCTTACTTCTTCCTGCCTTGAGACCAAAAGCAAAAGAAGCATTTGTCCTTTACATCTTTTCTCATTCTTATTTGTTATCTCATGGAAGACTATTGTGGGTCAAACTGGGTCTTCCAGAAAGATATGTTGAGGTCCGAACCTACAGTACATATGAGCGTGCTCTTATTTGGAAACAGGATCTTTGCAGGTGTCATCAGGTTAAGGTGAGGTCGTACTGGCTCGAGGTGGACCCTAAGCCAATGACTGGTGTTCTTATAAGAAGAAGAAATATGGATACAAGAAGCCAAGTGAAGACAGAGACAGAGAGATTGGAGTGACACAGCCAGAGTGACCTCCCTGGACTGCTGTCCCCTACCTCCCCAGAAGCCCGGACAGATTCCTGGGACAGATTCTCCCTTGGAGCCTCCTTAAGGATCCAACCCTGCCCATGCCTTGATCTCGGACTTCCAGTGTTCCCTGGCGGGGCAGCTCTCCAGCCCAGAAGAGGTGGGAAGGGGGTTTTCCAGAGGAGCCCAGGTTGGGGGGAAATCCTCTTTCATCTAATTCCAATTATGCATGGCGATCAAGGCCCAGTTCTTGTAAAGGATAAACAGAGCTTAAAGTGGGCCTGCAAAGCCAGGGGACAAAGTGAGAATCAAAGGAAATAGAATTAATGTGTTCAGAACAGCAAGCAACATCCTGGAGAGAGGCCCTGGAGTCCTCCCTGCATGGAGACCCGCACACCAGCCAAGTGAGATGGATCTCGGTAGGAGTGTTTGCCGTGAGATAAACAGTGCATACAGTGTCTGGTAAACTTCTCAGAGTTCAGTAGTAATCAACACAAGGAAATAAATTCTCCCCCAAATAAAGACCATGCGAGCATTGATGGGAGAGTGGAGGGCCATGGTGTTTGTGGCAGCAAATACATTTAAGATCCTGGGAAGAATTCATTCTCAGAACTCAACAATACTTTACTAAAGGTTTAATGGTTGGCAGGTCCCCAAGGCTGCTATGGGTAGAATTTATTTTGGCATGATATGGTCCTTCTGGGAGGAAAGAGAGAAACAGACTTGGGGCTGCTGGTTGTGCCTGGGAATAGGGCCTGTGACCTGGAGGTCCCTGGACTGGACCTGTTCTGGTTCAGCCTCAGGCGCTGCCCTCTGACACACATGCAGACATGCTGGCTCATGCCTGCGGGGCTTTGCATGCGGTGTAACGTCTGTGCACCGGGCAGGTAGCCCCTCCAGCCCGGGCTTGGGGCAGGCAGGCGGCTTCATTTCTTGGATGGGCTTTATCTGTCACGGTTTTGCTGTCCATTGCAGGGTGGCGGTGGTGGGTGCTGGGGAACTTTGCAGTCTTCCTGCTTTGCTTGCTGGCTCAGGTCCCTGGGAAGGCCACCAGGGCAGGCTCCCCGCTCAGCACTGATTTCTCGCACTCAGGTTGCCCCCTGGGGCCAGCCTCTTGGAGCGGATCCAGGCTATCGCACAGAACGTCTCAGACATTGCTGTGAAGGTGGACCAGATCCTGCACCACAGCCTGCTCCTGCACAGCCATGGTGGGGGCCAGGGCACCCCTCGATCCCAGGGTCCATTGCACTGGGTGGGACATCTGGGGTGGGGCCCTCGACTTCTCCCACAGTAGCTCCCTAGGTCTCAGCAGGGTGACTCGGGGTCTACCCTCGCCTGGCACAGGGCGGGGGGGGGGCTGAGGACAGCGGGGCTCTCTGGAGACTCAGGCGCCCTCCTCTGTTCCCCTTGGTGTGGGAGCAACAGTCTGCCTTATGAAAAAGGTGGGGGCACATTTGGATGGGTGCATGAGGTCTGCTCTTCCAAGCTGCCGGTCCATAGCTCTTCAAGCCAACTCCTCAGTGAGTGTGAACCAACCTCCTATGGAGGGCAGTAGTGGTGGCAGACAGGCAGCCCTGGCCTGGGGACCCCTGGCAGGTGACCTTTCAGGTAAGAAAACTCAGGCTGACAGCAAGCTCCAGCCCTCTGCCTCCCATTTCAGACTAACTACTCCTCACATCTCTCTCTGCTGGGCTATGTCCTGGACCAGGTCCTCAGCGAGATGACCTTCTCTCCCTAGTGTCTGAAGGCCGGCGGGACCAGTGTGAGGCTCCCAGTGACCCCAAGTTCCCTGACTGCTCAGGGAAGGTGGAGGTGAGGCCTGGGGCTGAGGGTGCCCAAGAAGGGCGGGCTCCATGGGGACTGTGCCCCAGACAAGCTCTGGGCTTTCGCTGCTGACAGGGCCACCTGCTAGCTAAGGCCTCACTGCCCAGGCCCCTGAGCTGGACCCTGGCACTAGCTGGTGGAGGCCAACCTCAGGGAAACTGCTTTTCTGCCTGGGCCGTCTGCCTGGCCCACCAACCCATAATCCCCCCGACGGGCCATGTTTCAGTACTTTTTTATAGCAAACAAGCTGCTAAACAGATGCGTGCTACCGCCAGCAGCCTGACTTCCATTGAATTCAGACAAGTAGTGGACTCAGTCTCTCCCTTCATTCCTTGTGGTCCAACCAGCTGGACTGAGAGCCCCTTGGGCCCCACCTCCTGGGACCTATGGCTACATGAAGTCTATCCATTGGGGGCCAGTGTGTGGCCATAAGAGCCAGCTCTTCCCTGGTTCTGAGCTCCCTAAGAGGGTGGGGCAACAGCATGGCAGACCCCTCCCTCTGACTGTGTGGGATCACTGTGGGTGGGCTCTGCCCTGGCCCAAGCCCTTACCTCCTTGGAGGTCACTCCTGACCTTGACTTCAGTCAAACCCAGCCAGGCTTTGAGCTGCTGTCCCTCCCACTGTGTCCTGACATGGCTTTATTTTCCTTGGGTCTGTCTCCTTCTGGGCCTGGAAGATGGTGGTCCAGCCTGGCCTTTCCCGAGGTTCTCAGCAGCCAGGACAGGGTCCTGTGTTTCTGGTTCAGTCTCTTCTCCCTGCTTCTGTTCCTTGCTGCATCTTTAGGGTGGGCCCCAGAGGCCCCATCCTGGGGGACCTCGGGGTCCCCAGGGTCATGCATGCGGGGACTACCGAGGGTGTGGGTGGGCTGGCGGGGGCTCCCTGGCCCAGGCTGGCCTCTTTGCAGTGGATGCGCGCTCGCTGGACCTCGGACCCCTGCTACGCGTTCTTCGGGGTAGATGGCACCGAGTGTTCCTTCCTCATCTACCTCAGTGAGGTTGAGTGGTTCTGTCCCCCGCTGCCCTGGAGGAACCAGACGGCCACCCAGATGATCCCCAAGCCCCTCCCCAAAGTCCAGGTAGGCCCGAGAGGTGGGTGGGCCAGTGAGGGGTTGGTGGATGGGTCATCTGGCCTCTGCAGGCTGGACATCCCTTCACCCCTGGTAAAATGAGGCCAGACAGCTCTGCTGGGACCTGCCTACCCTGCTGGGGCTGGGGAAGCCAGCCTGACAGTATCGGTCCTACTTTCTGGGGATGCTGCAAAGCTGGGCCTCCATAAGGGGCGGCTGGGACCCTGAAGACACCCCCTCAACAGACTAGAATAATAGCAATAATAGCTGTCACTCTTGAGGGCTTCCTCAAGATACTTTGTTTGTACTTGAGCCTCCCAGCAGCCCTTATGTGATCATGTTTAACCAACGATGGATCAGAAGTCTAAAGAGTTGAGCTAGCTCAAGACATATTTACTCTGGCTCCACTGGAATGCAGCCTGGCCTCTCTGGCATTTGAGCCCCTGTCCTGACCACTACCTTCCCTGGCCCTCAGACCCCTGGTTGCACCAGATGTCCCTGAGAACTGTCACAGCTGAGCTCCTCTGGAGGCTCAGCATAGGCCAGCTTGGCTGAGGAGGTAGAGCAGGGAGCCCCACTGTGGGAGCCAGTGGGCTTCTTAGAAAGGGTGAGAGAAGCTAGAGCTGGCCCCTGCCTCACGGGGAGTGCCAGCCCTGTCCTCAGGGCTGCAGGTGGTGGTGATGGGATAGCTGCGTATCTGAGAGAGAATCAAGGGCTTTCCTCCAGGCGGTTTTCCGGAGCAACCTGTCTCACCTCCTGGAGCTGATGGGCAGCGGGAAGGAGTCTCTAATCTTCATGAAGAAACGGACCAGGCGGCTCATGGCCCAGTGGGCACTGGCCACCCAGCGCCTGGCACGGAAGCTGGGGGGCATCCAGAGGGACCAGAAGCAGGTACCTGACCCTCACTGTGAGCACTTAGGAAATGAGCACAGGGTCCCAGGTTTCCAAGTGAATACTAGGTCTGCCCTTGAAAGAGTTTGATATTTTATTTGCATTTGAGTCAGAAGGGTGAGGGGAGGCAAAGTCAGATTAGAGGCATGTGGTGGCCCTTGGCATTTTCAGGTTTGGGAAAGGACAAGCTTCTACCCCCACCCCGTAAAGGTCCTCCATTCTATAGACATCTTGTTCTTGTTGGGCAGAAATGTCAGGGCATTTGTCTGGAAGGCATTTTCTACATTATCATTAAAATAATAAGAACCTTCCCTGTTTGGGGAGGGTTCATTGCTCCATCCATCCATCCATCCATCCATCCCTCCGTCCCTTGTCCAATTAACTTACCTGACTCTGACATCACCCTGTCTATTTCTTTCAGAATCCTTATCATACCATGAAATTGTCTCTTGTCTGTGTTCACTGTTGTCCCCTCTTCCATCTGGAATGTAAGCACTACAAGGGCAGGATGTGACCCTCTTGTTCGCCTGTGTCCCCAGTACGTGAGGTGGTCACTCTGCCTCTGGGTTCCCCTGCTGTGCCCAAACATGCCTGCCCAGGGTCAGCTTGGAGACAGTGTCTGCTGCTGGCCGGGTCTCTGGGGTGGCAGGGCCGAGTACTGTTGCTTTTTCGTGCTGACCCTCTGTGTCCACCCCCAGATCCTTGTCCATATTGGCTTCCTGACGGAGGAGACTGGAGACGTGTTCAGCCCGAGGGTGCTGAAGGGCGGGCCCCTGGGGGAGATGGTACAGTGGGCAGACATCCTGGCTGCTCTCTACGTCCTGGGCCATGGCCTGCGGATCACGGTGTCCCTAAAGGAGCTGCAGAGGTGAGTGCTGGAGGAAGGGAGCCCATCCTCCAGGAGCTCCTGCCCCATGTGCTCAGTCAGCCACCCACCCCCTCCATTCCCATGGGGACACCTGTTCCCATTAGGGATTCACCAAGGAAGTATATTTTCATGGTGCTCATCACACCGTTGAGTTCTCCAGTCGAATTCTCCATCTCTGTGCTGGCGAGTGCCTAGAGTTTGTGCTGAGGGCTGACAAATACTGGCCCATGAAACTGAGTCATGTCGTACAGATGGGGTCCCTTCCGCCTGCCATCCTGGTGTCTGGGAGTTTCTTTTCCAGCGCTGGGCTCCTTCCTGGGCCTTTCAGGGGCCCAAGGCCAGTGAGACCTGGGAGGGATGAGCGGGCTGGTGGTGCCTGCCCTGCCCAGAGTCCCTCTGATGCTGCCGGGGATGGGAGATGGTGACCAGGGGACGGGGGCTGCGCGTGCGTGAGTTGGCATGAATATGTTTATTTCTAAATACACTGGATCTGTGGGATTTTTCTTCTTTATTTATTAATATTTATTATTTGATACACACACAAATATATGTGACACATGAGGCACAGGCATGGGAACAGAGTGACACCCCACGATTCCACTATCCGACTTGAGGATGAGGGTGTTACCAGGACTCTTGTTCATCTAGGGGCTCCTCGTACCCATCCCTCTGCTGCCCCTGGAGGAAAGCTGTGGTTTGGATTTTGTGTTTGTCATTCCTTTACTTTTTTGGAAAAAAAATTATTTTTAACATACTCATATATCCATGCACAATGTATGGTTTAGTTGTATTTTGATTTGGTTTTGAGCTTTGTAATAATGGCATCTACTGTATGTCATCTCTGAGACTTGCTGTCTTCACCGTTAATTTTTTTTTAAGATTTTTGTGTGTGTGTTTGTGACAGAGAGAGAGACAGAGAGAGAAACAGATAGGGAAGACAGACAGGAAGGGAGAGAGATGAGAAGCATCAATTCTTTGTGCGGCACCTTAGTTGTTCATTGATTGCTTTCTCATATGTGCCTCGACCAGGGGGCTAAATTAGACTGAGTGACCCCTTGCTCAAGCCAGCAACCTTGGACTCAGATAAGCCTGGGCTCAAGCCGGCAACCTCAGGGTTTCGAACCTGGGTCCTCCGCATCCCAGTCTGATGCTCTATCCACTGTGCCACCGCCTGCCTGGACAGGCTAAGATTTTTCATTTATTGATGAGAGAGAGAGAGAGAGAGAGAGAGAGAGAGAGATGTGTGGGGAGAGGAAAAGGAAGCAAACTCATAGTAGTTGCTTCTAGTATGTACCTTGACTGGGCAAGCCTGGGGCTTCGAACCGGCGACCCCGGTATTCCAGGTTGTTGCTCTATTCACTGCACCACCACAGGTCAGGTGTGTCTTCAACTGTTATTATGTTTCCAAGAGTCATCATGTTGTTGTGTGGCTCCCTTTCATTCATTTTCATTATGTGACATTCCATTGTGCAGATATGCCATAATTATTGATCATTGTTTCCTGTCTGGCTGTTTTGTCCTGGTTTTACAAGTTACTCCGGGTGATGCTGTGGTGGACGTTCTTGTACAGGTGCCCTTTTGTGGCTGAGTCAGAGTTTCTCTTGGGTATAAACTGAGGTGACCATCTGTTGAGAGGTAGGATATGTGAAAATTCAGCTTTATGAGATAATGCCAGTGGTTTCCTGAGTGATTGCACTGATTCACTGTGTGTAGGCTTCCAGGGCCATGTTCTCACCCCCACGTGGTGTTAGGAGGCTCCCTGGTTGAGCACCCTGGCAACTCACGAGGCCCAACATCCTGTCATATGTCTGTCTGTCTTCTTTCCTCTTGAAGAAATGCCTTTGTATATGTTATTTGCCCACATTTCTGCTGGGTTGTTTATCATTTCTTTATGGAGTTGGACTTCTTTTTATATATATATTATGGATATATTCTATGTGAGTTATGTGTGTTGAATCTTATCATTTGTGGATTATTTTGGTAATTTCTTTGTGGTCCACACCCCCAAGGAACAGAAGGCCTTAATTGTAATGGGTAGGAATTTTGTGCTTGGTGGATTTCCATTTCATTGGAGGAGAGTGCTCTAACTTTGCCCCCGGCATAACTAAGGAACACTCTAGTTGTTGGCCTGCAAATTGACTTTTGTCATCAGCCCATTACATTCCTCCCTGGTGGTTTTTAAGCTAAAATGCAATTCCTCTCCAGACCCCGCCCACTATCTTTACAGTCTGTAGGTCTGGGTGCCTCTCTCTTTCTGATCAGCGTTTCATCCTGCCACGAAGCTGATGCTCTGTAGCACAGGAGTGTTGGAGAGAGGAGGCTGCCAACGGGGACAGAGCCATCAGCAATCTTAGGTCAGCTGTCTGCCAGTCACTTATGACCACAGTCAGCAGAAGGTACCAAGACCAGCCATATCGAGCTGGGGCAGGAAGAGGCTGATACTGGGTCTTGTTGTGAGATCACCACATGACTTGGTGATTTGAAGGTTTTTATTCCTGTGGCTTGAAATCCACACCACGAGAGTCATTCGCTTAGGCTGATGCACTTGTTTCGGTAGGTGTTCCACACGTTAGTGAGGATGGTGACAGGGACTGGGGAGGGCTGCGCAGTTGTGGCAGCATCTGTCAGGAAGCACAATCCAGGCTTAGAGGGATGAAGTACCACCTTGGACTAGCACCTCCGCCCCTTCGGGCTTCAGGTCACCTGCGCTGGAAGGAGCTGGGCTGTCCCCAGAGCTGGTGCTGAAGCTTCAGACTAGCTATCCAGTGCTGAAAGAGGGAACCGACGCGTCACTCACTCTGTCTCTCAGCCCGGTGGCATTTTGTTGTCAGGCCAAGCTGTTCACACTGAGCAGGCCACTTCCCAGCCAGGTGTGCCCACTTGCCGCCCGCCAGCGCACCGTGCTGCTCACTCTGCTGTGCCCACGCCCAGCTCCCTCTGAACAGTGGCAGCAATGTCTGTGGAGCAGAATGTTGCAGGGGCAGCTAACGTTTGCAAATCATGAAAAGAGGCATCTTTCCCTGGCCTCAGAGATTCCTACAGGAACATCAGATGCAGTGAGCGAGAGGAGGAGGAAGGGGAAAAGGGACCCAGTGTGTGGGCAGCCAAAGAAGTCTTGGATGACTTGTGGATGGCACAGCCAGTGGCTGTGGGCAGCTGTGGGCCAGACCTGCCTCAGGCAGGGTGGCAATCAAGGATCTGGGTCCCTTGTACCCTGGGTCACCCGAGACCCCAAGGTGCAGTGGGAAGAATCCTGAGGTGGGGAATGTCCAGAGCCCTCATCCCACGCTCTGCCACACACAAGGTCCCTTGGTGGGTATAGAGCGGCCCTGGTCAGCATCACCAACACCTCGCTTCCCCTCAAGGCTAGATGAACTCACATTTATCAAGCAGCATTCAGCTTGATCCCTCCCTTCTGACCATGCATCGTCTGGGGCCAGAGAGCTGAAAGCTTCCTTCCTTTATCCCTTCCTCAGGGCGTGGGAAGGCTTGTCCCGGGCTTGTGACAGTTCAGCATCATGCTTAGAGAACCACCTTTCGTGAGAGCAGGTAGATTTGATAAGTCTCCTTTAGAGGCAGGAGTTTAACTCAGGTGTTCTGCTTCTCAGCCCATGCTGAGGTGTCTCCTCTTTCAGTCTTCACCCCAAATCCTCACCTGCCAGAGTGCTTTCTCCCCCTCTGGCCACTCCCGAGGCCTGGTGCCAAGCTGTGGTCAGTGAGACTGGCATTGACCATCACAGGGCCAGACAGTGAGGGGGAGATCACTGTACTTGGGAGCCCCTGAAATCGAGGCTCCGGTATAAAGTACCAAGATCTGAACTACTCCCTTGCCTCGTTTCTCCTGCGACACATGTGCACCCACATGTATGCACATGTGTACCTGCATGCACACCACTGTGCTGAACCACAGATTCCCACCCATGTATGTGTTCACACATGTGTGTGGCTATACGTCTGTGCATGCACCATGCATGTATGTACACACACATTCCTACACACTTGTATACACCTCCACACACATGCAAACACACATGCACTCCCCACAGAGAATCATGTCTTCCCACCAACGCATCACTTCCTGCCAGGCTTGTGTGGATTGGAAAGTCCTTGAAGCAGGGGCTCCAGGGAGAGGCCACCTCATCTCCACCCGATCTCCAGTCTGCAGTTTGTTGAGTGGGCAGGCCCAGGACCGTGCCCAGACGGCTCTGCCTAGGGTCCTCTGTGGGATCAGCCAGGGCAGAGTTGTGTACCCTCAGGGAGCAGTTTCAGGAAGGCACTTTCAAAATTTGTTCTCAGATGTACTTTTAAAACAATTAAAATCATAAAAATAAAGAAAGGAAAACCACCTTACATAGAGGACACTGTACAGTTTTGTCTAAAAAATCAATAGCCTCACCTGTGGTTGGAGTATGCCACCTTAGAAAAACACCAGCATTTGGGTCTCACTCTGGGCGTCTCTGATTTAATGGGTCTGGGGTGGGACCCAAGGGTCAAGTTTTCAAAGCTCCCTAGGTGGTCTAATGAGCAGTGAGGGTTGAAATGTGGAAAAACAAGGCTCTGGCTTCTTAAGCACCCCTCCCCCCACACACCTCGCCTGGTGGGGGCAGCTGTGGGGCCCGGACACTGTGGAACGTGTGAATGAGCCTGCACGGCTTATTCTGAAGAGCTGTCCTCTGGGTCCCCAGTGCTGATCCTGAAGGACAGGACGAAGGCCTGGAGTGGGGGTTCAGGTTCCTAGAAGGTTTGTAACAAGAGTGTGCATTTTCCTCCCAAGCCCACATCTGCATACCCCCAAAACAGTCATGACGTTCTTGGTTGCAGGGGTGGGGCCGGGCCGAGGGGGCTGGCCAGGAGGGGACCCTCAAGCTCCTCTCAGGGCGTTGGGTGGGAACCTGCCAACATGGCACGTACTTTGTACCACGCCCTTGCTTGGGTGTACTTTTTTCCTCTGACGGGCGTGGACCAGGGCAGTGAGCTCCTCCAGCTCATTCTGTGCCAGGACTACCCTCACAATGCATGGAGTCAACCTTTCCTTCCAGTGGAGATTCCAGTACAGATGTTACTGGTTTGCTAGAGTTGCCATAACAGAGGACCACAGGCCGGTATGATAAATGGATATTTATCATCTCTCAGTTCTGGAGGTGACGTCCAAGATCAAGGTGTCAGCAGGGCTGGTTTCTTCTGAGGCTGAGGATGCATCTGTCTCAGGCCTCTCACCCAGCTTCTGGCGGTGGTCTTTGGCATGTGGTCTTTGGCAATGGTCTTTGGTGTTCACTGGCTGGTAGGAGCATCACCCAGATCTCTGCCTTCATCTTCACATGGTGTCCTCCTGGCATGTGTGTCTGTATCCAGATTTCCTCTTCTTATAAGGATGCCCGTCATGTTGGATTAGGGCCCACCATATAGCCTCATGTCAACTTGGTTACCTCTGTAAAGGTAAACTCCAAATAAGATCACATTCTGGAGGACTGAGGGTTAGGACTCAACATACGAATTTGGGGAAGGGCATAGTGCAACCCACAGCAAGATGGTGACTGAGCCAGAAGGGGGATGTGAGTAGAGATACCACGGAATACACACATGGCATTGCCATGGGTTCTGCAGGAGGAGGCAGCGTCGCCTCCCAGCTTCAGAGAGCCATTCCATACAAGCTGCATCAGGTTAATTTGAAAATAGGTCAACAGGATGTGAAAGTAATCTGAAGTCTGAGAGTTGCAGCCTGGCTCCTGCGACAGAAACGTCCCCCGGGGGCAGTGAAATGACCTGTGCGGGGAAGGCTGTGGGATGAAGATGCTGCTTGTACATTTGTTGCAGTTTATTCACAGATGATCGCGGCAGATGTCCTGACCACTGATGGAGCCGCAGGGCTGGACGGATGAGCCGCTTGTCTCTGTTCCTCGCATTTCAATGTTTTAATTAACTGGCTCACTGGCGTGGTGATGGGGACAATGCCCAGAACCCACATCTGGCTTTGCTGCTGCACGAGGTTTCCAGGGTGAGAGAGGTGATTAGACTGCAGGTAATGTCAGACAGCCTCCTGCCCGTGAGCCATCCATCTGCACATGGTGGGAAGGAGAGGCGAAGCCTGGACCCCTATCAGCCGTACCTCGAGTCATCCTAGTGAATTGATGGCTGTGCTCATCAATTTTATTTGCATAATTTCAAGCATCATTAATAGTACATGGCATGAGGAAAAATTACTGAGCTCTTCCTCCATCCATGAGTGAAATTGGGTTTAGTGGAAAATTAGTTGACTTAACTGGCAAATGATGAAAGCTGGAGGAGATAACGAGCAAGTAAGGGGGATGAGGAGTGGAGCTCTTGGCTGTCAGCACGCGGCTCCAGTGGCAATCGGTGTCCTGGCCTTTGTACTCATTCTGTTGTTGTTCAAGGGAAATACTGGTGGGGGTCTCCAGAGAATGACAGAGGCAGGGACCAAGCTGTCTCCAGCCCATTGAGGCAGCCCTCAGGCCTGGAACCCGTTCAGGTCTGGCTGCGATGGGCTCCAGCAGGCCCGCACCAGGCTGAACTAGCAAGCTCAAAGCGGCCACCAGCTGCGTGATGGTGCGGCCATTCTCTGAGGCGGAAGGAGAGAAAAGCGTTGGGTTTGGGGGGCTTCCAGGAAGGCCTTGAATTTGGGCTTAGACAACCTTGAATTAGAGGTCTCAGAATGGAAACAGCACCTAGGCAGTTGTCGGTAACTGAACTCACGTGTCAGTGAAAATTGCCAAGGGACAGGGAAAATGGTCTGAGAACAAATTCTAAAGAACTGCCACATTTCAAGGCCTCGTTAGTGAGCCTGCCTCCCCTTCTAAAGCAGCTCGTTAGATGCCCAGTTAACTCCCTGGCTGCCTTCTTTATGTGTCCTCACGCTGCTGGGGAGAGGCAGTGGCCCGCTCCCATAACGGGCCGTGGGAGAGGCCGGGCTGCTGCTGTGCTCGGGGAGCTGTGAGGGTTGCAGGGCAGCTGCGTGCCACTGTAATGAGAGGCATCTTTGAGCATTTTGCAAGAATACTTTTTAATTAGGTCCTTCCCACACAGAAGAGAGAGAGAGGGAGAAAATCGTTTGTTCCAGAATTTGAGCACTACCTGGAAGGTTATTTCCCACCACAGACCAAAAGCACAAGGAAAAATAAAACCAAAGGATGTTTAGCCTAGAAAGGACCATGGAAATCTGCCCGCGTGTCACATGTAGGAGTGGAGGCGGACACCAGGATGATTCTATGTCTCTGCAAGACTACCAGCAAGTTCGGGCTCGAGCTCATGCCTGGAAAGGCTTGTTATCATGCCAGAACTCACACCCTGCCTGAGTTTGCTCCCAGCATGGATCCCTGAAGGGCTCCCTGGGTGGGGCTCTCTTCAGTGCCTTCCAGCAAGGCATCTGGACCATGAAAACAGGGGAGGTGGGAATGAGGGGAGGTAGGTGGGCAACTGCTGTGGTACCCCCAGAAGAAGGAGAGCCTGGGGCCCTTGTACCCTGGGTCACCAGAGACCCCAAGGTGCAATGGGGTGAATCCTGAGGTGGGGAATGTCCAGAGCCCTCATCCCACGTTCTGCCACACACAAAGTACCCCAATCAGGCTTGGGGGCTCAGTATATGAATGAACGATCTAAAACAATGGTTTTCAACCTTTTTACACTTGGAGACCATGAAAATCAGAGGGTTATTTCAGGGACCACTAAGGCAGAAATCACCCTCAGAGTAGGCAAATTCGACTAAGATCATTGGGTCTATAATATTAAAACAACATCAGACAGGTTAACTCTTCTGTGGACCGACATGAAATTTCTGGTGTACTGATCCATGGACTAGTCCTGATCTAAAAGCCTGATCATTCCCTGCTGGGGGTGGGGGTGTTGGCAGGCTGAGCAGAAGCTCCTGCATGGTGAGCAGGGGTGGGGGTCCTAGACAAAGGAGTTTCACAGGGTGGCCATGTCCTTCAGGCTCCAGTGAGATGACCCAAAGGCTCTGACACCAGAGGCAGCTCTGGCCCAAATGAAAATGTTCATGTGATGATCTGGCAGCCAGGGTGCCCTATGGGGGCAGGGCCAGACATCTGCGTGGGCCAGGTCCCTGTCAGCAGAGCAGATTACATTTCTAAGGCAGATGGGGTGTGGATGCTTCAGCTCCAGACATTGCAATTGTGGAGAAGACCATAGTGGGTACTTATGGCTCCTTGGGAACGTTGAAGATGCCCCCTCTAGGCTGACACCATCCTGCAGGGGAAATGTTTGTGGGAATTTGCAAAAGGGGCTTCTTCCTCCTGGTAGGTGGCCCGGGCCAGGTGCCTGGTGTGGAAGGTGAGCTGGGCTGGATCTCAGTCTTACCGGCCCCTCGTTGGGGTCTGTTGTGTGGTGAAGAACTTCTACCACTGTATTGTACATGGTATACACAGCCACCCTGCTCACTTCCTTCCCACGAGTCGGCCAGTACCCATGTGCCACCCTCACGTCCTACAGTGCCCCCATGTTTATCCTGGGCTGTAGGAACTGGGGTAGGTCCCAGGGCCTCCAGACAGGGGGCCGGTTGGGAAAGTAGGTTCTGCACACTGTGGGTCTTTGGGGGTTCAGACTCTGACAGGCTTTTCTCTCAGTAACTTAGGGGTGCCGCCAGGCCGGGGCAACTGCCCACTTACGGAGCCCCTACCCTTCGACCTCATCTACACTGACTACCATGGCCTGCAGCAGATGAAGCAGCACATGGGACTGTCCTTCAAGAAGTACCGGTGAGAGGGCTGCCGGAGGGTAGTGACACCCACAGCAGCGCCCCCACACGCCCTGCCCCTCGTCTGGCTGCCAGCTGGTTCCCAGCCTGGGAGAATTGCCTGGACCCAGGTTCAGCGTGGAGGAAAGGTCTCCCTGTCTTCTGTCCCCCACCCCCACATTCCTTTTCCAAGGAGCTCTGTCTCTGGGCTAACTCATGTGACAGTGAACCGTGGTGAGTGGTCCCAGTGCCCCTCCACCGCGTGGCAGGCTGAGGGGTTGGGAGGGGGGCCAGAGAGGAATTGCAGGGAGGGGTGGAAAAGGGAACAGTAGGCTGTGCAGGTGACCTCTGCTGTGGGGAGACTCAGCACTGTCCCCGGGAGGAAGGCCAGAGCCACTGCTCTGGTCTCTGCAGCCAGGGGACACGGATTAACTTAGCACAGAGCCCTGCTATTTATTACATTTGCTCCAGCCATTGATGATTGCACATGATTTTATTAGGGAAAAAAGTGACAGGCAACATTATTGCTTTTATTATTAATGCTCTTCTCCGTGCTCTCGGTGCCTTCTCCTCCCCCATGCCCCCAACACCTTCTCTGGGGGAACAGTGCTGACCTCAGCAGTCTGTGGATGAGTCTGGGTCCCCAGGAAGGAGACAGCGAGAGGAGCTCCTTGTGGGAGTGTCTGAGTCTCCACTGCCCACTCCAGGGGGTGGGATGGATGGATGGAGGGGCTGTGGCCATTGAGAACAGCCTCAGGCTGGGACAGAGCCTGTGCTTACCTGGAGGTCCCCTTGAAGTGACCAGACCCACATAGGGGACTTGTGGCACTGCCTGCCAAAATACATCCCCGTGGCGGTGGCTGGTCCTCCCAGGGTCCTGCCCTTTCAGCTGGGATAGACCAGGCACATCATGGGGGTAGCAGGCTCCTGGGCAGAGGGGCTGTGGACACGAGTGACTGCTGCTCCCTGGGAAATGTAAATGATACAGGTGATCCCTGGGGCCGTGTGGAGGGACCCCACCCACGGCAGTGCCTCTTCTCCTAGGCTCCATTGGGGCAGCCATAATCAACCATTCCTCAGTTACTGGTCCATGGTTCAGGTGTATCTCAGGTCCTGAGACAGTTGGGCTGTTGTTATCCCGTCTGACAGATGGGGAAGCTGACCCAGAGAGGTTAACGTGCCTGCCTGTGGTCACACAACTAGGTGGTGTCTGAGCTTAAGCTCTGACCGCACACTGTACTACCCTGACTAGCCACTGGCCGGTTACAGCGCCCACAGCCTGGAGCAGCCCCAGCCCAGGGAGGTACTGGGGGTTTCTGACTCTGGTTCCTGGTCCCTTGGGGCAGGTGCCGAATCAGGGTCATCGACACCTTTGGGACAGAACCAGCGTACAACCACGAGGAGTACGCCACACTACATGGCTACCGGACCAACTGGGGCTACTGGAACCTCAACCCCAAGCAGTTCATGACCATGTTCCGTGAGTGTCCTAGCCTCGGTGCGGGCGGAGTGGGGCAAGTGGGCCTCTCGTGGTTCCCAGAGGTGGCTTCGGAGGAGGCTGGCTCTCATTCCTCCTTCTCTCCCTCCCGCTGCGGGAGGTGGGATGTGCCAGGCACAGGCCGCCTCCAGGAGAGCCTCGCTCCCCTCTTAGCAAGTGTGAGCTCGAAAGGACTAGCCTTTCGAGCGGGGAGCATGGAGGGAGCAGCCTAGTGGGGCTCCAAGCCTGGCTCTGGAGAAGCCTGGTTACCTTCCAATACCAGCAGGAGCTGGCCTTTGCTCTCTATGACCAAGAGGCTTCTGTGGCCTTCCAGAGAGGCCCATAATGGACTGGGTTGGGAAGGGGCAGGGCAGGCATGCTTTCCTAAGCAGAGGGAACAGATGTAGTGAAGTGGATGTGGGCAGAACTGGAAGGTTCTAGAAATGCAGGTGCTCCAACATTGGGGATGATGGGCAGTGAGGCTGTGGGTGGAGGCTAGGGCCTCTGTGTGTGGAACCCTCGGACGCTGGACTTCAGGCCACCAATGTCATCAGAGCTGAGTTTAGCCATTTTTAACGAGGCTCTAAATACATACACATGCTGACTTGCCCTCTTAAATGCAGCATGCTGGAAATAATTTAACCTTTTCTTGACAACTCAGGGTCAATTCTGTATCTCCCTGGCACAGGGGCCTGCCCTCTGGGGAATAGCTGAGGTGTGCAGAGCTGTGTTCCCTACTCCTGTCATTGTTTGAAGTGGCGCTTTTTCTCCCTGTTGGGAGGCTGTCGGCTGTCACTTTTAATTGTCAGTGCATCAGTCTCCAGCAGCACTTTGCATGTCTAATCTGCAGCTCTTTGAAGGCTCTGGGTCAGAAAGCCAGCTAAGCACCCTCACCAGCACTATGTCTAAATTAAGAGCAAACTAGGTTCTGAGCAGGGTACCGAGGAACCTGCTGCACTCAAAGCAGGTGATCTTTATTTAGCCTGTCAAATGAATGCATCTCTTTTGGGTTCTCAGGTTCTTTTTTTTTACTTACTCTACATGTTTAGGCTGGGCTTAGAGGCAGATGCGGTTTCTGGGAACATAAGTAGTGGCTTGCTTGGATCCCAGGAGGCTGGGAAGGCAGGCATGTAACTTGGAACAGAGATGAGGAAACTGAGGCCCAGAGAGGCAGAGTGTCCTGAGTTCACATGGCTCTGTGGGGTCAGACCTCTTCCCCAGGGACCACTGCAAGGTTGTAGGAGGCTTCTCTAAAAGAAGAGTGGCTGTCCCAACAGGTTGTCTGGTAATGTGCCCCTGGGAGAGTGACTGGAGTCAGGTGGGTCCCCAGGAGCAGATTGCTGGAGGGAAAGAGGAGGGAGGAGATGGTGATGCTCCAGCGGTAGGAACGGCGTCTGAGACAGCAGGGAGGAGCAGCTACGGAGTTGAGAGCGTTGGGTAGTAGTCGCCTCACTCCGAAGGGAAGCAGTGAGCTACAAAGCTGGTCAGAAAGGACACGGAGACCCCGGGAACAGAGGGGTGGGGTCTGAGTGCACACTGGATATTGTAATTCAAGGTTCACTGTAGGTTCTTGAGCTAGAAAATGCCATGGAGAAAAGGTTTTTTGAGGCACATTATTCTGATCATGTTCCAATGACCAAGGGGGCATTGGTAGAGGAGGTAAAACCAGGAGAGACATTAAGAGGCTTCTGTGATAATCCACACTGAGAAAATAGGACCTGTCCTGGGGTGGAGCCCTCTGGATGTGGAGGGCCAAACCTGGCAAACTCCTGCTCATTCTACACAATCCCAACTCAAATATTTCCTCTTTGCCATTATATTCACTGATCCCCTCATCTCCTATTCCAGGCAGAATGTCTTTTTATAACTCTTAAATATACCTAATTCTCTTAAAGCATATATTAAATTATATGAGTTATTTGCTAATACATTTATTTCCACTGATAGATTATGAATCACTCAAAAAGGGACCAGGGACTGATTTATCTTTTATTTCCCTAGAGTCCGGCAAAGTTCTCAGAAAATGCTAATTGGTTGAATAAATTAAAGAAAGAAAAAAAAAAAAAAGAGAGAGGCTTGCCGGTTTTAATGATATACCAAGTGCAGGCAAGAATTCACAAGCAGACCTCTCCCTGTCTAGCCCATCAGTTTCCCCGATGAGCTGAATGGGGGTCTGGCTGCCTCTCCCAGCTTTACCCTAGCCCTGGCCCCAGAAACTCTGTGCTTAATGGTCCCTGTGATTTTAATTGGTTGCAGAACTTCCTGTTCCACGTCCACTAGCTTAGCTAGTTGTGTCCTAAACCTGTCCCTTCTGATGCAGTTGGTGGCATGAGGGATTCTTCAGCTCTGAGAATAGGGAGGAAGTGGCAATCACTGAGAGAGGACTGGGTGACAGCCCCAGCTGGAGGGCAGCAGGGGGCGGGGGTGGATGTGGGCTGGGCAGGCAAATGAAGTCAGGGAGGGGCTGGCCCACCCTCCTGGGGCCTCTCCTGGCCTAGGCACAGTCTCCTGGAACAAAGGAGCTGCCAGTGCCCTGACCATCACAGAAATAACTCCAGGCCTCAGGAGCCCCTCCTCATGCCTCTGAAAGTCTAGAAAAGGAGTTTTTGTCCTGTCACCAGCAAACACCCCACCATACAGTGGTCAGATTTTCAGTCCCAAGAATCTGTGGGCTTTCTGGGCAGTTTGACAGAAAACCATCAACAAATATTGATTACAACTTTTGTGGGTGTCGGGAGTGGGATCAGAAATACTACATTCAATCGACACATTTGATTAGAGTCTACAACCCAGTTTCAGAAAGACCCAAATGTGGAAACCGTGCATCTGACATGAAGAAATTGGGCGTTTGGGATCAGGGCTGTCTGGGAAGGTAAGGAGGTTGCTACCAACCACTTCACCACAACCTTTCCCACCCAGAAGGTAGAATAGATTTAATGGGCTCCAATAAATATTCTATTCAAGGTCTTCTACGTGTGAGGGAGGGACCTTGTGTTTTGCAAACGATGGCCTACGTGGCCAGCGCCGCCACTGCAGACAGTAGTCGTGGATGGCACTCCAGCATGGCGGAGCGGTTGGAACACAAGCTGAAACATGTCTCCCACCCCTGGTGCACTGGGTTCTGGAGGTGGGGTGATGGCCAGTATGAAAGGGAAGATGCATCCACGTTCATGACCCGGGGGCTTGGTCTTCCCAGATGCCCGGAACACAGATGTGAACAAAACAGAGCTCCCTTCCTCATGGGGCTTATATTCTGACAATAATGCATGAACACATCAACATATAATACAATGTCTGGTCAGCGAGCACCATGACGCAAAACAGGGTAAGGGCACAGAGTAACCGGGCCAGTCAAGGCCTCTCAGCAGGGCCATGTGAGAGGGAGAGCATGGTAGAATCTGGGGGAAGGGGTATGAGCTGCTGTCGAAGGCACTGGGGGCAGATCCTGTAGATGGCGTGGGACTTCAGCTTATGGGGCACTGTGGGGTTTTGTGCAGAGGAGGGACCAGATCACATCTAAATTTGAAAGGTTCGCTCAGAAGAAAAGGCAATGCCAAGAGAACCACAGAATGGGGGCAGTGGCACGGCCCCAGTGGTCCTGGCCAGGGGGCAGTGATGAAGGAGAGGGGAGGAACCCCACCTTGGGTACTGGGCTCTGAGTGAGAGGAAAGGGTGGAGCCTAAGCTTCAGGCCTGAGCAAACTGGGGAAGGCAGACTGGGATGAGAGCAGGGTCCTAGCTGGGTCATGTGGGCCCTTGGCTGTGCCTGCCCTGTGCCTCAGTTCCCTCATCTGAAAACAAGCTAGGGGGACTAGGCAACCCTCAGGTTTCCTTCTGCCCCAAGGCTTTGTGACCATCTCTGGGAGAGGGAGACGCCAAGGCGCAGATGGATAATCTATACCCTGCCCCATCCCTGCCAACTGGGGGCCCCTCCCATGGGGCCAGTTCCCGAAGACCCGGGTGTGTCCTCGGCCATCTGGGGCCTCCCCCCTGACCTGTGGTCTGGCTGCAGCTCACACCCCGGACAACTCCTTCATGGGCTTCGTGTCCGAGGAGCTCAACGAAACGGAGAAGCAGCTCGTCAGAGGTGGCAAGGCCAGCAACGTGGCCGTGGTGTATGGCAAGGAGGCGAGTATATGGAAGGTGAGCAGGTGCTGTTCACGCGGGCCCCAAGCCCCAGCCGGCCCCGCCGGCCCCAGAAACTGCCACCTCCAGGAGATTCGGCCCTCATCTCCCACCCCCAGTACTGTATGGTGGGAACATCCCCCACTAATGGGTCAGAAAAGAGGTCCCCAGCTGCCACAGGAGATACCGGCCTTAGGGGCTGATCACTTGTCCTTTTTCCTGCCTCCACTCTGCCAGAAACTCAGATGTCCTTTACAAGGGATTGTGACTTATTTCCACCCTCCCTAGAGTGGGTCAGCAAAGACTGTAAGCCTGGCAATGGGGGTTTAGGCTGGACTTGGGGACTCTGTGGGATGAGAGGCCCTGGAGAAGGCAGGAGAGGGCCAGGGATTGGGACCCCATTTTCAGGATGGGGTCCTGGGGAAGTGAGGAAGGGAGGTTGCCAGCTCACCCAGTCACTGACCTGTTCTTTCTCCTCTTTTCTCTGCCCCCCTGGCCACGAGGCAGCTCCAGGTATGGTGATTGCTTTTCGCCTGCTCTCTCTTCCTCCTGCCCCCCCATATGGTCTCCCCAGGGGTGCTTCTGAGGGGGCTTGCTAGGGTTCAAGGCTCCTGTGGATGGACCAAGGTGGGGAGGAGGGTGATAGGGTCTGGATTGTGTGGTGTGGGGCAGCTCCTAGGACAGGTTACTGACCTAAGGCAGGAGCGTGAAGTGAAGGTTAGTACGAAAGGAAGATGCCGACTATGGGAAACAGATTGAACAGCACCTGTGCCCTGTGTCATGCTGTTTGTCACGTGGTCATCTTATTGAATGGTTTTCACACTGTGTTGGTTGGGATGAGGTTCAGTGAACAGGGACTGAGACAAGATGGACGTCTGTTTTCCTCCCTACTCACACGTTCTAGAGGTGTCAGGCCAAGGCTGGTGTGGACCTCCTTGGGTCCTCTTGCCTTGTTGACCTGCCAGTCTTGCCTTGTGGTTCAAGATGCCCACGGACATTGAAGCCATTTCATGTGCATGCCAGCTAGTGAGGAGGAGGAAGGGAACAAGAAAGGCTACATTTAGGGATGTCTCCCAGATGTTACATGCCTCTCGTCCCCTTACTGCCCCCGACTGGATCCTAGCCCCATGGTCCTGCCTGGTTTCAGGGGACGCCGGAGGTGGCTGTGCCCAGGTTGCCACGTGCCCAGCTCAGTTCTGATGTTCTATGACTGAGGAAGGAGGAAGGGAGATTACGGGCACACCTCATGGTCTGTGCCACCGGAATCCCTGCTAGCTAATAGTGGTAGTAAGTTTTGTTCACCCTGGAGCTCATTAGGTGCTCACTTACCTGCCGCACACACTATTGTGACCATTTGCAAATGAGGGAATCAGCATAGGAAGTTAGAGTGACAAGCTGCTCACAGCTGGAGCTGGGATTTGAACCCACTTCTAATTCCAGAGCCAGAACACTTAACTCTGACTCTACGTCACCTCCCCAGGTATGAAGCCCTGGAGACTTGGGATAAATGGTCCCAGACCTGGGCTGGGACATCAGTGTCCCCCCCCCCCCCCCGTGGGATGTGGGAGAGGGATCAGATGTCATTCTTTAGGATGGCTGATGAGCTGGCTGCCACAGAAGCCCAGGTTGCTGGGGAAGGAGTGAGCACAGATTGTGTCTGCTTTTACCAGAAAATGCTATTAAGAAACTTCCCCAAGAGAATGAGAGGTTATGAAGTCCAGGAAAAGAAGGTTTTATCTCCAGCCCAGGAGCCTCTGTGATTACTGGGAGCAACATGGTTGAGCAGAACCTCAAAGCAGCTGCTTCTAAAAAGGACAGCTTTGTCCTGGTCTTCATGACCCAATGAGTTCAGAGGTGGCTAGATGAGAGAAGAATGAGAGCAGCATCCTGGGGCCAAAGCCGCCCAGAGTACAAGGTCTAGGCGGCTGAGGAGTGGAGGAGGGAGGGTGGAGGATCTCACCAGGCCATCACATTCTGTGGGAGTGGCAGCGAAAATCAGGGCGAGAGTTTTGGTGGTGGTGGTGGTGCTAGGAGGCTCATCTTATCCTGGGTCCTTGGGAAGCAGAGCTTGAGGCTCAGGCTTGGATGCTGCTATGTTATTAAAGTGTAAAGTCCCAAGGAGCAGGAGTGAGGGATGGGAGAGAGGCAGCTGGTCCTATGCAGGGCAAACCCCCCTTTCTGCTGGAGGAATCATGAAGACCTCAGGGAGCCATCCACTGGAGCAGGAGGGTTTTCACACTGCAGGCTGCAACCCATGGATAGGTCATGAAATCTACTTGAAGCTCTGGGTTTGTGCTCTTCAGCTTTATTGATGTATTTATATAATTGACAAAGAAAAAATAGTATACACCTAAGGTGTGCAACATGATGGCTTGATATACATATATATTGTGAAATGAGGGCCATAATCAAGCTAATCAACATACCTATCACCCCATGTGGTCCCCTCAACCCCCGTTTTGGTGTGGTGAGAACACTTCAGAGTCTCTCTCTTAGCAAATTTCAAGTATACACTACAGTGGAATCACCCAGACTTAATCATCTTGAAGCTGAAAATTTGTGCCTGTTGACCAATGTCTCTGCATCTTCTCCACCCTGGGCCACCACCATTGTACTCTGTTTCTATGAGGTCAGCTTTTTTAGATTCCAGGAATAAGCGAGATGATCCAGTATTTGCCTCCCTTTCTCAACTCAGAGAGTCTTAACTAGCCTTTTGAAATGAACTCAAATAACAGAGAAATCATAGAATTAAAGAATCTTAGAGGACCTTAAATGTATTGAGTAAATACAGTTTTGTGAAACTTGAAGTTTACAAGTGTGTGTATGTGAGAGATTAGGTAAGAAAAGGTTGCTGAACAGTATGTGCAACATGAGCCCTTTTGTGCATGAGTGTACATTCTAAAGGACGCGTACATACACTGATAATACATAAAGGGTCTGGGGAAGGTGCCCGGAAACTGCTAAAAACAGCTGTCGCTGGTAATGGGGTTAGAACGTTGAACAGGAGGATGCCGTGACATTTTCTTCATTCTTTGTTCTTGATTTGATTTTTTTTTCTATGAGAGTAATTCAGTTTTAAAATAAATAGTCCTTTTATATTTAGTGTGATTGCTGAGGAATTTAGCTTTGACTGTACCATCTTCCTGGCTGATTTTTTATTTTTCTCTGGACTGTTCTATGTTCTTTTCCCTCTTATTTCTTATCTTCTTTTACATTGACATATAAATATATATATTTAAATCCGGTTCGCATTAGCTGACTAATTATACTCTTAAATTTTCTTAGCGGCTACCCTAAAGATTATAATATGCTTTCTTGATTTATCAAAATCTAACATCAATCAACTTTTACCTTTTGTGAGGCAATAAAAAGAACCTTAGAATACTTTCATTGTCTCCCTCTATGTCAGTGATTTTATACTGGCATGCCACAAGAAGTTTTAAGACATGCAATACCTGGCTCTTTAGACAGGAGCACTGACCTCTTTCCCCTTAGATTGTTAAATAAAGAATGACAACAGCCAACTCAGCAATAGCCATCTGGTGTGAATGAATCAAAATTATACCTGTTTGATTTTTGTTTTGTTTTTTGTCAGATCAACAAAACATATATTTTTTGGTGTGCTGCAGAATTTTAGTAATGAGTTTATGTGTGCCAAGAGATGAGAAAGGTTAACAGTAGCTGCTCTAGCTTATATGCCTTTATTGTATGTTCATTTTCTAAAATTTTTCTAAAAATGTCCTTATTCCACCTCAATTTGGGAAGGATATGTTTGCAGTGCACAGAATTGGAGTTTATTTTCTTTCAGCATATTAAAATATTCTGTTGTATTCAGACTTCTGTCATTTCTGTTGGGGAGTCAATGTGCATCTTTAAAGGTAATTTTGTCTTTTGTCTCTACCTCTTTTCTGACTTCTTGTTGGGTGTTCAGAAGTTTCACTGTGATATGCCTCAGTGTGGGTTTCTTTTGATGTATCCCACATGGAGTGTGTAGATATTTTTGAGCTTGTGGTTTGATCTTTGGCTAGTTTTAGAAAATTCTAAGCTGTTCTCTTTAAATAGTGCCCCTGGCCCAGTCTCTCTCTCTTTTGCTTCTTAGAATCCATTCACACGTCCCTTCGAGTTAGGGTCTTGTCTGTAATCTCCACCTCTAATTTCTCTGTACTTCATTCTGGGTGTATTCTTTTGTTCTTCCACCAAATGAATTGTTCGTCAGCTGTGTTTAATCTGCTGTTAAATCCGTCCATTTAGTTCTTAATTTTAGTCACTGTAGTTTTAATTCCCAGTATTTCCATTTGGTTTCAAGCCCTTAGCCTCTCTTTCCTTGGCTATATTCAGTGTATTGATCTTCAAGTCCTTATCTGGTAACTAACTCCAGCTTCTAGATCGCCCACAGATCTGTTTTGATTGTCTCACTTGTTTTTTGTTTTTGTTTTTAATATTTTCTTTATTTTTTTATTCAGCTTTTTTTAGAGAGGAAAGAGAGAGAGAGAGGGAGGGAGAGAGAGAAAGGGGGGAGGATCAGAAAGCATCAGCTTGCCTTGACCAGACAAGTGCAGGGTTTTGAACCAGCAACTTCAGCATTCCAGGTTGACTTCACTTGGTCTTTGGTCATACAGTCTTGCCTCCTCAGGTACTTGATTTTTTAAAATCAAGGTATTTAAATTTTTTTTAATTAAAAGATCTAGTTTCTTAGATTTATTGGGGTATAATTGATAAGCAGTATACTAAACATGTTTAAAATGTGCAATTTTAATTCTGACCTGATAGCTCAGTTGATTAGAGCATTGTCCCGAAGCACAGAGGTTGCTGGTTCAATCCCCAGTCAGGGCATATACAGGAAGAGATCAATGTTCCTGTCTCTTTCTTTCTCTTTCATTAAAATCAATAAATAAACAGTTTTTTAAATGTGTAATTTTATGTTTTAACACACACCTGTGAAACCGTCACCACAATCGTGATAGTGCTTGATCCACTTCCGCCCCAGTTTCTCTTCTTCCCTTTGTCACTCCTGTTTCTCCTCATTTCCTCGTCTCCTATCAACCAGTGATTTCCTTTCTGTCACTGGCAGGTTAGTTTTTATTTTCTACAATTTTATATAGATGAAATCATATGGTATATACTCATTTTGGGGTGTATTTTCTCACTGAGGGTAATTATTTTGAGATTCATCCATGTTGCATGTATCAATAGTTTACTCCTTTTCATTGCTGAATAATATTCCATCATATGGATACAGCACACTTTGTCTATCCGTTCTCCTAATGGACATTGGGTTGTTTCCAGTACAGCTAGTGCTCGACCTACGACCACGATTGGTTCTGACAGACCGGTCGTAACACGATTTGGTCATAAGTTGAGTAGGCTATATGTACAGTACTGTGAAATGATGTTATAAAAATCTTTAAGTCATATTTTGTCATGGTTTTCTTTCATTATTGCTATATATCATAATTTTCTTTGTTCATTTTATGCCATTTGTATTATCTCTACACCATTTTGTTTCTTATTTTTACATTCATCAGGTTTAAGTAAAACACTGCATTACCAGTACAACTGGTTTAATATTTGCAAAGACAAATTGCACCTTTTGGTAGACATCTTGGGAGGGGTTTGATGAAAAATATCCAAGACACAAAACACAAATTGCTGTACCGAGTTTGGGATAACAGTTGAAATGGTGCATGTGGAGATGGTAGTGCTGCCGGAAGCTGGTCCGCACTGTCGTAGGCCCAGCTGGGCAATGCTTGCGCTGCCAGACGTGGAGCAGTCATGGCTAGCGATTGTGGTCATAAAGTCGAATGATCGTAAGTTGCACAGGTCGTAAGTCGATCAATATTTGTATTTGGCTCTTGCCAATAAAGCTGCTATAAACATTCATGTACAAGTCTTTGCATGGAGATGTGATCTCATTCCTCTTGGTGAAATACCTAGGAGTAAGATGGCTGGGTTATATTGTAGAACTATTTAACTGCTTAACTTTTTAAGAAAAGTGGTCGTACCATTTTACAATCCTACCAGCGATGATGAGAGTTCTAGCTCCTTCACAAGTTTATCAGTACTTGGTGTGATCAAGTCTTTTTCATTTTAGCCGTTCTAACTATCCAGTGGTATTTTCTTGTGGTTTTAATTTGTAATTCCCTGATGGCAAATGGCATTGAAGATATTTTTGTATGCTTATTTTCTCTTTCATATATCTTTTTTGGTGAAGTATCTTTTCAAAGCTTTTACCCATTTAAAAAAAATGGGGTTGTTTGTTTTCTTATTATTGAGTTGTTAGAGTTCTGTACAGATTCTGGGTATGTCCTTTATCAAATACGTGTTTGGCAAGTATCTCCTCCGAGTCTGTGGCTCGTGTTTCTCTTCACAGCATCTTTCAAAGAGCAAAAGGTCTTTATTTTAATGAAGTCCAATGTTTTCTTTTATGGATTGTGCTTTTGGTGTTGTAGTTAAGAAATCTTTGTCTAACCCGTGGTCGGCAAACCACAGCTTGCAAGCCACATGTGACCTAATAGCATGTGATGTTTTTAGCAAAGGCCAGCTTAGGAGTACCCTAATTAAGTTAATAACAATGTAGCTACCTATATAGTTTAATTTTTAAAAATTTGGCTTTCAAAATAAATTTCAATTGTTGTACCGTTGATATTTGGCTCTGTTGACTAATGAGTTTGCCGACCACTGGTAACCCAAAGTCAAAAAGATTTTTCTCCTATGTTTTCGTCTATAAGTTTTATAGTTTTAGGTTTTATAATTAAAGCTATGATCTATTTTGAGTTAACTTTATATATGATATGAAGGATGGGTTGAAGTTCTGTTTTTTCTTTTTTGCATATGGATATCCAGTGTTTTATGCCCTTTTTTTGAAAAGACTGTTCTTTTTCACTAATATGTTTTTGCACCTTTGACGAAAATGAATTGATCATACACATTTGGGTCTGTTGCTGGGCTCTTTATTCTGTTCCATTGATCTGTCTGTCTTGATGCCCATATCACACCATCTTGATTACTGTAGCTTTATAATAAGTCTTGAAATCAAGTAATATGCCTGCTTACACACTTGTTTTCTTCTTTTTCTTTTTTAATTTTTTTCCTTTTTTTGTGACAGAGACAGAGAGAGGGGCAGGCAAGGACAGACAGACAGGAAGAGAGAGAGAGATGAGAAGCATCAGTTCTTTGTTGTAACATCTTAGTTGTTCATTGATTGCTTTCTCATATGTGCCTTGACTGGGGGGCCATAGCAGACTGAGTGACCCCTTGCTCAAGCCAGCAACCTTGGGCTCAAGCCAGTGACTTTGGGCTTTAAGCCAGTGACCTTTTGGCTCAAGCCAGTAACCATGGGGTCATGTCTATGATTCCACACTCAAGTCAGTGACCCCATGCTCAAGTTAGCGACCCCGCACTCAAGCTCAAGCCAGATGAGCCTGTGCGCAAGTTGGCAACCTTGGTGTTTCAAACCTGAGCTCTCAGTGTCCCAGTCTAACACTCTATCCACTGCCCCACTGCCTGGTCAGGCAAATTATTATTATTATTATTTTAAATGAGAGGAGGGGAGATTGTGAGACAGAGTCCCACATGCGCACTGACTGGGATTCACCTAGCAACTTCTATCTGGGGCTTATGCTCCAATCAACCAAGCTATTTTTAGCACCTGAGGCTGACACTCAGACCAATGAACCATCCTCAGTGCTGGAGCTGATGCTTGAACAAATTGAGCCACTGACTACAGGAGGGGAAGAGGGAGAGAAGGGGGAGAGAAGCAGATGATTGCTTCTCCTGGTTGCTTCTCCTATGTGCCCTGACCAGGAATTGAACCCTGGACGTCCATATGCCAGGCCAACACTCTATCCACTGAGCCAGCTGGCTAGGGCCTCTTGTTCTTTTTCAAAATTGTTTAGTATGTTCTAGGCCCTGTCCATTTAGAAGTGAATTTCAGAATCAGCTTGTCATTTCTATGAAAAAACCTGCTGGGGTTGTGATTGGGATTTCACTGATTACTTTTTATATTTATTTTTTGGAGTTCTGGAAAATGAATATGAAAATTCTTGAAATCATTTGAGGTCAAGATGATGCTCTTTTCTTCCAGAGAGGATTTGCTCTTCGCGTGTACATAGGACCCTTGCAACTCCGAATCACCTTAGTCTAGGATACTGATTGAAATTATTCAAAATAGAGTCAGCCCCTGAAAGGACCACTCTGGTCTTCCTAGTCCACTCCTTCTGCCAGGTGTCATTCCTCAGAGTTCAGCCAATGTGTGGGGTTCCCTCTCTTTGTCAGGCCATGCATTCTTCCTTTTGCCCCCAGCTCCGCAAGGTCACCAGGAGCTCTGCTCCCTTCCCGGGTACGCCCAGGGGCAAGCCAACCCCCACGCTGGCCTCAGCAGGCTCCCTTCTTCCTCTTAGAGCTTGGCCTAATAATTCGTCACTGTTGGTTAGATTTTTAGGGCCTTCACATATGTCATCACATGTCCCCTTCTTTCCTGGTTGTTCTCAGGGGCAGAGCTGATCTGTGTTGCCTCATGAACTATTCCTACAAGTGGGAGGCCTCCTTATGAAAAATCTATAGTTTAGTTTCACAATGTGAATTGTTAATTATGTTGATGTCCATTGATAACATTCTTCAAGAGCTGTGGTTTGTGGACTAAACCTGGGCTGACGCTCCTGCTGTCTGACCTCATGGTCAGCAGGCCGTGGGAAAACCATGGGCTCTTATTCTCTGAGCGCCGTCTCCTGCCCCTCCCTTCTCCATGATCTGAAGGTCCTCTCAGCTTCTGTCTTCCTCTGTTCTTCAAGCCACCACCTGCCCAGGAGTAAAACCCAGCAGCAGATCTGTGGTTCTCCCTGTAGGGGTCCTACATCCTACACTGACTGCAGCCCCAAACTCAGAGCCCTAGGTGTAAGGTCAGATAGGTGTTCAGATGCTGAGGTGCTATCTATTCAGCTACGCTCTGCCTCCCTTTCTTTCCTTCCCCTATAGGCTGGGTCTCTTTCCAGCCCCCTTGGGCTGGAGGGGTGGCGGAGCCTGGATTTGAGACTTTCAGGTCTAGAGCGACAGGAGCCTTCGCTAGTTGGCAGGGTTTTCACTCCCGGGTGTCCTCCATGAGGACAAGTATTCTGTCTTGTCCCTGCTGGGCTCCCAGCACTGAGCTCAATGCCAGTGCAGTGCAGGTGCTCAATAAATATGTGCTGCATGGGTGTATGGATGTATGGATGGGGGATGGATGGGGGATGGAAGGATGGATAGAGGGATGGATGGGTAGAGGGAAGGATGAAGGAATGGAGAGAGGATAGATTAACAGGGTGGGTGGAGGAAAGCAGGGATGAATAGCTGGAGGTGGATAGATAGATACGAGTGGATAGAAGGAAGGATGAAGGGATAGGTGGATGAGGGATGGGTAGATGGATGTTCTGGTCTCCCACCCCTCCTTGGAGGTCCTTGGAGGTCGTCAAGGGTTCAGCAGAGGCCAAGCAGCTCCATCTGGAGGCATTAAAAGTTTGGTCCCCATAGTGTTCCTCTGGAAAGAAAATAGTTTATGGCTAAAAAGAGTCTTGAAGCCCCTGGTCTAGTCCAACCTCCACAACTCACAGATAAAGAAATTGAGAGTCAGTGAGAGGAGGGGATTTTCCCAGGGTCACAGAGCTGGTTAACGGCCGACCTGAGACTGGCTGCGCATCTCCCAGCTTCTGGACCAGGGCTGTCTCTCTGCTGGCTTTGCCCTCCTTGGTGAGGCACGGCTCCCATCTCGTCGCCCTCTTCCAGGGGAAGGAGAAGTTCCTGGGCACCCTGCACAAATACATGGAGGTCCACGGCACCGTGTACTACGAGAGCCAGCGGCCGCCGGAGGTCCCGGCCTTTGTGAAGAACCATGGCCTCCTGCCACAGCCCGAGTTCCAGCAGCTGCTGCGCAAGGCGAAAGTGAGCCTGCCCCTCTCTCCCTCCCCTGCTCGGCCCTGGACACCGTGGGGGCCACCCGTCCCTGCGTGCCTGCCGTGCCCCTGCCGTGCCTGCCATCATCACCCTTCCTCGTGTGGACCCTCCTTGCTCAGCTGTCCTGAGCTTCATGCCCAGGCTCTCTGGGGGTGGGAGGGGGTGCCCACCAGGCAGGAGAGGCTCCACAGTGAAAGGCTCAGTGATGGGAAGAGTTTCTGGGCTGCCCACCTGCCGCCTACCAGCACCAGTCCAGCCCGGGGGAGGATGGAAAGGCAGGCTGGGGATGGGGGCTCCTGGCTGGAGTCCATCAGGCCGTCAGTTCTTTCGGACTGCTCTGGGGGTCCCTGAGCTGTATCCATGGGGCAGCAGCTGGCCCAGTGCGCTACACTGCCTTTGGGCCCTGTAGTGTCAGCTGGGTCTGCAGAGTCCCCAGCCAGTGTCCAGGCTCTCTGCCCACCTCACCGTAGCCCCTCTCCTTAGGCTTCTTGAGTGCTCACATGTATGTGTGTGTGTGTGTTGGGGTGGGGAAAGGGTACCTCTGTGTGGAGCATCCTGAACGACCTCCCGCAACCCTGGGTGGATTCAGAATCACTTAGTAAGCACCTTCTGGATGCAAGTTAGGTGCTGAGTTAATGATTTTAGGATGAAGGAGTAAAGGTCCTTTGAGGTGAGCTGTAGGTGTGGGTTTGAAGCCTTCTAAACTTGAGACCCTCGCCTGATCCGTGGTGGCGCAGTGGATAAAGTGTTGACCTGGAATGCTGAGGTTGCCGGTCGAAACCCCGGGCTTGCCTGGTCAAGGCACGTATGGGAGTTGATGCTTCCAGCTCCTCCCCCTTCTCTCTCTCTCTCTCTCTCTCTCTCTCTCTCTCTCTCTCTCCACACCTCTCTCTATCCCCTCTCTATTTCTCTAATAAAAATGAATAAATAAATCAAATTCTAAAATAAAAAATCTTAAACTTGAGACCCTCACTCTTTCCCTCCCCTCCAGAATCACAGCCTGTTAGGGCAGGAAGCAGCCGTTGATATTACCTGACTGGACCTCCTCATTTCATAAGTGGGGAGACTGAGGATTAGACAGAGGAAGTGCCTGCCAGGATACCCTGCTGGTCTGGACTGTCTTTCCTGTCCCACCCCTGCTCTCTCCTGTGAATAAATATCCCAACCCCGACCTTGCCCCTGGCTTCCTGGGGCCACTGTGTGGTGCCTCGCCTTCCCTGACCCAAGCGCCATCTTGCCTCCTCAGCTCTTCATAGGGTTTGGCTTCCCTTATGAGGGTCCCGCGCCCCTGGAGGCCATCGCCAACGGCTGTGTCTTCCTGCAGGCCCGCCTCAGCCCGCCCCACAGCTCCCTTAACCATGAGTTCTTCCGAGGCAAGCCCACCTCCAGAGAGGTGAGTGAGAGGACCCTGGTCCTGACTGGGAGGGTCTGAAATGGGGACCCTGACGTTCCTAGAAGAGGGAGACTGAGGCGTGGAGTGAGGGGACAGATGGGACAGGTGAGTGGAGGCACCTCCCCCCTTAGCCCAGCCCGCAATGGCGGGCCTGGGAGAAGTCACCTGTATCTCCGCCCGGCAGCTGTTCTCCCAGCACCCCTATGCAGAGAAATTCATCGGCAAGCCCCACGTGTGGACTGTCGACTACAACAACTCGGAGGAGTTTGAAGCTGCCATCAAGGCCATCCTGAGAACCCAGGTGAGACTCAGGTCCAGTCAGGACTGCCACTGGCCATCCTGTGGATCTTCACTATAATTAGAAAAAGACGCTCTAACTGACTGGGCTATCCGGCCAGGGCCTGAATTTTTTTTTTTTTAAGATTTTATTTATTGATTTTACAGAGAGAGAGAGAGAGGTGGGGTAAGCAAGAAGAATCAACTCCTAGTTGCTTCACTTTAGTTGTTCGTTGATTGCTTGTCGTATGTGCCTTGATCAGGCAACCCCAGGATTTTGAACCAGTGACCTAAGCATTCCGTATCGACACTTTATCTACTGCACCACTACAGACAGAGCCAGAACTTTTAAAATTTTTATTTATTGACTGATTTTTAGAGAGAGAGAGAGAAACAATGATTGTTCCACCTATTTGTACATTCATTAGTTGCTTCTTTTATGTGCCCTGACTGGGATCAAACCCATAGCCTTGGCATCTGGGTACAACACTCTAACCCACTGAGCTACCTGGACAGGGCCAGGATAGATTGTTAAATTAAACTAAATGAATAGGACCCTCAGCCCTGTGGAGGGCATGGTCCCATCTGCAGAACAAATCAGTGGGAGAAGGTGCAGGGGGTGGGTAGTGACTGCTGGCCTACCACACTTTATTTCTGGTTGGACACACACGACATTGATAACAGTGGCTTCCCCCAGGGACGGTGCTGGGTGTCTGGGTTGGAAGGAAAAATTCCTTTTCATTTGTTTTCCTTTTGATTTTTTTTTTTTTACATGAACATCTGTTTAATTTGGTTTATTAGTTGATTTTTAAAATTACAATAACAAAGGGGTCAAATAACCAAGGTGCTGGGAATCCACCAAGCTGCCCCTTGTAGCTTGGCCCCAAACCAGCCCTGCCCTCTGCCTTAATCCCGCCCTTCATGGGCCCACCTCCCCTCTTACCCAAGGTGGGGGGATGGGGGTGGGAACAGGGCAGGCTTTGCCCAGCCCTAGGGCTCAGGTCTTGCCTGACCTCCAGGATAGATGGTTTGCCTGGGGAGATGTTTGCAATGCAGATTGCTGGGCTCACCCTGGAGGTGGCCATGGAATGTGCATTTTAAACACATTGGGTAATTCTGATAATCCTATTTTAGAAACCTGATTTAAGGAAGGCTGACAGCAGCTGAGAGAGCGAATGAGGCCCACCCTCAGCTTGTTCTGCAAGTCAAGGGGCTTCTCTTCTCACAGGGAAGGGGGGCGGCCAGGAGGGGCTGACAGGTGAGAGTGAGAGAGACCCAAGGCACCCAGCTGTCCTGCTGCTCCAGGGTAGAGGCTCTTTCCATTTGCCTGTTGGCACCTGCCTGTCCTGGGCGTGGCCATTCAAGGTGAGAGGAGAGGAGGCCATGCAGGCACCTGCGGCTGCCTCCCCCTCTCATTATCACAGCCTGCACTTCCCGGGGGGGGGGGGGACCAGCAGCTGCCTTCTGTCAGGACCGATTGCTGTGCACACCTGTAATTAGACCTAGTGTGGGTAATTTCCAGGCAGGTTTGCCTCCTTTGGCGGGAGATTCATGGCAGGCGGGACGTGGCTGGCTGAGGGTGCTGCCCTCAAATGGGGGCCTTTGAATTTCCGTGTGACATAGGTTTTCTGTGGAGCAGGCAGAGTAACATTTGGAGAGAATCTTCTCTGGGGGTTTTATTTATAACCAGGGCTTGAACCTTTGTACCCAAGAGATTGTCCCCCGACATCCTGGAACTGTGGGCAGGTTGGAAGCTGGCTGTGCTGAGCTTAGGGCTGGAGGCTGTCCCCATTGATGGACTATGACATGGTGGCTGGATTCAGGACCCTCTGGGGATCCTCTGAGAATGTGAAACTGGCCCTGCTCCTCATGCAGGTGAAGTCAGACTGAGGACAGGGCCAGGCGTCTAGGGTCTTGTCCCTTGAGTCAGCTCTGGTGGCAGGACCAACTTCAATGACAGCGGCAGCTGCTGCTCCCGTGGGAGCACCAGCCCTTCCAGGTGGAGTCTATAGGAAGCAGCACCCACCCAGTGCACCTGAGTAGCCATCTGACACCACCCACCTGTGATGAGGAGGAAGGAGAGGCGTACAGATGTGGGCAGAACTCAGACTGAACCACCAGGGCTAAACCTACAGGATTTCCAGAGCTGTTGAAGGACCATGGCCAAATCGAGATGGGCCGGGCCAGTGTGGCACCAACACACACATGTTGGGGGGTGGGGAGGTTGAAGGCTAAAATACACCCTCCCTTTAGTTCAGGGTGGGCCACCCCATGTCATTGTCTGCTGACGGTTTCCTCCAAAGTGGCTGGCTGGCTGCTGGGCCTGTGAGAAGTGGGGGGGGGGGGGCACTTGCTCATTGGAGGTGGACAACCCCTTTATCAACTCTCCCTGTCTCCCCTTGCTCCACTGGCCCCAGCTACTCATGACACCTGCTCCCGTCAGCCCCAGCATGGGCTGCTTTCAAACTCATATTTAGACCGATGGTGTGTGGCCTCCATCTGGGGTGTGCACCTTAAGTAGCTCCAGGTGTCAGGTCCGGGCAGGAAACTTTACAGAAGTCATCCCACTCCATCCACCTGGGAGATGCTCCCAGGTTCCTTTGTGTGAATATTCCGTGTTGTGGGCAGGACACAGGCAGAGCTAGGGATGCTATTGCCTGACCTCCTACTGTGTTCCAGACACTGTGCGAGACACAAGAATTCATTGAACACCATGGGCCCAGCTGTCAATGTGCTCACAACCTGAGAGACACAGAGAAATGATAACAGGCGCTGGGGGATGGCTAGGGTGTCAGAAAGGAATGTGGGCCTGTCACAGTGCGGGCCCTCTTTCTGGAGGAAGTGCGGCCTAAGAGGGGAGGATGAACCCATCTGGGTTGGCTGTGGGAAGAGAGGCATCATGGCCCAGGGCCAGATGGAGTGCTTCATTTATGGAAAGGGGAGAAGCCCAGTGAGGCTGGGACCAGCCCCAAAGGTTCTGAGCCCTAAGAGGCCCTGGGGGTGCCTTTGGAGACAGGAAATCTGAGCAGAGGGGCCAGGTGGGTGGGTGGTTCGCTCCCTTAGCTCAGGGTATGAAAGCCCCCCAGATCGCTGCCCCCAATACTGAGCATGGCCAGGGCCCCAGCTGCCACATCCCCTCCTGCCCCATGTGTCTGCCTGTCCCTTCCACAGGTAGACCCCTACCTGCCCTATGAGTACACCTGTGAGGGAATGCTGGAGCGAATCCATGCCTACATCCAGCACCAGGTAGGAGGACCCTCTTCTCTCTGCCCCAGGGATGGGGTCCCACCCCAAACCCCATCAGACCAGAGGAGGAGGCTAAGCCAGCGCTATTGTCTGAGGAGACAGCCCCTTTCCAGGGTGTGGCATCCATTAAACTCCTGTTCCTTCTCTGGTCTGTCTATTTCCTTCCTTTCCCACCACAGCGGGTAGGGTTGGGGGGGCTGAGTGGGGGTGGTCACAATGTGTTGCTTTGTCCAAAGCCAGGCCTGAGGGGCCCCTGCCCTGGGTCCCCAGCTTTTAGAGCCCCAACCCCATATCACAACACAGAAACTTTTCATGTTATAAAGAAGTTGTTTAAATGTTTTGTAACCAATTAAGTGAATGTTAAGTATGGAAGACCCGCTCACCCACCCCTGCCCCAAGGATGAGTTGGTGAGACTGGCGTGGGGGATTAAGACCTCTGCCCTGAAAACCCCGGGAAGGGCCTCAAAAGCAGAAGTCCTGCTCCCTATCCCCCACAGGGGATTGGAGCCTCCACGAGGGCGCACAGGTGGCCAAGGCGGAGAACCTTTCTTTCAGGCTTCGGGTCTCTAGGGTGATGCCCAGAAGCCAGCTGCAGACAGATAGATAGTGTGAGTGCCTCTGTTTGCACTTTGACCCCAATGCACAAACATCAGGGGCTGAGAGTGATTCTAGCCCATTGCTTGACAGACAAATACTGAGACCCCCAAAGGGAGGACTTGTTGGGTCTGGGCCAGGGCCAGAACCTGGGACTCAGCTCCCAGCCACCCAAGGGATGTCATCATGAAGCTCACAGAAAAGCATCTGCTTGGCTTTGCCAGCCTCTGGTCTGACCCCTGCAGGGAGAGCCCCAAGACAGCCCCGGTCCCCTTCCCACCATGGGCACCTGGAGGAAACCCTGATTCTAACTCACGTGTGACCAGCCACCAGGCAGCGCACGTTGGACAGCACAGAGACAGACCTGTGTCCCTGTCCTGAGGCCCTGGGGTGGTCCCTGACCACCCCCTCTGTCTGTTTCTCCCCATAAAATAGCCAGAGATGTATCAATACCCACCTGGTGGAGCTGCTGCAGGAGTAAGTGTGATGTTGCCTGAAAGGCCACCTGGCTCTCACTAAGAACCCAAGCGTGATCGGTTCCCATTGGAATTGCCAGGACCCCATGTGGCATTTGTCCTTCTGTGTCCCATTTGTCCTTCTCATGCTCACACTGCCTTCCTCCTGGCAGGACTTCTGTACAGCCCCCAGGACTGCCCCACCAGGGTCCCGAGCTCCACAGAGCCCCTTGGTCTTGGCACCCAATGCCACCCACCTTGAGTGGGCCCGAAACTCCAGCTTGTTCCCTGGAGCCTGGCCCCCAGCGCACTCCCTTCGGGCCTGGCTGGCCGCCACTGGGAGGGCCTGCACAGATGCCTGCCTGGACCATGGGCTGGTCTGCGAGCCCTCCTTCTTTCCCTTCCTCAACAGCCAGGATGCCTTCCAGAAGTGAGTGATCCCCACCCGGCCCCCTTCCTCTGTTGTCCAGTGGGGCTCACCTGTCGCTCCTCATTCCCACAACCACCCGGACCCCAGCCCTGCCAGCAGGGGGGAGAAAGGGAGGACCAGAAACGACCTTCCAGAGGGATATCCATATTAGAGCTGTCACACTCTTGGAAACCATGGAGGGAAACCACATCTCTGCCCTCCTCCATCCCTCCCTATCTTCCCAAGGTTCTTCCTGATGGGTCAGCCTGGGGTGGCGGTGTGTGTGTGGGGACCACATCATCCTCCTGGCTACTCTCCTCCCCACCTCTCACAGGTGGGAGAAGGAGCTGCAGGCCAGGTTTGTCCTGGTGCCGCCTAGAAACATCTTCTGTGGTTTGGGATGGTATAGGCCAGGGTGGGGGCGGGGGGAGTGGGCAGCCTGCACCCTGCCACTGAGTGACTGCTACCCGTGATCTCACCCAGGCTGCAGGTGCCCTGTGACAGCACTGAGTCGGAGATGAACCACCTGTACCCGGCCTTCGCCCAGCCAAGCCAGGAGTGCCTCCTGCAGAAGGAGCCCCTGCTCTTTAGTTGTGCCGGCTCCAGCACCAAGTACCGCCGGCTCTGTCCCTGCCGAGACTTCCGCAAGGGCCAGGTGGCCTTGTGCCAGGACTGTCTGTGAGGGCACCCAGCGGCTGGCCCTCCTGCCACAGGAGAAAATACCAGCAGATTCTGAGCTCCAACAACCTGTCCTCCCCTGGACACCCAGGCTGGAGCTTCCTTCCTTGCCAGGAAGTGGGCGGAGCAGCACAGGCACAGGCTGAGGGGAGGGAGCGCATCCCAGTGCCAGGTGCCCACCCTAGGTAGGCTTCCCCTCCTCCTCCCAAGGGCTCATGGCAGAGGCATGGCCAAGCAGCTATGGGGTTGTCGGAAGGTCCCACTGGCCCAGGAGCAGATGGCAGAGGCCCCTTGCTTTGTGCAAGGCCAAATCTGGACCAGATGGAGAGAGGGTCTTGGTCCTCCTTGGGCCCAGGATGAGGCCTCTTGCTGTACAAGATAGGCAGTAGGGGTGAGCCTGCCCAATGGCCCACTGAATGGTCCAGGCGTGAGGGACCAGCCTTGTCTCTCTGGAGTTGTTTGGGGGGTGGCCAGAGAGGGCAGGGGACCGTGGGAAGGCCAGGCTGAGGTACCATGTTCAGGCCTGCTCTTAGCTGTACCCCTCCCACGTCCCCACACTTCCCTCCCTGCTGCACGGGGTCCATAGTTGGAGGCATAGGGACCACCTAGACCCGGGGCTGAGTTGTTTTCCTCGCCTGCTTGCTCCAACTTTCTTCACTTTGGACTTCTCCTGAAACCCATCCTGGCATGACTGTGATTCCAGACCATGGATTTGTTTCCAAAGCCTCAGTTTCCCTCCTCCCTACTCCCACCTCTCTGGCCTCCGAGAAGAGGCACTCAGTTCCCTTCCCAGCATCTGTTTTAGGCAAAGGCTTGGGGTGGAGGCCTGGAGAGGAGCTTCTGGCCCATTGCACCCCTGCCACGGTTTCTGGATGCCCGAGCCTGCTAGCCCCCAGTGTAACTCCCACCCCGTCAATGCTGCATCCGTGTCCATCCAGCTTCAAACCACCTCTCGATCCAGCTGTCCATTCTGTGCAGCATGCCTGGTTCGGCCCCAGGACGCCCCTTCCCCCAACTCCGCGCCCAGAGCCCTGCCTGATTGAGCAGGTCAGGCCTTCAGAAACACTGCCACCCATCCTGTTTTATAATTCCATGCCCTCCCTGGGCAGCTCTAGCCCACCCTCCCAGGCTGCCCCCACCCTTCCAAGAAGGCAGCCCCTAGGCCCTGAAAGCCTGGGGGTGGGGCAGCCCCACTCTGGGCTAAGGGCAGGGTCCTCCCACCTGAGAGCCCTCTCAGCCAGGCTGCCCCTGCGGCCCCAGAAACTAAATAGTTACAAAGGACCTGACCTTCGAGAGGAAAGCAATAGAGACTTTTTTCTTTCTCTTTTTTAAAGATTTATTTCTTGAAATAATAAATATTTTATTGGGATGTGGGGTGCAGAGGAGGAGCTGTGCTGTTTCTCATCTTTTCCTGGGACACCCAGGGCTGGAGGAGCGAGAGGTGTGGGTGTCTGGTGGAGCGGTGGGGCAGGCATCTGGGGCCGCAGGCCCCTGCTCCACTTCGTTACTCAGAGCACAGTCTGCAAGGCTGGTGCTCTCTGTGTCAGGCTGCTCTGTGGGTGCCAGAAACCCGTGGGCCCCTGCTCCTGCCCCTGAGCTGTAACTCCAGGGACCCGCTTGGCCGGCTGGGCTGTACCAGGTTCTGCCCACCTCAGGCTGGCCTCCCTGGCTGTGACAGTATGAGGTTAGAAACACAAGTGCATCATGAGGCGAGTCTGCACCAGTGGTGCTAAGAAGTCTAGCTAACATTTACTGGGCATTGACTATGCTTCAGGCACTGGGCTAGGAATTTGTCATTTTATGTGCTCAGCCGTCCTATTCGGTAGGTACTACTAAACTGAGGCACAGAGAGTTTTAATAACGTTCCCAAGGTCACACAGCTGTTAAGCAGTGAGGTGGGACTTGCTATGAATTGGGTGTCGTTTCCAAGTTGCTGTGTGGATCAAATGGCCCAAGAGAGTGAGAGAGAACCCAGCACAGCGCTCTGAAATGGTGGGAGGTGCTCACCACTTCACGGGACCGGTGTGTGAGACGCTCCACAATCAGGGTCTTCCTTCAGCCAGGGGTTCCCAACTGGGGGCAGGTAGCACTTTCTGGAGGTAGCTGTGATTTCAATAACTAGAGGGTGAGAAAGTAGCTGCTGTCATCTTGTGGGAAGAGGCCAGGGATGCTGGTCAACACCCAACAGTGCATAGGACGGTCCCCACCAATGTGAATGAGCCAGCCCAGTGTCAGCAGTGGGGAGGTGGAGAGCCCCCCCCGCCCCCTGCCGCTTTCTCAGAGCTTGGCAGTTACCTTCACCTGGTGCTGGGCTTGTTAAGCACAGATTGCTGGACTGCTGGACCCCCCCCCCCCCCCGTTCTAATTCAGCAGGTCTGGGTGAGGCCTGGGAATTTTGGTCTTTAATAAAGATGCTGCTTCTTCTGGCCCAGGGCCCACACAAGCCACACAGGAACTGGTAGTTAGGAAAACTTTTTAATTGATTCTTAGTTTGTAATTTCCTGAAATTACATGTGGAACATCCCATGTGCTTATGTGCTATCTGTCTTCTTTCTCAGGTGGTGTCTGTTCAGGTATTTGCCCATTTTTCAATTGGCTTGTTCATTTCTTATTTTTGAGTTTTCAGAGATCTTTGTAAAGGAACCTACTTTTGAATCCTGTCTTAAACTGTTAAGGTGGAGGGGATGGTGGAGTGGAGGGGGTGGGAAGGCAGGCTAGTAGCAGGAGAAAGAGAAGTCTGACCTGCAGCCCAGCTGTAAGGCTAGATGTGGTGGGCGGGGCTCTCCAGCCCTTCCTCCCTAAACTGAAGCTGGCCACTCCACTTCCGCCCCCCCCCCCCATACTGAGGACACACCTCACAGGTACAGGCGCTTTCACCACTGTCCTGAAAGGTGACTTCCTCTTCCTACTGATAGGTGAGGAAACAGGTCTGATGAAGCCCCCGCCAGCCTTTGGAAACACCTGGGTAGCCATAGCCATCCACACCCAGGCTGCCCCCAGACCAATTCAAGCAACCTTTCTTTTATTTTTTATTTTTTATTTTTACATTTTTATTTATTCATTTTTTTTAGAGAGAGGAGACACAGAGAAAGAGACAGAGAGAGGAAAGAGATAGAACAGAGGGAGGAGCAGGAAGCATCAACTCCCATATGTGCTTTGACCAGGCAAGCCTGGGGTTTCGAACCGGCAACCTCAGCATTCCAGGTCGACGCTTTTACCCACTGCGCCACCATAGGTCAGGCCATGGACATCAGACATTTTAAAAAGCACTTCTAGTGTGAATCTAACCTGAACCACTGGGCTCAGGGCAGTACCTGGCAGCTCCTATCTGCCCCCCAGCTCTGCTCTCAGAGAGGTGGGGCCAGGCTGAGGACCAGCTGCAGGGGGCCTCTTTGAAGCCTTGTCCCTCTCACTCCCAACAGCAGGCCCAGGCCAGAAGCTCCTGACAGCCCAAGGCCAAGAGGCTGCAGGTGCTAATGAGCCCAGGAATGAAGAGGGAAGAAGCTGGCTCCAGCCTGGGCCTGGGCAAAGAGCAGACACACAGCTCTGCTGGGGTTGGAGGGCAGGAGAGCGGCAGGCTGCTGACAAGCACCCGCAGAGGTGGGGGGTGGCAGGAGGGCGGCAGAGGGCCTGGGGGACAAGCCTGGCTGTGGTTTCACCTTATTTCTGCACCTTTGTTTCTCCTATGTAACATAAAGGAGGTGATTCCAGGGCCGAGGGGTTGAGTGCGAATGCGAATGCGGTCAGGCAGCTAACACGCGGGTGCGAGGTGTAAGATGATGTGAGTGTTGAGTAAACTGGAACTGGGCCGTGGACCTCAGGACTGCCTGCCTCCAGTGAGGCTCCAGGGAGAGTGGCTCCCAGCCTGCTGCTGCCCAGACCAGACACCAGACATTCTGACCCCAAAACTGGAAGGCCTTCTCTGAGCCGTGGCTGTTGGTGGAAGGGTCATCCTTGGGTAGAACAGCACGCAAGGTGTTATGGGTTGAATTGTGTCCCTAAAAAGATATGTTGAATTCCTAACCCCTGTGCCTGTGAATGTGACCTTGTATGGAGAAAGAGTCTTTGCAGATGTAATTAGTTAAGAAGAGGTCCAGCTAGATGGGGGTGGGCCCTAAATCCAGTGGCTGGTGTCCTTATGAGAAGAAAGGAATTTGGACACAGACACACAGGGGTGATGGTCATGTGGAGACGGAGCAGAGACTGGAGTAATGCATCTACAACCCAAGGAAGGCCAAGGACACTGGCAGCACCAGGAGCTGGAAGAGGTAGGAAAGACCCCCCCTGGCCCCCCACCAAGGAGCACGGCCCTGCCCATACCTCAATCTGAGCCTATGAGAGAATCAGTTTCTATCATTTTTAGCCACCCAATTTGTGAGAATTTGTTACAGGAGGTCTGCTGCCTTTACAGATAATAACCCAGAGGGCTGAGCTGAGTGTCCTCAGAGTCATGAGTCCAGTGGCCCCCTGGCCAGGCCACTGACCCCAGCACATAGCTCAGTTCATTTTTTCTCGGGAAAACAAGAAGCTTGCTCAACAAAACCCCTAAAGGAGAAAGACTGCTGATCCCCAGGGATTCAGACTATGATTTATATCAGTACCCTCCCCCCAAATAAACAACCCAATGCAGGCCCTCAGGGCACCTGGGAGCAGCAGTCAGGGCTCACAGCAGCAGAGGGGACTGCCCCCCAGTCAGACTCTACATCTCCTGCTGCCTCCTGCCTTAGAGCACCTCCTTCTGCTAAAAATAGCCTGGCCAACTTCTGCAGTTATTTGAATACTGGGCTCAAGAGACTGATTCTGGAGAAACCTGCAGCTGCCTTCCACATGCTGGGTGTGAAGCAAACAGGACTGCGGACATTTGCTGTCCCCAGGGAATGCCCAGACACCCCAGCTGGCCCTGGTTGCCCCACCTGAACATTGGCCACCTCTTTCTTCAAGAGCTTTTGGGGGAGTCTTCTCTAGTGGAGGGCCTCACCCTAGACTCACCTTAGTCCCTTAGAACCCCTTCCCTGTGCCTGTTCCATTCTGGGGACCTCAGAAGGTGGGATGGCGGGGTGAGTAGAGATGGCAAATCCCCAACCTCGTCTAAAGCTGGAGTGAGGCGCCCTCATTTCCCACCACGTTGCCCCTTCCCATCATTCACTCATTCATTCAACACTCAGTGCAGTAGTTGGCCCAGAGTTACAGCCTCTACCTCATGCTCATGTCCCTGGCACCAGCATCCAGGACCTGGACCTGCTGGGACTCCCTGGGCTTCTTGAGTTCAATGGCAATCACTGTTCATCAGTTCTGGGAACCACCCAGCCTGAGTTACCTTGGACTTCTCCTCCACACAAGCAGACCAAGCTCCTTGGCTCCAGTGTTTCCTACTCCACTCTGTCCCCAAGGCTGTGGGCCCCCAAGACCTGGCCTAATGCAGGGGTCTGGGTTCCCCACCCTGGTCCCAAGACCATGGTGCTAAAATTTCCAGTTTTTACAAACCAGGTGTTAAATTGTGGGTATCTTGAAACTGGTAATGATGGGAGTGTTTGTGCCTCAGAAGCTGGCACGTGCAACCAATCAGGGCTTTTCACGTCTATTAGCATTTTGTTTTCCAGAAACCGGGTTTATCCCACATGCCAGGAGCCCCAGCCACTGCTCAGTAAATGGTGACTCCCTTCTTTTTCCCCCTTTGCTGAAGACAAAAGTCCTTGACACCTGATGGAAGGGCTCTCTGCAAGTGACATCTCACCCATGTGGAGGGTTACTTTTTTTACAGTGTGGCCCTCACCCCACCCCTCTTCCCTCTTTCTGCCCTCTCTCCCACCAGGCCCTCAGAGACCCCATCACTCAAGGTTTGACAGCAGACATTTGCCTGTGGGCTGCCACGGCTCAAGGAAATAACTAATAATCATTAATTATTGTGTTTATTGAGAGCCATTTACCACAAAAAGCCTCAGGTCACATTGCACTCAAACATAATTAGAAGTGGCATCTTTTAACTTTGAAGCAGAAAGCCATTGCCCAATACTGGTGATCCCACACCTCCCTCTGATCCCAGCTTTGTGGGTGGAGCCCGAGAAAGTGGAAACGGGTCCTCATCATGAGGGTTAAGGTGCAGACAGAAGTGTGGATAGGACCCTGGAGAATGAGTACTGATGAGGGTGGGCCTTCAAGTCTGAGAGAGCTGCTGCAGCTATGGCCACCAGCAGAGAGGGAACCTGATGGCACAGAAGCAGGTAACCCTCCTCCATGAAGGGGTAGGACAAAGGCCCTGGTGTCAAGCTCAGACCACTTGGCCCCTGTGTGCCAGTCGAGTCCAAAGGGAAGTTTTTCTCTGCTTAGACCCTATACCCTGTGCTCCTTCCCTAGACGGCAACATTCATTCATTCATTCATTCATTCAGCAAGTGTTTATTGAGAAACTACTATGTGCCGAGTACAGCTGGATATAGCTATGCACAAAAGAAGGTGCCTACTTTTTTTTTGGTAAAATTATTTTCTTTTATTGATTTTAGTGAGAGAGAAAGGGGTGGGAGGAAGACAGGAATGTCATCTGTTCCTGTATGTGCCCAAACTGGGGATTGACCCAACAACCTCTGTATTTCAGGATGATGCTCTAACCAACTGAGGCATCCAGCCAGGGCTCACTTCTTTATACTTTTTTAAAATTTTTATTTAAGTTTATTGTGTTTACATAGATTCTAGTGTCCCCCTGAATGCATCCCCCCTGTGTTCCCCTCAACATCCCCCATGACCCCCTCTCCACAATGCCCTCCCCCTTTCCCTCCAGGATTTTCGTTTCTGCTCTCTATAATGCTGTGTTGTGTGTGTATAATTTCACCAATCTCTTTCCCTTCTCTGATCCCATCCTATCTTCCCCTTTCCCTCTGTCTTCTTTCCCTCTGGTCCCTTTGATCCCACTTCTGTCTCTATTCCATTCCTCAGTTCACATTGTTCATTGGATTCCTCAAATGAGTGAAGTCATATAATATTTTTCTTTCTCTGCCCGGCTTATTTCACTTAACATAATAGTTTCCAGTTTCATCCATGTTGTCGCAAAAGGTAAGATTTCCTTCTTTTTCATGGCCACATAGTATTCCACTGTGTATATGTATCATAGCTTTTTAATCCACATGTCCACTGACGGACACTTGGGCTGTTTCCAGATCTTGGCTATTTTGAGCAATGCTGCCATAAACATGGGGGTGCATTTCTTCTTTTGAATCATTGATGTGTTGTTCTTGGGATATATTCCTAAAAGTGGGATGGCTGGGTCAAAAGGCAGATCCATTTTTAATTTTTTGAGGAATCTCCATACTGTTTTCCACAGTGGCTGCACCAGTCTGCATTCCCACCAGCAGTGCAGGAGGGTTCCCTTTTCTCCACATCCTTACCAGCACTTATTATGTGTTGTTTTGTTAATGAGCACCATTCTGACTGGTGTGAGGTGGTATCTCTATGTGGTTTTAATTTGCATTTCTCTAATGATTAGTGATGTTGAACATTTTTTCATATGCCTATTGACCATCAGTATGTCTTCCTTACAGATCTGTATAGTCAATTCTTCTGCCCATTTTTTTGATTGGATTGTGTACCTTCTTGGTATTGAGTTTTACAAGTTCTTTATAAATTTTGGTTATTAACCCCTTATCAGATGTATTGGTGAATATGTTCTCCCATTGTGTAGTTTGTCTTTTTATTTTGTTCATAGTGTCTTTAGCTGTGCAAAAGCTTTTTAGTTTGATATAGTCCCATTTGTTTATCCTGTCCTTTATTTTACTTGCCCGTGGAGATAAATCGGCAAATATATTGCTGTGAGAGATGTCAGAGAGCTTACTGCCTATGTTTTCTTTCAAGATGCTTATGGTTTTATGACTTACATTTAAGTCTTTTATCCATTTTGAGTTTATTTTTGTGAATGGTGTAAGGTGGTGGTCTACTTTCATTTTTTTGCAGGTAGCTGTCCAATTTTCCCAACACCATTTGTTAAAGAGATTATCCATTGTATGCTGTCACTACCCTTGTCAAATATCAATTGTCTATAAAGGTGTGGGTTTATTTCTGGGTTCTTTGTTCTGTTCCATTGATCTATATGCCTGTTCTTATGCCAGTACCAAGCTGTTTTGAGTACAGTGGCGTTGTAGTATAACTTTATATCAGGAAGTGTGATACCACCCACTTTATTCTTCTTTTTCAAGATTGCTGAGGCTATTCGTGTTCTTTTTTAGTTCCATATGAATTTTTGAAATATTTATTCTATATCTTTGAAGTATGTCATTAATATTTTAATAGGTATTGCATTGAATGTATAAATTGCTTTGGGTAATATAGACATTTTAATGATGTTTATTCTTCCTATCCATAAACATGGTATATGCTTCCACTTGTTTGTATCTTCCTGGATTTATTTTATCATAGTTTTATATTGATAATTTTCTGAGTACAAGTCTTTAACCTCCTTGGTTAAGTTTACTTCTAGGTACTTAATTTTTTTGTTGTTGCAATAGCAAAGGGGATTGTTTTCTTAATTTCTCTTTCAGACAGTTCGTTGTTGGTGTCTAAAAATGCCTTTGATTTCTGAATATTAATTTTATATCCTGCCACCTTGCTGAATTCATTTATCAGGTTCAGTAGTTTTTTGTCTGAGACTTTAGGGTTTTCTATGTACAGTATCATATCATCAGCAAATAATGATAGTTTTACTTCTTCTTTTCCAATTTGGATGCCTTTTATTTCTTTTTCTTGTCTGATTGCTGTGGCTAGGACTTCCAGAACTATGTTTCATAAGTGTGGTAAAAGGGGACACCCCTGACTTGATCCTGATCTTAAGGGGATTGCTTTTAACTTTTGCCCATTGAGGATGATGTTGGCTGTGGGTTTGTCATAGATGGCCTTTATCATGTTGAGGTATGTTCCCTGTATTCCTATTTTGCTGAGAGTTTTGATCATAAATGGGTGCCTGGATTTTATCAAATGCTTTTTCTGCACCTATTGATATTATCATGTGGTTTTCCCCCTTCCTTTTGTTTATATGATGAATCACATTGATTGATTTGCGAATATTGTACCAGCCTTGCTTCCCCAGAATACATCCCACTTGATCATGATGTAGGATTTTTTTCATGTATTGCTGGATCCAGTTTGCTAATACATATTTTGTTGAGAATTTTAGCATCTAAATTTGTCAGGGATATTGCCTATAGTTTTTCTTTCTTTGTATTGTCTTTGCCTGGTTTTGGAATCAGAATTATGCTCGCCTCATAGAAGGAGCCTGGAAGTCTTCCCTTCTCTTGAATTTTTTGAAATAGCTTGAGAAGGATAGGAATTAGTTCTTCTTTGGATATTTGGTAGAATTCACCTGTGAAGCCATCTGGCCCAGGGCTTTTGTTTGTTGGCAGTTTTTTTGACAACTGTTTCAATCTCATTTGTTGTAATTGGTCTGTTTAGGTTTTTTGATTCTTCCAGATTGATTTTTGAAAGATTAGATGTTTTAAGGAATTTATCCATTTCACCTAGGTTGTCTAACTTTTTGGCATACAGTTCTTCATAGTGTTTTCTTACAATCCTTTGTATTTCTGCTGTGTCAGTTGTTAGTTCTCCACTCTCGTTTCTAATTTTATTTGTCTGAGTCCTCTCTTTTTCTTGGTGAGTCTGGTTAAAGATTCATCAATTTTGTTTACCTTTTCAAAAACCAGCTCTTGGTTTCATTGATCCTCTGTATTGCTTTTTTAGCCTCTATGTCATTTATTTCTACTGTGATTTTTTATTAATTCCTTCCTTCTACTTCTTCTGGGCTTTACTTGCTGTTCTTTTTCTAGTTCTTTTAGTTGCAGGGTTAAATTGTTTATTTGAACTTTTTCTAGCTTCTTAAGATATGTCTGTAATGCTATGAACTTCCCTTTCAGGACTGCTTTTGCTGTGTCCCATAAATTTTGAGTTGTTGTATGCTCATTTTCATTTGTTTCAAGGAAATTTTTTATTTCTTCCTTGATCTCATTGTTGATCCATTCGTTATTTAATAACATGCTGTTTAGTTTCCAGGTGTTTGAGTGTTTTTCATTTTTTTTATTGTAGTTGATTTCTAGTTTCAGGCCATTGTGATTAGAGAAGATGATAATCTTCTGGCCTCAAGTGTTTCTGTTCAAAAGTCAGATGTCATCCTTATGGGGCCTTCTTTGTAGGTGATTGACTGCTTTCATCTTGCAGTTTTTAGTATTCTTTCTTTATCTCTTAGCTTTGGTATTTTGATTATGATGTGTCTTGGTGTAGGTCTCTTTGGTTTTTTTTTTAGTGGGATCTCTGTGCTTCTTGAATTTGTGTGACTCTTTCCTGCATCAATTTAGGAAAATTTTCAGCTATGATTTCTTCAATCAGATTCTCTATCCCTTTTTCTTTCTCTTCTCCTTCAGGAACCTCTGTTATGTGGATATTGTTTCTCTTCATGTTGTCACAGAGCTCTCTTAGAGTTTCCTCAGGCTTTTTGATCCTTTTTACTTTTTGTTGTTCTGCTTCTGTGCTTTCACTTATCTCAGGGGTCGGGAACCTATGGCTCACGAGCCAGATGTGGCTGTTTTGATGGCTGCATCTGGCTTGCAGACAAATCTTTAATAAAAAAAATAATGTTAAAAATATAAAACATTCTCATGTATTACAATCCATTCATTTCCTACCGCTCATATTCATGGTTGCAGGTGGCTGGAGCCAATCACAGCTGTCCTTTGGGACAACACCAAATTTTTATTGGATAATGCATAATGTACACGGGTCATTGTATGGCTCTCATGGAATTACATTTTAAAATATGTGGCGTTCATAGCTCTCTCAGCCAAAAAGGTTCCAAACCCCTGACTTATCTTGTCCTCTAAATCTCTGATTCAGTCCTCTGCTTCATCCAGCCTGCTTTTAATTCCTTCTAGTGTAGTCTTCATTTCTGATATTGTGTTTGTCATTTCTGTCTTGTTATTTTTTATGATTTCAATGGCCTTTTTGATGCTTACAATTTTTTTATTTAGGTGCTCATTAAGTCCATCCATTGTAGCTTTGAGATCCTTAAGCATCCTAACAATCATTATTTTAAACTCTGCATCCAGTAATTTGATTACTTCCATTTCATCCAGTTCTTTTTCTGGAGATTTTTCTTGTTGATTCATATGGCTTACTTTCCTCTGTCTTCTCATTGTTTCTGTGTGTGCAGGCTTATTAGAGTTGTGGGTCTGAGGTTGGTTTATTTAATTTGGCTTCTCCTCCAGTCCTTTATTCCTCTGCCTCTGCTGCTTACTTGGATTTAATTCTTCTTAACTAGTAGAGCCACTTTAAAGTCTTGATTTGCCTACTGTCTGTTTGCTTAACCCAGCAGGGAGCTTATGTTTGCTGATCTCAGCAGGGAGCTTAGTTGAAATTGTATCCAAGAATGCGGTGGGTGTGACCTCTGAGAATCTGAAGGTGTATTCTGCCAGTTAACCTCTGAGAGCTGGTACGTTCTCAGTATGAAGGGGGAGGTGTAGCTCAGGTCTCCCTGGAAACCTGAGTCACTGCCCCTCCCCCTTACTTCCTCTATTACAAAGTGTCTTTTGTGCTGATTGGAGCTGGAGAGCTTTTTGGAGGTGGGACACCTGGTTACACTTTAAGCTTGTGCTGGGATGAGGGATCAACCCCTCCCCCAGCTATGGCTACCTCCGCACTGGAGAATGAGTTAGCTCAGGTCAGCCTAGGCACTCCTCTACCCATCACTGTTTATCTTGCTCTCCCCACTTTCCTCATGCAAGACCAGTCAGTCCTCTCAGCCCTCATCACCCCTGGAGCCCCAGGCAAGTGGCTGTGAGCGATATTTTCTAATTTGTCCCTTTAAAGCTCACCAGCTGCTTCCCACAGACAAAGCTTTCACTCTTCTTTCCACTCAATGCTGTTCAGCTGTCTCCTCTAGTCTCTGGGTTTCTAGGCTGAGTCTCCAGATCTGAGACTGAGGGCCCTTGCCTCTCAGGGTCTCTCTCCTTGTAATGAGAGCCCTTCTGGACCCTCAACCTCAGCCTCCCCTCACTCCTGGGAGCAGGGGAGCCCCCACCGCACCCCTGCACTCCCTACCAGGATTGGTGTGGATTCTTCTGTGCTCCTTGGTTTTTGAGTCCTGTTCTTTTAGTCCAAAGTTGGTTTTTCACGATGATTGTTCCTAAATTAATTTGTAATTCAGTTTGGTGGTGGGAGGTGGCAGTCTGTGCATCTGCCTACTCCACTGCCATCTTGGAATCCAGAAGGTGCCTACTCTTGTAAAGCTTATATTGCAGGAGATGAAAGACAAACAATAAACACATATTTAATACCTGCTATGGAGAAAATTAGAGCAGGGAGGAGAGGGAGTGTGAGTGGTGGAATGGTGGTTAGTGGTTTACAGAAAGACTCTCACTGAGATGACATTTGGGAAGGAAGCTGGAGGAAGTCAGCCAAAAGGAAGAGCAACTCAGGCAAAGGGAACAGCCTGTGCAAAGGCCCTGAGGCAGGTGCAGCATGGAGGAAAGAGGCTAGTGTGGGTGGAGCAAAGATAGGGAGGGGAGAGTAGTGATCAGACTCTATTCTCTACAGAAAGTCCTAAACTCCAACACAGCACCTGGCCTTGGGCTAGACTATAACAGTGGCTGACCCCAAATGTAGATGCATTCAGACAGCAGGGAGAAATGTAGCAATAGAACCCTGACCTGTCAGGGCTTCTGATGGTCACCTAGGTGGGGGACTATACCCTAAGGGGTGTAGGCATTTCAGACTGAACAAGACAGGTGGAGCCTGGAGAACCCTTCCTTCTGTCTCTCCTACTGCTCCAGCCTCCCCACCAAGGCAGCTTTCCTAGGACTTTGCCTTCCACTTGACCTTCCATCTCTCTCCCTCTGTGTCTTCTCCTTGCTTCCCTGGCTGAATCAACCTCAATCTTTTCCTGTTGAGACCCCATTGGAAAACCTTCCCCATGAGTCACTGCTGACTCTGCATGGTGACTATATCCTTCCTTCTGCAGGGGACAGGGTGTAATTAACAGGACACATCAGGGTGCTGGCCCTCTCTTAGGGATCAGCTGTGAGGACATGGACCATCTGTAGTTGCCCTGCTTGCTTGCTCTTTATGTCCCTCTAAAATCAGGAGACATTTATTCTTCTGTATCCCAAATAAGGCTAAAGAAAGCTGCATTGGGATAACACTGAGGACCCTAGTTCCTTCCAGGAGCAGGAGAAGTAGTAAAAGGGAGTTGAAGGTATCCATACCTGCTAGAGTGATCCTCAGGGAGGTCACACTGAGGGCTGAGGGCCAAACCTCTGCCTCTGCTTCATTCATAAGCGTAAGCATGCTCCAGTGCCCCGGGAGGGGCTGGTGCTTTAAAAATCCTGCCTTTGGGGGAAGCCTAGAAGCAGGGCAGGCAACATGGAGATAGGAGGTAGTCTGGCATTGGGTAGGAAATACAGGAAAAGCAAACCTTTGGGCCAGGTTCTTGGTCTCTTAGTGTTCTGCAATTTCCATTCCATTTTGATAAAAGAAACAAAGTTTGTTCTAGTCTAGAAAGCAATAGGAGTCATCCTCAATTTTGGAAGCTTCCAGAAAGCTTTGTTAGATCTTTAGGGTCCTTGTTTCTGTCTAACCACCAACCCATCACCTACCCATCTATCACCCACTCATCTAGCCACCTATCTACCACAGACCCATCCACCCCTACTCATCCATCCACCCCCACTCATCCATCCATCATCTGTCTATCTATCTATCTATCTATCTATTTATCTATCTATCTATCTATCTATCATCTATCTTTCTATCCATCCATTAGTTAAAAAACAAGACAGAATGCACAGCCTGAGCCAAGCACTGTGTTTTAAGCACTCAAAATATAGCTTTGTCCCTTCTGTCTCTGGAGAATGGCTCACTTGAATATTTAATGCTCCAGTGGAATTACAATTATGAAAAGTGCACACATTGCAATTTGGGTTTAGGTTGAACGTATTAATTTCCTGGTTTTAATTATTCAATAGAAATTAATGAAAATGTGAAAGAAACCTCACAGGAGCCTCTCTAAGCATTAGGAGTGAGGTGGGCAGAGGGAAGGTCGCATACAGATAGTGAAATCTAGGAAAGTAGTGTGAACAGAAAGGCCCAGGGCCTCTGCTGCTGCCCCCAAACCAGCAAGACTATGAGCTTTCCAAGGAAAGGAAGCCTCCTGCATCAAACCAAGACTGGGTGTTTTCTTGTTCATTCAGGGGTGGGGATGAGGGATGTATTTCACCCCGTCTGTCCAGGTGCAATGCCAGATGTTAAGGAGATGCATAAGACCCAAGCCTGGCCTCAGAGAACTCATGACCCACGGAGGAGACAGACCAGTGACTCTCCCACCCCACCACTGCAGAACAAGAGCTGAGGGCTGTGCCCTGATATTCTGGCAACAATGCAGGGCGGCTCAGCCCAGAGTAAGCAGAGAATGACCTGAGCGCAGGAGAGGGAGAGCACATTGCAGGCTGGGCTGGGCAGGGCAGGTGACATTTAGCAATGTCTCCGATTCCGGAAGGTGGGCAATGTCACAGAGGAAGAACATGAAGCACAGAGAGGGTAAGTAGTTTGCTGAAGTCACACAGCTAGTGGGGCCAGGGTTTGGACATGGAAATCTGGCTCTAGAATCTGTGTCTCTAACAGTACTTGAGCTCTATTATCTATTATCTAATTGCACAAAATAGGGACAATATTTATGGATCAGAGCAGGCAGGCACAGAGAGGTTAAGTAACTCATCCCAGCTCCCAGGTTGGTAAGCAGCTGATTCTACCAGACAGCTGTCCAAGGCAGACAGTGGACTCTGATGTTGGCGCTGGGGGAGGTGCTGATAGAATTTCAATGCAGAGTGTGGCTAACACTTGGGGAGTGCTTCCTGGGTGCCATTAGATCCGGTCATCTCCTTCACTCCTCACCAAGGCCCTACAGACAGGAACACTGGGAGGCATCCACAGGAACTTTCTTCATCTCTGGCTTATTTGGGGTTGAGCTCTATGAGCTCCACTGGGCTCTTCCTAAAGATCTGTGTGTCCCCTGGGCTCCCCAGCCCTGCCTCCAACTTCCCAGGTTTCCCACCTCCACCGCCAAGGCTGACTTGAGATGCAGGTGCCAGGCACAGCCTGACCTACTCAGCTGATCTCTCCACCTGGGATAGGTTTTGGGGTCTTGAAAATCTACTAATTATCCTTGGGGGTGGGCGTCCCAGTGCCCCGGCCTCTGCGGACAGGAGGTGCCCAGTGCTGGCCTCCTCTGTTTTCCAGGGACTCACCAAGCTAATTGAAATGTACCAAACAGCGGCCCAGGGCTGGGTGAGCTGAGGAGCAGCGGCTCGGTTCCACTGCTGCATTGATGAGGTATGGGAGAGGAAAGAACAGGAGCCCAGGCTTCATTTGCAAGGGAAATGACTTGATGGGGCCCTTCATTTGCCCTCTCTGGGCCAGAGATGTTGATTAGTTGCGGAGGAAAATATCCCTCCTGTTTTATGCATGAGGCCTGTGCCAGGGGTTGCCAGGGGACACCAGGGTGTCCCCTCTCAGCGGCCAGCAGGCCTCCTTCCACCTTTCTCTTCTTCCCAGGCAAGGGTTCCCAGAGGGCAGGGTCAGTGCCAGGCTTACACCACCTGTTGGTGGTGAGTATGGAAATTTTCTGAAGCGAGACTGTCCTAGTCTGTCCAGTGGAGTCTGCAGGACCTCGTCCTGGGGCTGGGGGGAAATTTAATGAGCTCAGAGGCAGGCGCTGGCAACAAGCCCAGCAGGGAGCAGGAGCTCCTTTCTGGGTCCATCACCACGCCTAGGGATTCTGTGCTAGCCTCTCCCTACCCAGAACCCTGCTGCACCCCGCCTCCTTCCTGAAGCCCCGCCCCTTCCTGAAGCCACACAGTGTCTACTTTGACACGGGACCTCCAGTTTTGGACTCTGTGGCTCACATCCTTGCTGGTAAAGTGAGGGCATTGGGGCACATTGAGCTAGATGCTCCTCAAAAGTTCTCTCTACCAATTTTGGGGACAATTCCCCTTTAAATGCTAGAAACTGCTTCCTGTTCCTTGCCTTCCCTCCTTCCTTGGGTTTTTCCACCTCCTGTTCTGCAAATGTGATTAAATGCTTCATTAAGCCCAGCTCCCTGCAAGGGCTGGAGGCACACTCCTAGCCCAGGGCAGCAGTTTGGGGTCAGGTCCGCAGAACCAGGCAGGTGATGGACGACAGATCCAGGATCTTGATCGACAACAAGTTGGCTGTTTCTCTCTGAAAGTGGGTTAGGGGGTGGGGGTGCCCAGAGTTCACCCTTCAAAATTCCTGAGATTCATAACCCAGGGGCCTCGAGACGCCCAGGCTGGGGGCCTTGAGCTCAGGCTTTGGGCCTTGACTGCCCCTCAGGGCCATGCCCGGTTTTGGTGGAGGTGGGAATCCTGTCAGTGTACATAGGACACTGCTGTGAGCACCTTCCAGACCCCAGTTAAAGTCTAGCTCTGCCACTGACCAGCTGGTGGTCTTGGACAAGTTTCTTAACTCCTGAACTTCAGCTTCTTCATAAGAATGAGGATGAGCATCTCTACCCGACAGGTCATTGAAGAACTAGAGAGATGTGCATACTGCACGTGACGCGTAGGTTCTAATACACAGTAGCTATTGCTCTGAAACTCATCAGGTGGCATTACCTGCAGACCAGATGGAGAATGATGGGAAGCAGCTTTGCCTCATGTTCAGGTTTCCTTGCCCCACCAGGCACCCACCCACAGGGAGATCTCATCTTCCTCCTCCAGCTGCCTCAGAGCTGGAGGTATACCAGGTGAAGCTGTAATTGAGGTCTGGCAATAACATGGAAGGGAGGAAGAAACTACCCAAGGTTGGTCAGATGGCTCCAGGGAGCCCCTCAGGGGGCAGTGTGACCCCTGGAGGAAGCCTGGTGTTCACAATTATCCTGAAACACAAACGTGGGTGGGGATTGAGAATGCAGAGGCCCAGGTGTGTGGGCACAGCTCTACTGCTTGGCATGGGCCTCACTGATTTCTGAAGGCTGGGGCTGTGTTGCTCTGTGAATGATGGTTCCTACGGAGCCATGAGGAGGCTGTAGGGCCATTGAGAGCTGTACCTTCTAGTCAAACAGGTTGGAGTTCTGCTCCACCATTCCTAGGCACATGAATTAAGGCAAGTTACTTAGTTTTGTCTCAGTTTTAAACTATGAAGGTAACAAGAACTAAATGAGATAATGTATTCAAGCACTCTGCCTGGCATATTACAAGCATCTATAAATGTCCAACTTCATTCATACCATGAGTGCTTCTATTTCCTGCCAAGTCCCTATTCAATCTTGGGGTGAATCTTTTGTTTTGAGATTCAAGGAGTAAGGTTTCCTGGGGGGTAGAGTGCTGGTAGAATTTATAGTATGATTGAGATATGATTAAAGTCAAACTATGGAAAAAGCAGACAAGACTTGGTTGTAGTTCAGAGACAGATTATGGATGTTAAGAACTTTGACAATGTCTACCTGAATCATTACCAGCTAGAAGCAGCGGTCATTGGGACTTGGACGTGAGCTGCAAAGTATAGAATTGTGACAACAATTCCAGTGCCATGCTGACTTTTCCTGGATGTGGACTTTTCCTGGACTACTGCTCCTTGTGACAGCTCCTAACAGACTGAACTGGGGTTGGGTTGCATTTTTTCAGGGATTTGGCATGGTGTTGGGGCCAACTTGGACTTGGTGAACATGTTAAGGACACTACTCTTTTATGGATTCTTGCTGTATTGGCCAAGAGTTTGCTTAAAGGCTTTAATCACTGTAAAAAAAAATTAGAAGATAAGATAAAGAAGATGTGGCACATATATACACCATGGTATACTATTCAGCCATAAGAAATGATGACATCGGATCACTTACAACAAAATGGTGGGATCTTGATAACATTATACGGAGTGAAATAAGTAAATAGAAAAAAACAAGAACTGCAGGATTCCATACATTGGTGGGACATAAAAACAAGACTAAGAGACATGGACAAGAGTGTGGTGGTTACGGGGGGCGGGGGGAGGGAAGGAGGGAGAGGGGGAGGGGTACAAAGAAAACTAGATAAAAGGTGACGGAGGACAATCTCTCTTTGGGTGATGGGTATGCAACAGAACTGAATGACAAGATAACCTGGACATGTTTTCTTTGAATATATGTACCCTGATTTATTGATGTCACCCCATTAAAATAAAAATTTATTTATAAAAAAAAAAGAACTTTGACAATGTAAATTAAAATAGGGTGGTCAGAGGAGTGGGAAAGAGACAGGTGAGCATAAGTCCTCATTAGAAAGTAGAAGTCAAACACTACTGTCAAAAGCTGATTATGAGGACCCAGCTGTAAGCTAGAGCCCCGAGCGCCTGCACAGTAGCTATGCCAGAGGACATGACCCTGAAGAGGGAGCGCATGCGCAGTTGCTCCCACAGTTGTATAACCTGACTTAGCTATAGTTTACTTCAGCAGAAGGCGGGGCGCACATGCGCGAGTTCCTCTGCACTGTATAAAACTGGCCTTGGAAAAGAAAGTGTGTAACAGCTTCTGTAACCTCTCCCCCCATGTGGGTGCGGGTGCATTCTTTAACCTTGGCACCTCACCTCCCAAGGGGCCCCAGGACTCAGACACTGATGCAACATGAAGCAGACTTGACTGTGTTAGAGCTAGAAGGTAATTCAGTAGAAACAAAATGACAAGAACAACTTCCAAACTTAGAGGCAGAGGGGGAAAGAGAAGGGCGTGAGCTAAATCCTCATGCTCATTAAAAAATCATGATATAGACTTGGAGAAGATATTTGTGAAGCAATTACCTGAAATAGGACTTGTATCCAGAATATGTATAAAAAAACTGTCGTAATTCAAAAAGAAAATAAACAATTGGCCAATAAAAGATTGGGAAAAAAATCGAACAGACACTTAACCAAAGAAAGGAGAGTGCTGGCCAATAAGCACGTGGAAGGGCACTCAACATCTGAAGCCATCATAGAAACTCACATTACATTAAAACCACTGGGAGATACCATGACACACCTATAGAATGGCAAACGTTAAAAAACAAAACAAGGCCCTGGCCGGTTGGCTCAGTGGTAGAGCATCGGCCTGGCGTGTGGAAGTCCCGGGTTCAATTCCCGGCCAGGGCACACAGGAGGAACGCCCATCTGCTTCTCCACCGTTCCCCCTCTCCTTCCTCTCTGTCTCTCTCTTCCCCTCCTGCAGCCGAGGCTCCATTGGAGCAAAGATGGCCGGGGCGCTGAGGATGGCTCTTTGGCCTCTGCCTCAGGCGCTAGAATGGCTCTGGTGGCAACAGAGCGTCGCCCCGGATGGGCAGAGCATCACCCCCTGGTGGGCGTGCCGGGTGGATCCCGGTCGGGCACATGCGGGAGTCTGTTGACTGTCTCCCCGTTTCCAGCTTCAGAAAAATACAAAAAAAACAAACAAACAACAACAAAAAAACAAACAAAAAAAAACAAACAAAAAACCCCAAAACAGAACTGACGATACCAAGTCCCAGACAGAACTGACGATACCAAGGACACAGAGCAATAGGAACTTCCTATGGCTGGTGCACAGTGGTGCAGCTGCTCTGCGAAACAATCTGGCTGGTTATTACAAAATTAAGCACACATTTAGCATCTCATTCCTAGGTATTTATCTGGGAAAAATGAAAACCTATGTCTGCATGGAGACTTGTATGAGAAGGTTTGTAGCAGCTTTGTCTATAATCACCAAGAACCGGAAACAGCTCAAATGAATTCCCATCAATTGGGGAAGGGCTGAGCAAATGCTGCTGCACTCGTGCAGTGGAATGCAGGTCAACACTAAAAAAGAATGAACTCTTGTTACATGTGATAACATGGACAACCCCCAAAGCCTATGCTCCCTATGTTGGTTGTGGTAGTAGCTACATAACTGCACACACTTGTCAAAACATATGCAACAGTACACGTAAAAAGCATGAATTTAACTGTATTTAATTTATGCTTCAAACACCCTAAGGAAAAAAAAAAGGCCATTAGAGACTTAGTTCAACATTTAGAGAAATCCAAGTCTCAGGGGCAGGGGACTCAAGCCCCAGACACTGTTCTATTGTGCTCTGTTGTGGGCACCCTTTCCCCCTAATTGTCTAATTAAATTTTTACTGATTTGTTTGTTGGAATAAGACATGCGAATGATACAAAATTCAAAGGTACAAAAGTTATGCAGTAAAAGGTGTTCCTTTCTGCTACCCCTGCCCAGTGACTCCTCCTTCTCTTCAGAGGTAAGTACTGTGATACTGTTACCAGTGTCTTATGTAGACTTCCAGAGATACACTTAGAATGTGCGAGCGTGTGTGTAGAGATAGAGCTATCTATTTGTAGAGAGGAGGGTTTTCACTTATTACTCAAATGATCCATATAATACTCGTCCTGCACCTTGCTACTTCCACAGTTGCCTCAGCCTTTGTAACAGCTGCACAATACGCCCTGGTGTCTAAGCACCATAATTAATTCAACCAGTTCCTCACCAACTGACACTAGTTTCCAATATTTTTTCTCTTGTAAGCAATGATGTGTAAAGGCTTTTGTATATATATATATATATATATATATATATATATATATATATATATATATGAGCTAGGTGCCAAAGTTTAATTCTCAAGAAGTGAAAAGCGTGATCCTTATACCAATATAATGTGTTTAGGCATCCAAGACTTAGTGAACTCCTTAATTAAGGAACCAGCAGGATGGGGAAGTTGGTTCAGAGAGAATTCTAGAAACTGGATGCATGTCCGCACTGTGAGGAAGCTGGGATGAAACAGCTGTGTGAGACACAAAACTGGTTAATGGCTAAACTCCAGGGTAATAAAACTGTAACCTTCGGGATTAGCTTTTCTGTCGGAGAGAAACCATTTGCATCTCTCCCAGACAAAATTCAATTTAATTGTTATTAGACAAGAATCATTTGCATAGCTGACAGTTCTCTACAAATTGACATCTGCCCTTCAGAGTTGTAAAATACCCTGATCCATAGTAAAAAGTAGGTCAAACTGAGGTGCACATGTCTGTATAATTAGAGGACCCTAGTGTGGGCTTGTTAGACAATTTCCCAGCCATACTGAAAGGGCCAGCAGCCCCCACCTTCCTTATTTCCCAGTATTAGGTTCTTCTCCTTAGGTAGGACAGCTGTGCGGTACACCCACCCCCACGTGGGTGTGCTGGGTCCTAGGAGCCGTACACTTGTGATTTCCATAGATATGACCACAGAGCCCCTGTGGAGCTCAAGCCCAAATGGCTGCAGCCTCTGGGATGTTGCTGCTTTTAAGATAATTTCACCTGTGGAGAGTGGGAGATCAGGAGGGGAGCGCTGGGTCCTTTCCCTGCATTGCTGTCAGTGAGGGCAGTTGGGAAAGGTGCGTCCTGCCATTTGCCCTGGCTTACAATAGAATTCCCACTGCACCTCCCTGGAGTGCTGGTGCCTTCTCACCAGCACATTTTTACTGGTGTGTCCTCCAGGCCCTTCCATGATGCATGCTCTCTGGTGGTTTTCTGTCCTCAAACACACCCCCTTCCTTGGCTATTGACCCCTCCTTCTCTCATCTGTCACAGATGCTGGCATTTCTACCTCACCTGGTTCAGGCCATTGCCTGGGTGCCATCCTAACGTGTATCCCATCATCTCCTTGCCACTCGATTGAGCACCTTCAGCCCAGTTCCATGTGTGCTTGTCTGGCTCCGCAGGGACAGGCTAGCTGCCCAGCCCCTTTGGGGTGCGATCCTTTTCCTCTGATCAGGCCCAGCGCGTCCTTAGCTGAGCTATGTCACAACTTGACCCCACTTATTGGTGGCAAGGAGGGGTAGGGGCAGTTTCTGAAAGGTATGCGTATTCTACAGGGGAGAGGCCTCCACATGGTCCTCAGGGCCATGACCTTGGCATGGCAGATCTTTCTGGATTAGAAGTTTAACCTTCCATGGAGTTCTGCTGTTCATAGGGTTGAGTCTCGGGCCTTGACCTGCTTGTTGAGGTCTCATTGCAAAAGACATGAGCCTCCTTTTGCTTTACCAAGAAGGTACCCCATCTTTCACATCTAGTTTTAATTGCCAACTAATCACTCTCGGCTTTTCACAATTTGCCCCCCAAGCATCGCTGTCCTTACTGGTTAAGTGTTTCCTTCATGTTTACCAAATGCAGGTATAGCACACCCCTAGGCCAGCTCAGCACGGGTAGAAGCCAAACAGCTTTCGCCACCTGTGCCAGGATCTGTCTATGTTTCAGCCACCAGCACTGCTGGACTGCGCATTGCCAACCAGGTGGTGGGTGAACCAGCTTCAAAATCCAACCCCGGGCCCTGGCTGGTTGGCTCAGCGGTAGAGCGTCGGCCTGGCGTGCGGAGGACCTGGGTTCAATTCCCGGCCAGGGCACACAGGAGAAGCGCCCATTTGCTTCTCCACCCCTCTGCCGCGCTTTCCTCTCTGTCTCTCTCTTCCCCTCCTGCAGCCGAGGCTCCATTGGAGCAAAGATGGCCCGGGCGCTGGGGATGGCTCTGTGGCCTCTGCCTCAGGCGCTAGAGTGGCTCTGGTCGCAACATGGCGACGCCCAGGAGGGGCAGAGCATCGCCCCCTGGTGGGTGGAGCATCGCCCCTGGTGGGCGTGCCGGGTGGATCCCGGTCGGGCGCATGCGGGAGTCTGTCTGACTGTCTCTCCCTGTTTCCAGCTTCAGAAAAATGAAAAAAAAAAAAAAAAAAAATCCAACCCCGTGTGGGCACTTTTGAATCACTTTGGGTACGCACTGTCACAGGTTGGGTCCCCCAGGAAGCAGGTGCTGAGTCAGGGATTAGTATCACAGATTGTTTTGGGATCTCGCCCATGTGATGCTATTGGAGATTAGGCCTCTGAGAGGTGGTCAGGTCTCGAGGGTAGAGCCCACATATGTGGGATTATCACTGTTTCAAGAAGAGGCCAAAGAGCTCACATGAGGGAACCAGAAAGTGGCCATTTACAAGTGGAAGAGGGCCCTAATCAGAACCCAGCCCTGCTGGCAGCATGACCCCCAATCCCCAGCCTCTGGAGCTGTGAGCAATCACGTCTGTTGCTGATACGCCTTCTGGGTTTTGATAATTTCTTATAGCAGCCGGAACGAGCTAACGGCAGGGTCAGCCCAGAAGAACAAGTGTGGGCTGTCTCAGGGCAGAGGAGACAGAAGGAGACAGCTCCAGAGGAGAGTTCAGACTTCCTCCTTTACAGAGTCCCAGCTGACAGCACACACAGGCCCCCCCCCCCCTCCCCAGCACATGCAGCAGGCGGGACTCCCACACGTCTCAGCTCTAGGATGCTAGTCACACAGAGTGTGTGCTCTAGTCACAGCAGGGCCGCATGTGGGCTGGGGAAGCCTGCGGGTGGTGTTCCTGCACACCGTCTGAGTGGGTCGCGTGCATAAGTAGGAAACAAAGCCTGACCCGGCTTCACTCGGGACCCCAGCCCCCAGCCTGAGCCTGGAGCGGAGTGGCTGTGCTGCCTCCAGCAACTCCAGCCTGGGTGACCCGACCTCCTTCTAGAGAGTTTTTCAGTTTGGTTTTTTTGGGGGGATGCCCCTTGCATAGGCTAAACTTTGACATTTGCTCACAACCAAGTGGTCAGAAAGATTTTTTCTTGAACATGCTTCATGTTAAAGAAGCATCAAGCCGGCTTTTGCAAACAGCCAAGAGTTTCCTGAGGAGGCAGGAAAGAGGCCCACTGCCAGCCTTGCTGGTGGGTAGCAGCGGGCCCTGTAGTCACCAGGACACTAAGGGAGAGTCAGAGCTCCCAGGGGCAACAGCGACTATAAAGAGAAGTCAAGCCAAGTCTATCGGGAGGAAGGCAGGAAACAGGCAGAAAAAATAAACCAAAAACCTCCCTTTACTTTCTGAACCAAAAATTATGGCCCTGGTCTCCCCCCTTCTCCAACTTGAGAATATATTTAAATAAAATTGATGACAACAGCTATGTCTGGACCACATGAGCAGCTAGTTCCAGCTCTCACCAGCCTGGGGAGGGGGTGGTGGGTAGCTATACCAGGTGCATCCCAGTTCATTCCTTGTAATAATCACCCCCACTCCACAATACCCGGTAACCACAGTGCACCACTGGAGTGCCACCAAAACAGCTATAAATGTTAAGTCACATTCTGTTGTGTATTTAACGACTTTCTTTTATTGAAAAGAATAAAATGTCATGAGCAGAAATAGAAAATCCTGCAAAAAAAAATACATATCCATTAACATAACAGTTGAAATAGCAAGGGTTTTAAAAAAAACAAACCCTGGGAAGAATATCTGTCATCCTGGGCACCCTGCCCAGGGGCCTGCCCGATGGATGAGGCACTGACATCTTCCACTTCCACCTCCACTCCTCCCAGGTCACCTGTGGGGTCCAGGTTGATGTCAGAGCAGTAGGGGGCCTGATTTTTTTAGTTGAATCTATTTCAGATATCTCAAGAGCGTTTGTTATTTAAAAAGAAAATTTAGGCATGGTAAAAAGAAATGATTATAATATAATTCAGCCCTCTCCATTCTGTCCTTTTTCTTTTTGGAAATCAGATTTTCCACTCCTCTCTGTGCTCAGGGTGGGAAGAGTGTAGTCATATGGACTGAGGAAAAGCGCTGGACTGCTCCAGGGAGCTTGTTGGTGGGTGATGAATGGTCCAACTGGATGGTCTGGGCAGCAGTCTGCTCATAGGTGAAGCAGGTGATGCAGGTCACACAGGTGAAGCAGGTCATGCAGGTGATGCAGGTCACACAGGTGAAGCAGGTCATGCAGGTGATACAGGTCACACAGATGAAGCAGGTCATGCAGGTGAAGCAGACCATACAGGTCATGCAGGTGAAGCAGACCATACAGGTCATGCAGGTGATGGCCCTATTTTTACTACTTCAGGGAAGGAGCCACAAGGGCTTTGAGATCCTCGGGTCAAGGGAACTAGCTGGCTACTCTGTGGATGTGACCTTTGCCCCCTGACCCAGGTTGCCCCATCTGATGGTTTAGTGGGGTCTCACATCCCCTTAGCATCCTCATCTCCTCACTGTTCTTGTTCAGTCCCTTATCTGCCAGCTGGACCAGTTGCTCCCTACCAGTGCTATCTGTGCACTGTCCCAGAGTGAGTTACCCCAAGTAAGCCATCTCTTAAAACTCAGATCTGCCCATAGACACAGGCCAGAGGAACCCCTGCCTTGGGCCCCATACTTGAGAAGGCCCCACTCTGGCCCTCCTCCGGGGAATCCCTCCCAAGGCAGGGGTCTACCTACAGTTGAGCCATACTTCACAGGCTTGGGTCCCATCCATGTCTGTGAAGGCAGCTGCCACACCAGGAATACCTCTGAGGTCTCCCCACCGCCTCACCCCAGCCCTGCTCTAGAGAGCTCTTTCCTTCCAATTTGTCCTCTGGGGTTGGTGGATGTTTCTTTGTTTAAATGCACAGATTGCACATGTGTGCACCTCCCAGGAGAGCTGGGAACAGACTGCATCATGTGAATATATTTGGAAAGAACTGGGAGCCAAGAACATCACCAAACCAGGGCCCCCCAGTGGCCATGGGCAGTTTTCTCATCCTGCACAGGCCCCTATCACACTGGTGCAGTTCTGCCTCTCCCGGAGCTGATGGGAGGACAATGTGAGACACTGCGGTCATGCCAACTCCTGCCGAGGGTCAGCGACAGCCCCCACTCTTTCTCTACAAATTAATAGAGTGGTCCACCCCTGGTCGCTATAGCAACTGCTCCCTAGTGCTTTTGTGATCGAGAAATGGAATTCATCACGAGTGCCATTCAGTGAACTCTTTTCCAGACAAATAGATGGAAGAAAGAAATTACCGGAAGCACAGCACCTACAAAAGGAAGTTTGTTTCTGGAACAGATCAATTGATGAGAGATCCAGATACCACTGCACAAAAGGACGGCTATTAACTAAGGAGCATTCCAGAAGTTGCCTGACTAGGACAGAGGAGTATCCAGATGGTTCAAAGACAATGAGGTTTTATTTTTCTCTCCTACTACATTGAGCTCGATGTCACTATTCCCGACCTCAAATTGCCTTCACTGATTCCCATCTCTCTGAGGGATGTGAATGGGGGATGGGGAGGATTCCCTCTTCCCCTCTTAGTTCTTCTAGCTGGGTCCAAAGATTAAAATTACATAAAGCAGATTAACAGAAGAAAGCCAAGTTTTAATGCATAATGCAAGCGGAATTCACAGAAGCATGAAAATTCCAAAAATAGTAAGGTGAAATGAGGTCTGTGTGTGTCCTTCTGGTATAAGGAGGAGGGAGGGACCCAGGATCTCAAGGGGAGCAGTAAGGTGATTCCCAGAGAGGTGAAAGAGTCAGTGTTATTATTATGTTTTTTTAGTATATATATATTTTTAAATGTTCACTTTACTGATTTTAGAGAGGAAGAGAAAGAGCAAGAGAGAGACAGAAACATTGATCCATTCCTGCATGTGCCCCGACCAGGGATCGAACCGGCAACCTCCGCACTTCCAGACAACTCTCCAACCAATTGTGCTATCCAGCCAGGGCAAAAGAGTCAGTGTTTAGCCTGACCAGGCGGTGGTGCAGTGGATAGAGCGTTGGACTGGGATGTGGAAGGACCCAGGTTTGAGACCCCGAGGTCGCCAGCTTGAGCGCGGGCTCATCTGGCTTGAGCAAAAAGTTCACCAGCTTGGACCCAGGGTCTCTGGCTCCAGCAAGGGGTTACTCAGTCTGCTGAAGGCCCGCAGTCAAGGCATATATGAGAAAGCAATCAATGAACAACTAAGAAGTCGAAATGCGCAACAAAAAACTAATGATTGATGCTTCTCATCTCTCTGTTCCTGTCTATCCCTCTCTCTGACTCTCTCTGTCTCTCTCTGTCTCTGAAAAAAAAAAAAAAGAGTCAGTGTTTAATGAACAAACGTCTCCTGGGTCATCTGGAGACAGTGGGTCACAGAGGGGACTTAGATTGAAAGGGCCTTGTTGGTCTCCTCCCCTGGCCACACCACACCAACTTGAAGTTCCGGTATGGTTAGCTACACTACAATGATAATTCTAACAGGCTTTCCACCTTCACTTCTTTTCCAAAGTTCTGGGAAGGTCATGGATTCTTCCTGAGTCTTCTGCTTCTTTCAAGTAGAATCATCTTCGTGCCAGAGTGACACCTTATGGGTGGCAGATTTTGCTCCCCACCAGATGCCACACGAAGGAGAGCAAATGCAGCTCCAAAGCAGAAAATCCAGGGGCCCCAAAGCACTGGCCACCTTGACTTTGATGGGGGTCAAGCAGGCAGGCTGGTAAACAGGCTTTACCTGATCATCATCACAAAGCTCCAGACCTGGTCACAAAGAAATGCTCCCTGTTCTGCATGTGTTCCTTGACCTGCTGCTGTATCACTCCGACCTCTGCCTTTGTCACATGGGGCAGGGTTGTCACTGACCACTATAGACACTCAGCATGAGCAAAAAGCAAAGCTTGTTCACAGCCAGCCACCAAGAGCTGGGGGCGTGAGCAGCAGTGCACAGGCAGCCTTGCTGGATGATGCTAAATGTTATGTGACACCAGAAAGAGGCAGCTGCGTGCCTCGAGGCATGTGAGGCCGGGCGTGGCCAGTGACCAGGTGACTTGAACAGTGACAGGGGACCAAGCACACCACTGAGGAGTGCTGTGGCCATAGGAAGCTTTGCTTTTAATATTCCAAAGGGATCTGATTTTCTCCTACTGTGTTCTTTTATTTTTTCAAGTGTGTTAATTATGGTTTTAAGACTCAAGATGTAAGCTGTCGGTTGGGCTCTGTGGGACAGAAGCAGAGACCAGTTCAGTGTTGCTTTGGGAAGCAATCTGGAGCACCCCCTCAAAATAAACCAAGGGCTCACCCTCCCAGTCCCTGCTCCGAACTGCACCTCTTCACTTAGCTTGGGGCCTGGCTGGTCACCAGCATGATGCCCCAGCAAGACTGCACATCTATCTGAATTCACATGGGGATCCCCCAGCTTCTTCCCAACCAGGGAAGTTTGCTCCTGGCTTGCCGATTACCTGGAGGTCAGGCCGATTGGGCAGGTTTTTGCAGAGCAGCCTTCTGGGTTTCAGGGGTGGCGCAGGGTGGGAATTTAATGATGAAAGTTTATGATCTTGGCAGGGGGTAGGGGGATGTGCTGGTCAGATTTATGGAATGAGGATTCCATTTGGAACTCATTGTCACAGACTGTTCCTTCTAAGGGGCAGGATAGAAAACAAACTTCCAGTTTCTTCCTGTCCATGTTCCGGAATCCTCACCTGGAAGACAAGCACCCCCCACCTCCTCAGATGTCTTGCTCCCTCTTCCCCCCTCTGGCTAATTTGACCTCTCTCTTCTGAGGCTGGGCTGGCCTGCTTAATGACCCTCACTGATTTGCCTGTTTAATAATTATATTTCTTCCTTCTGACACAGGCTCGATATCTTGCTCATGAAATATTGCATGACGAGTCTCCGTCCCAAACTGGAAGTGCTGAGCAATCACTCAGCAGTGGTTCTGGCCCAGGGGCAGCTTGGTGAGAGCTGCTTCCTCTGCCTCCTCGGTGTGACGGGATTGGAAGCATCAGGCTTTTCTGTTTTACGAGAGATGGATGCTTTCTCGGTTCTCTGAGAAGTTCTCCCTCCAGTAGCCTCTTTCTATCCTGAATTCTAGAGCCGTAGGTCTCAGTGTGGTCCTTGGGGGCCAGGATAGGCTGCAGCCTGGACCTCCATCAGAGGGAGGTGGCTCACCTGGCTGGACAGTGGTGCTGACATATGGCAACCACAGCGTTGATTCCCAGGAGGTCACGCTCCAGTTAAAAAGAGATAGTGGGAGGACCCAGGTTCGATTCCCGGCCAGGGCACACAGGAGAAGCGCCCATTTGCTTCTCCACCCCTCCGCCGCGCTTTCCTCTCTGTCTCTCTCTTCCCCTCCCGCAGCCAAGGCTCCATTGGAGCAAAGATGGCCCGGGCGCTGGGGATGGCTCTGTGGCCTCTGCCCCAGGCGCTAGAGTGGCTCTGGTCACAACATGGCGACGCCCAGGATGGGCAGAGCATCGCCCCCTGGTGGGCAGAGCGTCGCCCCATGGTGGGCGTGCCGGGTGGATCCCGGTCGGGCGCATGCGGGAGTCTGTCTGACTGTCTCTCCCTGTTTCCAGCTTCAGAAAAACGTAAAAAAAAAAAAAAAAAAAAAAAAAAAGAGATAGTTGATTCAGACATAGGTCATGTAGTCTTTGCAGAGATCTCTCTAGTCAGCCCTCCAGGGTTGCTTACTTAAATAGGCCCTTCTCTGACTTCAAACCAGGGCTCCCCAAACCCATTCCTTTAGAGAGTGCCCTGTGGTCACCCAGGCCATGTGTCTTTCCACCATTATTCACTCTCCTCTCCCTTGCTGGTCTTTGACTTCCCCCACCTCCTCTAGCTAAAGGACCTTTGAAACATGCCTATGTCAATGTTTAAACCAGGTGAAGGGCAGGTGGATGGAAGGAGAGAAAATTTCCCAGCACATGGAATTTCCCATACCAGTGAACGGACAAGGATAAGCAAGAGAGAATACAATACAACTACTCTAAGAGTGAGTATTCCCACTTAAAAGAGAGAGAGGGAAAATCTCCAGCTAGGAAACAGAGAGCTACCTGCTGGGGAGGAAAGCAGAGGCTGACCTTGACATTCCTAGGCTTGGGGGTGGGGACTAAGGTTCTAACATGGGGACAGCAGGTGACACTTGGAGCTCACTGGAGGTGATATAGCTGAAATGGAACCTCAGCCTAAAACCTTGCATCTTCAAGGGCTGCCCACTGGTGCCCAGAGGATGGTGCAAAAGGGGGCTGGAGCCCTGGCCTGTTGGCTCAGCGGTAGAGTGTCGGCCTGGCGTGCAGGGACCCGGGTTCGATTCCCGGCCAGGGCACATAAGAGAAGCGCCCATTTGCTTCTCCACCCCCCCTCCTTCCTCTCTGTCTCTCTCTTCCCCTCCTGCAGCCAAGGCTCCATTGGAGCAAAGATGGCCCCGGCGCTGGGGATGGCTCCTTGGCCTCTGCCTCAGGCGCTAGAGTGGCTCTGGTCGCGGCAGAGCGACCCCCCGGAGGGGCAGAGCATCGCCCCCTGGTGGGCAGAGCGTCGCCCCTGGTGGGCGTGCCGGGTGGATCCCGGTCGGGCGCATGCGGGAGTCTGTCTGACTGTCTCTCCCCGTTTCCAGCTTCAGAAAAATACAAAAAAAAAAAGGGGGGGGGGCTGGAAAAGCCAGTGATGCTGAAGAAGACAAATGCACAGAGAATTCTTTACATCAATAAAAAGAGCAGCAGAACCAACTTTCTATCTAAACATTTTAAAAGTTTTAATAGATGACATAGACCAGGGGTCGGGAAACTTTTTGGCTGAGAGAGCCATGAACGCCACATATTTTAAAATGTAACTCTATGAGAGCCATACAACGACCCGTGTACTTTACACACTACCCAATAAAAATTTGGTGTTGTCCCGGAGGACAGCTGTGATTGGCTCCAGCCACCTGCAACCATGAACATGAGTGGTAGGAAATGAATGGATTGTGATACATGAGAATGTTTTATTTTTTTTTATTTTTTTTATTTTTTTTGTATTTTTCTGAAGCTGGAAACGGGGAGAGACAGTCAGATTCCCACGTGCGCCCTACCGGGATCCACCCGGCACGCCCACCAGGGGGCTACGCTCTGCCCACCAGGGGGCGATGCTCTGCCCCTCCGAGGGTCGCTCTGCCGCGACCAGAGCCACTCTAGCGCCTGGGGCAGAGGCCAAGGAGCCATCCCCAGCGCCCGGGCCATCTTTGCTCCAATGGAGCCTCAGCTGTGGGAGGGGAAGAGAGAGACAGAGAGGAAGGAGAGGGGGAGGGGTGGAGAAGCAGATGGGCGCCTCTCCTGTGTGCCCTGGCCGGGAATCGAACCCGGGACTTCCGCACGCCAGGCCGACGCTCTACCACTGAGCCAACCGGCCAGGGCCGAGAATGTTTTATATTTTTAACATTATTTTTTTAATTAAAGATTTGTGTGCGAGCCAGATGCAGCCATCAAAAGAGCCACATCTGGCTCATAAGCCATAGGTTCCTGACCCCTGATATAGACAAATGCATAGAAAAAAAAAATAGCAATGATCAAACGATCTCAAATAAGGATAGAAATCCTGGGAGCATTAAGGATATTACACCACAAATCTACCTACAAGAAATGCACCAAATTAGACAGTGTGACACTTTTTACTAAAACCTTCAAGGAGAATATAGCCCCTTTCAGACACAAACTTTTCTGTAGGGATTTTCTGGGACAGCAGCAGGAGGAGGGGCTCCCAACTCCTTTTATGAGGATGCAGAACTTTGCTATCCAAAATCAGGTGAGAACTACCTACAAGGAAAATATGAACACAGATGCACAAATTCAATATCAGAATTAGCAAACCAAATCCATTAATCTATATATAAATACTTTATCCTGAGCATGGAGTCTTCCACTCGAGGACATGAAGAGTTAAACACTAAAGTATCTGCTAAAGTAATTCACCATATTAAAAGATTAAAGGAGAGAGTCCATATATGTGATCGTCTTATCAGATGCAGGGAAGGCGTTCAATAAAATGTAATTTCCACTCATAATTTTTAAAAGAATTCTCAGCAAACAGAATAGATGGGAATTTCTTTAAACTGATAAGAAACATTTACTCAAAAGACCTTCACACTTAATGGTAAAACATTAGAATTATTTTCCTTAAAGCCAAGACAATAAGGACACCTGCTCTATCATTTTGGTTCAATATTTTAACAGGCTCTTCAGCTCACATCATGAATAAGAAAAAAATATTGCTCAAGATAAATATTTAGCTGTCTTTAATTGAGGTCAATGCAAGTTGATTGCGACTTCCACAAAATGGGTGTTTTCTTTTCACATGAGTATCTGGAGGTGGTCCAGGGCTCATGCTGTGGTTCATGAGGTAGCCCAGGGACCATGATGCCATCTGTCTTGTTGATCTACCATTCCTCTTGTGCTGCCCTCGTCCGTGGCCCACGATGCCTGCCACCATGTCAGTACAGAAAAGTCCCAAGAATTGCTAAGACAGTTTTGAAGATGATGGATGAAAGACTTGCCCCTCCAGATGTTAGTGCTTACTATACAGGACTATGTAGTAATAAAATGTGTAGTTTAGATCAGATACAAACAAACCAACAGGGCAGGATAAGAAAATCAGAAACAGACCATCAGTTTGTGGAAACTTGGCAAATGACAGAGGTTTCAGCTCAAACCAGTAGCAGGAAAGAGAGTACTGTACAGTTGTGGTACCTGGTTATCCAGGTAGGAAAACACAAAATTAGCATTTACCTCTATCATATATGAAATTGAGCTCCAGAAAAATTAAAGTCCTACACAGGAAAAAGCAAAACTTCACATCTTTTAGAAGAAAATATAGGTGAAATTCTTAATGATGTTAAGATAGAAAAGGACTTCTTAAGATCCAAAAAGCACAAATTATACAGAATAAGTATACTTGACAACAGTAAAATGTAAGACTCCTAAACTAAAAAGATAATGTAACAGAGTAAAAGAGATAGGCTTTGCTGTGGGAGATGTTTTAAAATCACCGTATTGCTCAATACATATTTGCTGGATAAAGGGAGGGAGGGAGAAAGGGAGAGATAGATTGATGGCTAGATGGATGGAGGGAGTGAGGGAGGGAGGAAAAGAAAGAGGATTGGGTGGATGAAGGGACAATGAAGGGATGAATGGATGAAAAGAGAGGCATTTGCATTTGTTTAATCCTGCCTATCCTGGCAATGGCTTGGTGTCTGTTGCTGTTTTAAAATATAGTGTATTAATAGAAAATTTGAGGTGTGATAAGGACAGCGGGCCAGGAGATGACTGCCATTGGAAAGATAGTTAATTATTCACAGCTCCCAAGACAGGGCCTACCACCTGCCATGCCAAGGGGACTGCGTGGGGAGGCGCCAGGGTGGGTCACGGGCCAGAAGGAGCAGAGAGAACAGCGGGCAAGTGCCTTTATTATGGTTTTCGAAGAAAAGGGTGGGCAGGCGAGGGTAAGTTGGCTTGAATTGGCTGCTTTGAATCATTTCAGTGGCTCTGGGGCTTGGGGGCTTCCCCAGTCCTCTGACCCCTGGCCCTGGAGTGTGAGAGCCTGGTTAGATGTGTGGTTGGGGAGTGGGCTCTGATTGATTGGTTTGTATTTGAACAGCAGGCCCATGGGAGGAGGACTCCCCTCTGAGTGGGGGTGAGGAGGATAGATGGCGGTGGGAGCGGGGAAGGGCAAGAGGCCAAGGCAGGTGACGCAGGCATGCATGGTTGTCCAGGGCCAGGTGTCCCGCATGCATGTGTCAGGCAGATGTGAAGACATCGAGTTTACAGAAACTAGAAGTGTGGTGACATAGTCACACCCTGGGGACTGTTCCCACCCCCCAGTCTTTTGTTACCCTGCTCTGAATTTCCTGTAAAGGGCTGCTTGGTCTGGAGCCTTAGGGGGACAGGATGAGATTAAACTGCCAAAACCAGGAATTTATTTTTGGCACCTTATCCTCGCAGAGCAGGCCGGAGCTCTGGTTCGTTACCTCAACCAGCTTTGTCTGATGGGAAGACAAGAGCCCTCCCAGTCGTCTGCCAGAAGAGGGGATACAGTATCCTGCTGGGACAGTCAGGATACTGTATCCTGATCTGTTTGGATCACCTTAGCTCTCGTCCACACTCCTCATCACACATACAACCCAGTTTGCTCCCAGAACATCTTCCTGCCAAGCTCTCTCCATGAGCAAAGTAACAATCATGTGCATGTGTGAAAATCTACCGTAGCCTAATGTCATAGCAGCAGTTTTAGGATATGTAAATGCCAACCCTGTTAAGCCCTCCCCCAGGAGTGGTGTGCAGGACCAGACACTCACTCTGGCCTTCAGTGACCAGCTGATAGGTTGCGCCAACCTCCCAGCAGAGGCGTTGACCCAAAGCCTGAAGGCAGAGCGAACTTTGAGCCCACCTGGCCAGTCTCTGCTGCTCGGACACCTCGCCCATCAGCCACACAGCCGCAGGTACAGGTCTCTGTGAGAGCAGGCACTTCCCGGAAACCCACGCATCAGCTGAGCAGAGGCGCAGAGCTGTGTGTCTCTGGTCCGGAGAGAGAGATGAGAAAGCAGGAAATTCCTACGGAAGCAGCAGGACCAGCTACATTTTGTGGCCCCTGGTGCCACATGGAAATGTGGGGCTCCATGTTCAACAATGGTTAGGGTCAAATTGGTGACAGCAGAGCCTCACAGCACACTCAGGCCCTCCAGGCAGTGGGCCCTGGAAGAGGCCAGGCTGGGCGCTGATGGCCGGCTGGGCTGAGGGCAGCACTGCCCACAGGGAGGCTGAGCCACTTGTGCTGGGGCAATATGCTCAGTGGAAGGAAGGGAATTCCGAGCTAACCCTGGTCTCAGCATGTGTTCTATTAAGATGTCCCTGTCATTTGATTCACCAGCCCTAGGTCTTCTCTGGGTTTAAAGTTGTGCAGAGACGTGGACATGGCCTGTTGGCTCAGTGGTAGAGCGTTGGCCTGACGTGTGGATGTCCCAGGTTAAATTCCCGGTCAGGGAACACAGGAGAAGTGCCCATCTGCTTCTCCTCCCCTTGCTTCCCCCCTTCTCTCTCTCTCCCCTCTCTGTTCTCCTCCCACAGCCATGGATCAGTTGGTTCAAGCATATCGGCCCCAGACACTGAGGATAGCTCCACACAGTCTCCACCTCAGGCACTAAAAAGCTCAGTTGTGAGCATGGCCCCAGATGGGCAGAGTATTGGCCCCAGACGGGGGCAGGGGGTGTTGCCGGGTGGATCCTAGTCAGGGCGCATGTGTGAGTCTATCTCCTCTCCTCTCACTTGGAAAAGAAGAAAAAAAAAAACGGCTGCACAGCTATACAGCTATGCCCAAAAGACCTTCCCCTACCTCCAGGTGGTTCCCTCTGCCCCCCCCCCCTTGCTTGCCTACCCTACCAGCATTTAGGTGCTTTCCTGGGATCTGTCTCTGTCCTACCTAGTGGCCTTTACCCTTTGATGGGTGCTCTGACAGCAGAGGCTCCAGGCCAGCTGCTCAGTCCCCCATTAACCAATTCCTGCCCACCACTGACTGATGCCAGGTGACAGGCTGGGCCAGGCTGAGTCAGAAAACTGAAGCTCCAGTCTGTGTAGAAGTAATTGTGGAAAGTGTGTGTTAATTAATTCAGAGTAGTCTGTCTTTTGAAGCTATTGTATACCAATGTTTGTCTGGAAATCTGGTTTACCATTTTTTATTGGAACCTCTTTCTGGGCCCTAACTGGTTAACATAGTCACAGGCCAGCCTTTGCCTGAGGCCTGCCTGTCCTGTCACTATATATATTCTTTCAGAACTAATGTTTCAAGTGATGCCCTCAGAAAGGTCTATGGACCTGTGGTGGCGCAGTGGATAAAGTGTCGACCTGGGAACACTGAGGTCGCCGGTTCTAAACCCTAGACTTGCCTGGTCAAGGCGCATATGAGAGTTGATGCTTCCTGCTCCTCCCCCCTTCTCTCTCTCTCTCTCTGTCCCTCTCTCTCTCCTTTCTAAAATGAATAAATAAATTAAAAATTAAAAAAAAAAAAGAAAGGTCTATGGAAAAGAATGTACTAGCTCACACTTGAGCTCAGCTAAGCAAATGCAGGAATCTTAGCATGTTGGAAGGAAACACAGAGATCAAACACCCAAACCCACAGACCGTGCGCACACACAGGAATATTTAGATGAAATAACGAACACTCTACCTTTATCTACATGCTGGCATTATGCATCTTCTAATCTCATTTATTTCTAATGTGCACAAATGCACATCAATCAAAATTGCCAGAATCTAGGTCACCTCACTGTCCCCTTTAGATTCCCAACTATTCTACTATCCGTGTATCTGTAACTCTCAGCAAATGACAGCTGTTCCCACCTTGAGGGGAGGGGGCCCACTGCTGGAGGACCCACTGTAGGAGCAGCAGTTCCAGGATCTCATCCCCTGCAGGGTCCTCAGGTGTCGGAGTCACCAAGAAAGACATGACTCACACAGGACTGGATGGAACAGGCTGTACTTGTATAGACAAGACACAGGGCAAGACCAGCTTCAAGAGTGACCGTGGGTCCCCCATGGCCACATGTCTGACAGCTGGCATGGAGACGGTCTGTGTGCAGCCCTCTGATGAAGCACCCCCACGCCTCTCCACATGCTTAAGCAGAATAAAGAACAACAAGCAAGCAAGAACAAGGAAGATTCCCAAACAGGGATGACCAGCAGAGGGCATTCATCTCTCTGCTGTGATGTGTTCAGGCCCAAGGCCCATTCCCATGACAGCATGGGGCAAGTCTCAGCATGCTGACCGCCTTTCTCAGCATTCCCTGCATTTGATTCCCTCCAAGTTAAAAACCTGGAGTGCTTTCTGTCCTCCTGCTTGGGCCCTCATTCAAATAATATAATAAACAACAGAAAAAGGTCAGGCCCTGTCCAGTTTGCTCAGTGGTAGAGTGTCAGCTCGGCCTGTGATGTCTCAGGTTTGATTCCTGGTCAGGGCACACAGGAGAAGCACCCATCTGCTTCTCCACCCCTCCGCTTTCTCGCTTCCTCTCCTGCAGCCATGACTCGGTTGGCTCAAGCGAGTTGGTCTTGGGCGCTGAGGATGGCTCCATGGCCTCTGCCTCAGGTGCTAGAAAATGGCTCTGTGATAAGGTTGCGGCTGTTCTGCCCGGCCGGTCGCACCATGGCGGAGGAGGAGCTGGAGGCTCTGCGGAAGCAGAGGCTGGCGGAGCTGCAGGCGAAGCACGGGGATCCTGGTGACGCAGCACAACAGGAAGCAAAGCACAGAGAAGCAGAAATGAGAAACAGTATCTTAGCCCAAGTTCTGGATCAGTCAGCCCGAGCCCGGTTAAGTAATTTAGCACTTGTAAAGCCGGAGAAAACTAAAGCAGTAGAGAATTACCTTATACAGATGGCAAGATATGGACAACTAAGTGGGAAGGTAACAGAACAAGGTTTAATAGAAATCCTTGAAAAAGTAAGCCAACAAACAGAAAAGAAAACCACAGTTAAATTTAACAGAAGGAAAGTAATGGACTCTGATGAAGATGATGATTATTGACTTTAAGATGCTTCGACACTGGAACTGAATGGAACAATTCCAGGACAGATAGTACTTGGCAGAGGTTAAGATCTGATTGAATGTTTACTTTGTTTATTGTTTATATACCTTTAGAAAAGTAAACTTGTTATGTAAAATCAATTTGGGCAAAGTTATTTTAGTACTGTAGTTAAATGAAACAGAAGATCTGCATTTTGCATTTTTCCTTTCCTATTAAAAACCATTAAACATGCAGCAGCATGAATATATATAAAAAATAATAATAATAAAAAAAAAATGGCTCTGTTTGCAATGGAGCAAGGGCCCCAGATGGGCAGAGCATCACCCCCTCATGGGCTTGCTGAGTGGGTCCCAGTGGGGGTGCATGCAGAAGTCTGTCTCTGCCTCCCCTCCTATCACTAAAATAAAAAAAATAAAAAAAGAAAGAAAAAGAAAAAGGTCATGGAAGTGAAAAAACGATGAGTATTGGGTGCAGCCGAAGCTCAGACCTTGAATATTCTCTACACATTTTCACAAAGGGGTCATCCTTTTATACCTTTTACTTCTACACCTGAGACTTTCCTCATCCGCTCTCCACCGGGCCGTCTCCCCCAGGCCGCCAGGTCTTCCAGAGCTGAGCTCTCTTTATTTTCTCCAGAGACTTTCCTCATCTGCTCTCCACCGGGCCGTCTCCCCCAGGCCGCCAGGTCTTCCAGAGCTGAGCTCTCTTTATTTTCTCCAGAGGCTTCCCAGCTACTGCGGCCCGTTCCTGCATCACGAGGGCGAGGCCGATGGTGGTGGGGGCACTCCCCTGAGGCATGGCTTTGCTGTGGCCCACCACGTGCCCAGAGGCCAGCCCTATTCGGCCACAGTGAGAACCATAGGCATGTGGAAAATATCAAAATGGCCTATGCACCATTAAAACAGCAGTCTGATAAAACTGTGTGTGCATGTCTTAGAGTGAGGCCCCAGAGGCAGGTGTGTGGCTGTACCCCCACCCTACCCTCTTACCCCCACCCCTGCCCCACGCATGATCCCAGCCCCCCCCCCCCCCAGCCTGTGTGGCAGGTGTTCAGTCATCCAGGAAACTGAGGCAGACAGTCCACTTTCAGGGCGTGAGTGATGGTCCTTTGCCCACTTGTTTTTTTTTTGTTTGTTTCTTTTTAGAGTCTGACAGCTTCTTCTTGTATCAACAAGAACATTGCTGGGTGACCATATTTTTCAAAACTCAAATTGAGACAGATGGTCTGTCCAGCCATGTTTTTCTGACTGGGCCATTTACTTACACATAAAGCCTCACCTTAAGTGGATGCGCCAGTTTGCATTGGGTTGTCCATTTAATGAAGCGCCTTTTGAGCAGGATTAAGCCTGGGCTGCTGGGCATGCTCCTTGGCCTGGAGGGGGCAGTTGGAGGGCCAGGAAGAGAGGATGGGTGAGGGGCCTGAGAAGGGCAGTTCTGGGGTGCCGGCTCCCTCCAGATGCGCCCTCCACCCCTGGGGTGGGGAAGTTCGGGACTGTGTGTGCAGAGCTGCGTGTGAGCTGGCTGCCGAGAATCCATCACCCTGGGCTGCGAAGGTGACAACTACCGAAGACCCAGGGGAAGCCACGCTCAGCAGCTGCATTTTCACCCCCAGCCCTCACCCTGCAGCAGGTCAGGCCCAGGAGGCTGAAAGGGAGCCCACGGAGTTCAAGGCGCATCCCTGCAGAGGTCCAGTCATGGTGCCCGGCAGAGAGGAGGCCGCTGCAGCCTGGAAGGGGGGCAGTTAGCACCCCACTGGGAACTACAGGGCCACATATCACAGTGCCATCTCTGTCCTGAATTCTAGATCGTGTCTTGGATATTTCCAGGTGCCCAGGCTGTACTTGGTGCTTCTGATGCTAGCGTCTTCTGTCCTAATGACAGCTAGTGAGAAGAATGCTGAAACTAATTCCTCATTTAACAGAGAGGCACAGAGCAGGCAGCAGTGACTTCACCAAGGCCTCACAGCTAGTAAGTGGTGGGGGTGGGTGTGGAACCCAGGCTGCTGCCACCTCGTCCTCCGGTCTGACGCCTCATGCACAGGCCTTCTCAGTCCTGTCCTAGGCACCTCATGGCAGAGGGGGAGTATCCCCTGGCTCCCCCTCCCCTACCATGTCTCATCTACTTCTCAAGATTCAGCTGAGGGATGGGGGAGGGTGCTGGATTCGGTAGGAGGAAGGAGTTTTTCCTCCCCCTCAGCCAGGTTCCCCAAAAGCAGGCCCCGAGGCAAGGAAGAGTTGTGGACAGTGTGTTTGGGGGTGATTCCAGGAAGCAGGGTAAAGGGAAGCCAGTGGAGAGGGTATGGAGAGCCTGGGCGGAGGCCTGCGGGGGCTCAGGAGCTGTGTGCACTGTGCCCCGGACCCGCCCACAGCAGGAGGCTGTGACCCAGTCCCAGGGTTGCAGGGCTGTCTCAGGGCTGCTCTGAGTGTGAGTTGATGGAGTAGACTGGTCATGGTGGCCCCTGGCGGGGGGCAAGTATTCGCCCCACAGCCTACTCTTCCCTGTGAAAATTACCACCTGCTCACCACTTCTGTGAGGCTACCCTGACCTTCCAGGTGGCCAGTCCTCTGTGCCCTGTGGCCATTGCACAGGCCACACATATGACAATAAAGCTCATTTGGCAGGAGCTCATGTTGTACCAACCACAGTGCTAAACAGTCTACTTATGTAGACTGTCTAGCTCATGTAATGCCAGGATTTTCTGAAGTGGGTACTGGGTGGCTCAGGTTCAAGTTCTCATGGCTAGAAAATGAAGGAGGCATGCTTCAAATCAACTCCAGAGCCAAGCACATAGCCCGTAAGAGGCGACAGCACCCAAACTGTGGTGGAATGTCTGTCTCCTGCCCGGGACAACAAGCCTCTGGGGGGCATGAGTGCCCCGTTGCACCTGGCACCCAGCACGCGTGGTGTACACTCCAGTGGGAAGATGTGCACACACATCAACAGATGGAGCCCCTAACTCTAATGCTGCATTCCCAACTCACACTCCCCTGGGCAGCCGCCAGGAAAAATAGCCATTTCCTTTGAATGGAGTTCCAAGAGGAAGAAACAAGAACCTGAAGTCAGACGAATGGACATTTTTAGAAGAGAAAGGCAGCCGCCAGGCCTCCAGCGGAGCACAGCTCCAGCATGGCAATTTAGCATGATTAACTGGAGCCGCAGCCCCAGTCAATATAATAGCGGGCGCATTATCAGTTTTGCCACAAACCATTGTTCATTATCCCTGGGTTTAGCTGGCTCGCCCATGGAGGGCGGGAACACCGCTCCTATAGACAGCTATATTTTAATCAGCTACTTTATGGAAAAATGTCCCTGGAGAGAAACATGGCATCACTTGGCATGTCAGCTGCTCACGGATCAGAATAGAAAGGTTCCAAGGTGCCTTGATGTGGCAAGTAATTTACAGAAAAATTAAACAGCATTTGGCGCTGAGTGTGGGAGTGAGTGGGGGACAGGCTTGGCTTCAGACAGTGTTTAAGTGGCCTTGGGTATTGATTCTGGAAGAAGTCTTTGCAGAGACTCATGGTGGTCTATGAGTGTTTATCCAGAATTCCCGAACTCAGCACAGGCATGGACAAAGAAGACTTGGGAGGCAAGCTATAGTCCCCAATTTAAAAGCATTTATTTGGTGTCATGAAGGATGGGGAACTTAAAGGAGGGGTACGGGGAGCCTGAAGAAACCATCCAGGCCACACAGATTTCCAGAGACTATTTCACGGGTCAAGCAAGGGGCTGGGGTCACCAAGATGGGGGGCACACCATCCCTGACCTTAAGGAAAAGAGGGAGAGAGGTCTGACAAGAGCAGGGGGGAGGCGTCCCTTCTTCTTCACCTCATTAATGGGGAGGGAACCCCACACTAAATAATGTGAGATTGCTGAGCACATGACACCTCACCTTGGGCAGGTGAGCTTGTCAGCAGTTTATAGGTAACAGATACAGCCTAGGGGAGGAAGACACCACATGCCCTGTGAGGCCACACGGAGGTTGCTCTTGGGAGCAGGATCTGTGAGAGGTGACTTTGTAATAACAGGAGGGTGCGATGTCCCCTGGTTCCCACTGGAGGATGTAACTGAATAATCCTGCAGGTGGGAGGGAGAAATCCACAAGGTTGAGAGCCAGATGGGGGTGGGGTGCAGCTAGTCTGGATGGCAGGCTGGGAATCCTTTCCTGCTGGGTGAGGGGACATCTGGTCAGAGTAGCTGAGTTTAGTTAGGCCTTTGGGGTCTTGGGAGGCTCCAAGGTCAAAGAAACATTTAATATTGCATGTTCAGTTCAGGCTTTAAGCACAGGAGGTGAGAAGAGGTGGGAACAATGAGACAGGGGAGCTTCCTTCTGAGGTGCCGAAGGCTTCCCTGAGCAGGTGGCATCGAGGTTGGCCATGGAGGAGGAGTGGCATTTCAGCACATGCTAAATGAGAGGAAGGGCATGTAAGGTGTGGGAACTTCAGGAGCGAAGGTGTGGGGAGGCAGGGAGATGCAGGGCTCGGAAGAGAGATGGAGAGTCCACAGAGCGGGGATGGTAGTAAGGGGCTGGGAAGGTGGGAGGAAGCAGATTGCAGAGGGCCAGAGGTGCCACGCTGGAGGGATGGGGAGTCTCCACGTGGAGAAGAAAACACTTAGAAGAAAGACAAGAACCAGCAGTAATGACCATAGTGATCAGATAGACTGGGAAGAAATGTCACAGAGAGGTTGGTACCTCGTTGTTGAGCACCCACCTGGATCTGGATGACCCCATATTGTGACTCCAGGCCAGAATTCTCCCTGAATGCCAGACTCAGATGCCCAGGCAGACCCTCCACCCACCGTCTACTTCCTGAGTGTATGTGGGGCACCAGGCACAGTGGGTGAACCAGAGCAGGCCCTGCCCCACAGTGCTCCTCTGCAGGGCTTCAGCTCCCTTCAGGAGTTCTTGTGATGCCTGGGTGTGTTCACATGAGAACGGACATTGTCATTCCTTCTCCTCCAATCAGCGCCTCCTCCAGAATTCTTAGGTGTTCGGTGCCCACACTTCCCAAGCTGGAAATCCAGGAGGTGTGTCCTGGCTGTTCGCATCACACACGTCCCACCAGTTGCTATTTCCTCATTTCCTTCTAGGAAGGAGGAAGGAGACCATCTCCCCCTCTGAGGTTCAGCCATGGGAACCACCGGGGGCTCCCTGGGCCTACTTGTTATGTGCACCATCCCAGGAATCTGTCAGATGCCAGTGTGTTTGCCTTCCTAGTTACTCTGTCAGTTTCTAGACAAAGACCTGTGTACTTGCTTCCTAAGTAAAACAGAATTATGTGCTCTGGAATTTAACCAGATGCTAACATGTCCCAGGAAATATTGTATTTAGTAACTAGCCTGCCTGTGTTTTAATTTCAGTCTCTTTTCTCTTCCCAGCCTTTATTATGTGCCAGAGATTTTTGTGCAGACAAGACTCCATCCTTGATACACCTTTGGTAGGCTTGAAAATCCCTTTGCTGCCTTTGCCTGGTGGTGGTGGATCCTTACCCCTGCCCCCCCCCCCAGGAGTCTATAAATAGAGAGATGCACACATGGAGAGAAACTGTAATGCTACAAAACTGCACAGCTCAGAAAAGCTGCAGAAGCACTTTCCCAGCCTCCAGGTCCCCCTCCGCTCCCATGATGGCAGCCAGCAGCACTGGGTCCCTATATCCATTACCTCTTTCTGCCTCCTTCAAGGACTTAAGGAGGGCAAGAGGACCAGAGTCAGACCCTGCCTAGGCAATCGCTAACGGGCATGTGTGCTGCTGAGTCCCCCGCCACATACACACACACATCAATGTCTTTCTCAGGACTATTCCTGTTAGAATACAGACCTTTCAGGTGTGGGGGTGTGATAGATTACTATTCAGAAAATATTCATTACAACACTGGGCACAGCATACTTCCCTTGGGACTTGTCTTGACTCATAAAACATCAGCAGACATGATATAAGCAGTGGGTTAAAATATACTTGTGTGAGTTAGCTTGCCCTAATGCCTACCTGTCTTCCCCCATGACTAGAATGTGTCCTGAGGAACCCCAGGTCCAGAAAGGATGAGAGCACGCAAAGCAGGTCTGGACCTCACTCATATCTGGGAGCCGGTTCCAGCTGGGCAGAAACAAGATCAGTCAGATCCCCACTGACCAACAAAAGAGTGGGAAGTAAATGTCTATGGCTCAATGCCATTGGGTTTTGCAATTGGTTGTTAAGAACAGTTGACTGATTGAAGAGGGCAGGCTTCCTTTCCTTCCACATTCTCCCTAGACACCAAACTATAAAAATCCTAGAAGAAAACAGGCAGTAAAATCTTGGACATTTCTCGTAGCAATATTTTTTCAGATATATCTCCTTGGGCAAGGGATATGAAAGAAAAGATAAACAACTGGGATTACGTCAACCTAAAAAGGTTTTTCACAGCAAGGGAAACCAACAAAATGAAAAGACAACCCGCTGAATGGGAGAACACATTCGCCAATACATCTGATAAGAGATTAATATCCAAGATTTATAAAGAACTCAACACCAAAAGAAAAAATAAACACCTTAATTTAAAAATGGGCAAAAGACCTGAATAGACACTTTTCTAAAGAGGATATACAGATGGCCAGTAGACAGATGAGAAGGTGCTCAAGATCACTAATCATCAGAGAAATGCAAATTAAAATCACTATGAGATATCATCTTATATCTGTCAGAATGGCGCTCATCAACAAACCAACAGCCTGGACTTGGTGGTGCAGTGACTAGAGCTTCAACCTGAAATGCTGAGGTCACCAGTTTGAAACCTCTGGCTTGCCTGGTCAAGGCACATACGAGAAGCAACCAATGAACAACAAAAGTAAGTACCTATAGGTTGATAATTCTTACTTCCCCCTCCTAGGATGTGGAGGACCCAGGTTTGAAACCCTGAGGTTTCTGGCTTGAGCATGAGCTCATCTGGCTTGAGCGTGGGCTCACCAGCTTGAGCACGGGATCGCTGGCTTGAGTGTGGAATTGTAGACATGACCCCATGGTCGCTGGCTTGAGCTCAAAGATTGCTGGCTTGAAACCCAAGACTGCTGACTTGAGCCCAAGGTCGCTGGCTTGAGCAAGGGGTCACTCACTGTGCTGTAGCCCCTGGTCAAGGCACATATGAGAAAGCAATCAATGAAAAACTGAAGTGCCGTGGCTGTGGCCAGTTGGCTCAGCTGTAGAGCGTCAGCCCAGCGTGTGGAAGTTCCGGGTTTGATTCCTAGTCAGGGCACACAAGAGAAGTGCCCATCTGCTTCTCCACCCTTTCCCCTCTCCTTTCTCTCTATCTCTCTCTCTTCCCCTCCTGCAGCCAAGGCTCCATTGGAGCAAAGTTGGCCTGGGCGCTGGGGATGGCTCCATGGCCTCCACCTCAGGTGCTGGAACGGCTCCAGCTGCAATGGAGCAACACCCCAGATGGGCAGACTATCGCTCCCTGGTGGGCATGCCGGGTGGATCCTGGTCAGTCATATGCAGGGTCTGTCTGACTGCTTCCCCGCTTCTAACTTCAGAAAAATACAAAACAAAACAAAACCCCCAAAAAACTAAAGTGCCACAATGAAGAGTTGATGCTTCTCACCCTCTCTTTCTTCCTGTCTGTTCCTATCTGTCCCTCCCTCTTACACTCTCTCTGTCACAAAAAATAAAAACAAATAAATAAAAAAAATATTTGAAATAAAAATAAAGCAACAAACAACAAATGCTGGTGAGGGTGTGGAGAAAAAGGAACCCTTGTGTACTGTTGTTGGAATGCAGATTGGTGCAGCCACTATGGAAAGCAGTTATCTCAAAAAATTTAAAAGAATTGCCTTTTGACCCAGCAATCCCACTTCTGGGAATATATCCCAAGAATCCTGAAACACAAATTCAAAAGAATATATGCACCCCCTTGTTCATTGCAACATTATTTACAATAGCCAAGATCTGGAAACAGCTTGACCTGTGGTGGCACAGTGGATAGAGCAGTGACCTGGAATGCTGAGGTCACTGTGGGCACCTATGGGAAGCAACTATGAGTTGATGCTTCTCACTCTTCGCCCCGCCTTTCTCTCTCTCTTTAAAATCAATAAATAAAATCCTACAAAAAAAAAAAAAAAAAAAAAGATCTGGAAGCAGCCTAAGTGCCCATCTGCAGATGAGTGGATAAAAAAGCTGTGGTACATTTACACAGTGGGATACTATGCAGCTATAAAATAACTCACCTTTTGGGACAGCAGGATAGACCTGGAGAGCATTATACTAAGTGATATAAGTCAGTCAGAGAAAGTTAAGTGCCATATGATTTTATTCATTTGTAATCTAATGAACAAAATGAACTAACAAGCAAAATAGGAACAGACTCACACGTAGAGAGCAGGCTGACAGCTGTCGGGAGAGGGGGTTGGTTGAGGGAGATGGAAGGATAGAGCAAAAAAGGACAAAAATTCATAAACATAGACAACAGTGTGCTGCTGGCTGGGGTACAGGTAGAGAAGGGTATAGGAGAAATAAATGATGATGGATGAAGACTTGACTTGGGAGGTGCAAACACAATACAGTGCACAGAGATGTGGTGAAGAATTGGGCACCTGAAACCTGTATAATTATGTTAACCAGAGTCACCTCAATTCAACTAAAAAACATCAGAAAATAAAAACATAAAATTTGCATTGCTGGTCAACCCCCAAAGAAGAGTATGAAGTTGGAGTGGATCTACCAAGAGTAAAGGTCTTTTTGTTGTTGTTGTTGTTGTTGTTGTTAAGTGAGGGGGGGCAGAGGGAGACAGAGTCAGAATCCCGCATGACCTGACTGGGATCTACTTGTCAAGCCCCCTACAGGGCAGTGCTCTGCTCATCTGAGACCACTGCTCAGTTGCTCAGCAACCGAGCTATTTCAGCACCTGAGGCAAGGCCATAGATTCATCCTTAGTACCTGGGGCCAACTTGCTCAAACCATTCAAGCCATGTCTGTGGGAGAAGAACAGAGAGAAAGAGAAGGGAGAGGGAGAAGGGTGGAGAAGCAGATGGTTGCTTCTCCTGTGTGCCTTGACCAGGAATCAACCCTGGGACTTCCACACGCTGGGTGGACACTCTACTGCTGATCCAATCAGGGCCGTGCAAAGTTCTTTTTTTTTTTTAATTATTCTTAGCTCTGCCCAGTTTAGCAGTAACTTTTTTAAAAAATATATTTTATTTATTGATTTTTTTAGAGAGAGAGGAGTGAGAGAGAGAGAGAGAGAGAGAAGGGGGGGGAGCAGGAAGCATCAACTCCCATATGTGCCTTGACCAGGCAAGCCCAAGATTTCGAACCGGTGACCTCAGTGTTCCAGGTCGACGCTTTATCCCACTGCACCACCACAGGTCAGGCCACAAAGTTCTTTTAACATAAAGTCAGGCTTATTATCTTGGCCAGGCTTCCCAGCAAACAGCCAAAGGACACACCACCTATTACTTACCAATATGGTTATAAATAGAGCGAAGATAGCTCAGCTGTTCAAGCCAACTGGTCAATGCCAGGCTCCAGGCTGGGGCCTTGGCTTCATTAACATCATATGCTAAAGCAGCTGAACTAGCCCCGCTGTAACAGGGACCATCCCAGCCCACTCAGAATGTGCAGGGTAGAAACAGAGCTTCCCGAGGCGCTGTCCAGCTGCAGAGGTGCTGAATCGGTAGCAGGAGCTTCTGGAAAGTCTTGGACAACAGAGCTCAGGGGTTCAGTACTCAGCGGCTCTTACCTCCTGTCCTGACCACTGTCTTTTTACTTGCCATTGTTTTTACCCAACCCAGCCATTCTCTTCAATGTCTCTTGCTCATTTACTATCACAGCCATGATCAATCACCCAGGAGGAAAAATTGTTCATCCAGAGTCAAATCTCCATATCACCCAGATAATCAATTTTTTACTATTGTGCTACAGAGCAGGGGATCGAATTGCTGCCAGCCACTGCTAGGCAGCTAGAAGCCTTCACACCATCCTCCTGCAATGAAGAAGCTGTGAAGAGTGGGGCAGCACCGTGGGGCCCATTCTTAAGGATCAGCAGCACGCAAGAGGAGGGGATCAAGTCACAGGGTGAAGAGGGACTTGTGCTTTCAGGGCTTCAGTGATGTTTCATCTGACACTCGGGCCTGAAGTAAGCCAGTCACTCAAAAATCCTTTTCATTGCAAAATATTTCAAATATTTATACAGAGAAATACTATAATGGATACCATGGACCCATCACCGAGCTTCCATAATTATCCACCCTTGGTGAATTTGGTTTTATTTTATCTCCCACCCACTGCCCCAGCCCTGTCATCAGGTTATATTTAAACAAATCCTCAACATCACCCACAAGTATTTCAGTAGGCATCTCTGAAAGGGAAGGACTCTCTCTTTCTTTTTTTCATTAATGAGCAAGAGAGAAAGAGAGAGAGAGAGAGAGACAGGAAGGGAAGAATATGAGAAGCATCAACTTGTGGCACCTTAGTTGCTTATTGATTGCTTTCTAATATGTGCCTTGACCAGAGGGCTCCAGCTAAGCCAGTGACCCCTTGTTCAAGCCAGTGACGTTGGGCTCAAGCCAGTGACCTTGGGCTTTAAGCCAGCAACCATGAAGTCATGTCTATGATCCCACACTCAAGCCAGCAACCCTGTGCTCAAGCCGGCTACCTTGGGGTTTTGAATCTGGGTCCTCAGTGTCCCAGGTCAATGCTCTATTCAATGCACCACCATCCTGGTCAGATTGAAAGGGAAGGACTCTTAAAAACCAAAACCAAAAAAAAAAAACACCAAAGTACACTATTATCACACTTTAAAGAGAATAACCTTAATTCCTTCAAAACATCAAACATCCAGTATGTTTAACTGTCTTCAAATTAATTTCTTTTTAACATTTTACTTTAATCAGGATCCAAATGAGTTTCAAACATGGTCATCTATTGGGATGGTCCTTAAGTTTCTTTTAATCTACCTATTTTCCTTGCTGAAAGGAGGTTATTTGCACTGTAAAGATTCCTGTGAGCTGAATCCCAGGATTGTGTGCCCTTTACTATGTTCCTCCATTCCCCATATTACCTATTTATTTATTTATTACATGGGAGGTGGGGAGGCAGAGAGACAGACTCCTGCTAGCATCCCAACCGGGATTCCTGGCAAGCCACTAGGGAGCGATGCTCTCCTCATCTGGGGCTTGCTCTGTTGCTCAGCAACTGAGTTATTTAAGCACCTGAGGCAGGCCATGGAGCCATCCTCAGCTCCTGGGGCCAACTTGCTCAAGCCATTCAAGCCATGGCTGCAGGAAGGGAAGAGAGAGAGAGAGAGCAAGCAAGGGGGTGGGGGAGAACCAGATGGTTGCTTCTCCTGTGTGCCCTGACTGGGAATCAAACCCAGGACTTCCACAAACCAGACTGACACTCTACTGCTGAGCCAACCAGCCAGGGCCCCATATTGCCTATTGATTAGTTAGATCACACAGCTTGGTCAGGTTCAGGTTTGCTGTGTATGTAAGACTACTTTCTAACTAGTCTTTATTGGTTGTCTAATGCCTGGTACACCCCCTCACACAGAAGTTTTGCAGCAGCTTAATAAGTTTGCTTATTAAGGATTGACAGTCTGTGAAAGCAGATATGTACAGTACATATATGTGACAAAGGAGTTATGTCTGGACTATATCAAGAGCCCTTAAAATTATTAAGAAAAAAGTAGGCACTCCAGTAGGGGGACACACCACTGTTTCTGAATAAAAGGTTTCTGATCCCCTTCTCTTAGAACCTAACTTAAACATGAAAAGTAATTAACAGAAAAGGCTTAGACTGCATCTGAAGAGAAACAAGCAATGGGAGGAACGTAATGACAAGTCATCACCTCCCTTTGACCGTGGAAATGACCGTGTCACATGTCTATTGGAAGGGGGTGAAGGACTACTTTGGAGAAACCAGCTGATCAATTTCCCAAACCCGACTCACAAAGATTCTTGAGTTACTAAGGGATTTGTCTGATGACAAAGAAAATCAATGTCAATCATTAATCTCACATACTCTCCTCATTGCCAGCAATGAATAGGGCAATCCTAGAATTTAGAGCATCTGCAGAGATCACTCTGGGACCAAAAAGCATAAACACCAGTAAATTACTTCAAAACATCTCTCTTTTTTAACTAACTGAAGTAATTTTGTAACAATCCCCACAGCTTGTGTCCTAAATGGAAATCAGTTAAGGATTGACTCCATCTTCTGATAATGTTTCCCTCATTCTGACGCTCAAACCACGAGAGCTCAACCCACAGAGTGGTGGGGACTTGAAGGCATCTTAAAGCACACAAAATGTTTAGACATCACTCCGACCTCAGCGGATGGGAACAAGTGTCAAAAGCATTTAATTAGGCCCTGCATTAGCTCATGACTGAATGAGCCTTCATTTAGTTGTGTATCTGTGATGTGTGAATCTGAATAAGCTTTTGAAGGACTATAAAAAGCTTTTTGAGAATAATGGGTTTGAGCATTTCAAGTTCCTAGACTGCCACAAAAGGAAAAGGCCAGTCTTTTGTGGCCCCTGTTCCTCTTCACTGTGCACACACAGCAACTTTGCCTCCAAAGGCAATGAATTCCACAGTCCCCAGAGCCATGGGGGACCACGGGTTGTGCACACAGCTTCATAGCATCACCTAGCCACGGGGATCTCACCCTCTTGGTGAGGACGTTCCGTACACCTGGAGGCGGTTGGCAAGCCATGTCTCAAACAATGAGCATGCTCTCTTGCTCTCTCGGGGAGGACCAAGCCAGATTCCTTCGTCTCTCTCCAGGGGAGAAGGCGTCTGCCACTCTCAGAAGCCATCATCCCCACCATGGCATATTCACAGGGGTGAGGTGTTCTGCCCGTGATCTCTCAGTGTCCCCAGATTCCAGGCTGACCTCTCTACTGCAGTGAGCAGAAGAAGCACCCGAGTGTTTTCTGCAGGCTCACACTTGGAAAGTGCACCATGCAGCTTGGCCCCTCTCACTCGCTTACGAACAGTTCTCAGCCAGCTAGAGGGCTGTCCTCTGTCACTCCCTGGGTTTGCAAGGTCTGCTGCACTGGCAGGGTCGACAGAGGAAATGGTTTGGAAAAAAATGTCAGCAGCAGCTGTGAGGGCAGAACCAGCAGTCATGAGGCAAGCCCCGCCTGCCTCCCCCCTGGCTCCTCCAGACAGAGCTTGTTTTACATCTTAAAGCTCCACGATCACAAGGTCTCACCATTAGCCTCTGCCCTGTAATTTCCGGGGATCTGGGACAAAGGTGACGATGGCCTTAGATGGCAGTTCTTCTATCTGCCTGCACCTCTCCCTAAATCACTTAGGCTGCTTTTGCTCCAAAGCAAGTCAGTCCAGGCAGTCAGCTCTCTAGGATGAGGTTCTAGCGCCGGTGTTTTTACAGCCCCTCACCAAGGGGGTTTGAGTGCCCAGCCAGAGTCAGCAATCAGCCCTTGAAGGGGGCCTTTGATGCAGGGGTTTCTCAACACTAGTTGCAATGGGAGTTCTCTGGGAGCTTTCAATAGTACAGATGCCAGGACCCCTTCTGGAGACCCCAATTTAATGGGACTAGGTGCAGCCTGGGCAGCAGTATTTTTCAAAGCTCCTCATGTGGATCTAATGTTCAGCCAAGGTTGAACCATTGCTCTAGAAATTTTTATCCTTTTGCTTTAAAAGGAGTCCCTGGGCACTCTCAGTCCCCCAGCTTTAAGACAGCCACTCAGTTTGGCATCTGCACGTGGGTAAGACTGACACTGAAAATTTCAGCAACTTGGCAAATTAACCAATAGACTGGACCCCTAGGAATGACTTTATTTTTTTCAAGAAGAATAATCATCCCAAACTCAGTCGTGTATTTAAACACCATATGAACCCTTTCTATATGTTCTCATTTGAATATGACCATGAGAAAGTATTTCTGGATCTCTAAGTTTCTATTTCCTCATCTGTCAATGGGGCAAGTGACTCGCTTGTGGGTGTTCAGATCTCTGGGGTTCAGATCTCTGACTCTGAGCTCTGGGCTGTTCCACTTGAACTGCCTCAGGACACACAGTGGATGGCCTGGAGAGGGAAGCTGGCTACCTGGGGGCAGGAGGCCATGTTCATTTCTACAGAACAATGGCATCAGGTTTGGGGGGAACCTGTGGCCACAGAGTGTGTGAGGCTCCCCCAAGGTTGGAGCTGCTCCCGGATGGTCCTGGAGAGGTTACCAAGAGTGAGATCAGGCTTAAGCATTTCAGCAGGATGGCTGGGAGGGCAAAGTTCATCTGCAAGGCCAGACCAGCCGGGGTGAATGCTGGGCAGATGCAAGAGGCTGGCTCCTCTGCAGGCTGATGACCCACACAGCTTGTCCTCCTCTTGTGACACCTGAAAACTCCCTGGCTCTGGCCGAGGCTTTGGTCCTGAATGACTTCATCTCTTTGGATCTTTTTTTTTTTTTTAATTTTTGTGAGAAGAAGGGAGGCAGAGAGACAGACTCCCGCATGCACCCCAACCGGGATCTACCCGGCAAGCCCACTAGGAGGCGATGCTCTGCCCATTTGGCTCTGTTGCTCCGTTGCAACCAAAGCCATTTAGCACCTGAGGTGGAGGCCATGGAGCCATTCTCAGTGCCCAAGGTCAACTTGCTAGAGCCAATTGGAGCCAGGGCTGCAGGAGAGGAAGAGAAAAAGAGAAAAAGGATGAGAGAGAGAGAGAAGAGGGAGAGGTGGGGAAGTAGATGGTCACTTCTCCTGTGTGCCCTGACCGGGAATCGAACCCAGGACATCCAGATGCTGGGCCAACGCTCTACCACTGAGTAACCGGCCAGGGTCATGTCTCTTTGGATCTTGGTTGGAACCAATATCAGGGCTGAACAGAGTAGGACCCTTTATGTAGAAGGGTTTCAGAGTCACCAGGACCTCACCTCCCACTAACTCCCTCTACAGAAGCTACTGGAGGATGTGCCCTAGCAAAATGAGGATATAAATCAGGTTATAGACAAAAACATAAGATCTCAGTAACAGGAGCTCCAACCACAGGAAAATGGTGAGAGCAAGTCCCAGGATGAGGGCAGCAAGGGTGTCTCCAAATCAGAGTAAAATGAGGTCTCCAAAATGATACAGGTAATTAAAAAAAAAAACTCCTTAAAAAGAACTGTAGGCCCTGGCCGGTTGGCTCAGCGGTAGAGTGTCGGCCTGGTGTGCAGAAGTCCCGGGTTCGATTCCCGGCCAGGGCACACAGGAGAAGCGCCCATCTGCTTCTCCACCCCTCCCCCTCTCCTTCCTCTCTGTCTCTCTCTTCCCCTCCTGCAGCCAAGGCTCCATTGGAGCAAAGATGGCCCGGGTGCTGGGGATGGCTCTGTGGCCTCTGCCTCAGGCGCTAGAATGGCTCTGGATGCAACAGAGCAACGCCCCAGAGGGGCAGAACATCACCCCCTGGTGGGCATGCTGGGTGGATCCCGGTCGGGTGCATGCGGGAGTCTGTCTGACTGCCTCCCCGTTTCCAGCTTTGGAAAAATGGGGAAAAAAAAAAGAACTGTACAAGAAGGAGGGCAGGACTTTGAGGAATCAGAGGGGACAGAGAAGGACTTTGGGATGAGGAAGGGTAGAAAAGTCTGAGAGGGATAGTGCAGGGTGTCTAGGGGCCATAAAGAAGAATTGAGGGGACAGTGGGGAGCCCAGGTGGGGAAGTGTTTGGGCTAAAGCTAGAGGGGGCTTCTCTCCAAAACCCACCGGCCAAGGAGCTGGCAAGCGCGACAGCTTCCCCAGAAGAGGGTGGTGGCCCCCACCATCCAGGGTAGAAACAGAAGACTTTGAGCTCTGTTTTCAAGGTCAAAAGATCATGAAGTAGAACTTGGCATAGGTCACAGCTCTGCAGGCTGGCAAGAGGATAATGTTGGCCTCTCTTGTCTCCACCCTGAGTGGTAACCTGGATTTCACCACTGTATTAGAATCTCCCCACATTCAGCCCGGCCTGCTCAGGTGCCCCCCCTTTTCTCCAGGACCACCCACCACCAGAAAAGCACAGTCAGCCCCACTACAAGCAATTGATATGCAAGGCACTTTCACAGAATGTCGACAGGCAAGTCACTGGGTTTCAGCTTTAGTCATGACCCAGTGGAGCTGATTACAGGTAACCAGGAACCTAGGAGTTTGGCTGTACCAGCCTCTACATTTTTTCTGTTTTTGTTACCCTGGAGTGTCTTGTCACATTATCTCCAACTGGTAGAGATGTGTGCCCGTGTGTGTTCGTTCGCATGCTCTGTGCATCTGCATGTGTGTGTCTGTTTGTGTTCACGTGCTCTGGGGAGCGGCAGGCCCAGGCATCTGATAGCAGGGATGAGATCAAGTTTCACCTTAGAAAGCCCAGGGCAGGAACATGCCACCCTGGCCACCAGCTGGGCGTTCCCACGTTCGGTGTATAGTCAGAACTCATGCCATGCACACAGAGCCAGAGAGCCACACATGTTCTCTCACATACCCACACACAGACACTCTGAGATTCAGCACTGTGTGGCAAGGCGGTCAGGCAGACAGGCCTCCACTCTGAGCAGATATATTCAGGCTCAGGTCTCCCTGGAAGCTGCTGCCCTCAGGGAGCCTCCAGGTTTCGAAGCTGGAAGATTGAGAGGCTGAGAGGTTGGGAGGCTGGGAGTCTGGGAGGGGGCAGCTCTGAATCCCTGAGCTCACTGCAGCCCGTTTGGGCATCCGAAGCCTCTGCCTCCTGCCTCCCAGCTCCCGCACCTGCACAGGCGGGCTGCCGTCTCAGGAAGAGTCAAAGTCCTCCATAGAAGAGAAATCATTCCAAACACGCTCCTCAGCCCCTCCTCAGTCCTGTTTTCACCACCCGGGTTAGGGATGATCCACCGTGTCTAACACATCGCCCCTCCCATAAGGAGAAAACGCTTTTTTCTTTTACAGGCTGCACATCCACCTCCTAGAGGTGCCCAGCACTCCCTCTTGTGGCAAAGCCTCGCAGGTGCAGTGTCTGGACACCTGGGGTCCTGGTGCCTTCTGGACACCTACCTGCAAGAGTGGGAGGCTGGGTTGGGACAAGCAGGACCTCAGTCCCCACATGTTCCCTGCTGGCCCTCTTCCTCCCCCTAGTCCTGGGTGTTGTGGAAGAAACCTGTGTTTGGGTGCTTTACACAGGCCCTTGGATACCTGGAAACAATACCTCCCCTGGGACAAAAGCCATCTTCAGGAGTCACCTTAGACTCCAGCAAGATGCTATTTTATACCTTTCTTAGCAACAATCTGCTGAGAGCTCTTCAAAACTCTTTTTTTTTCTAGAGCCAATGGGGAACTCGGGGATGGCGGTGGGGAATTCTCACCCCGCCCTGACAAAATCGCTGGGAAGCCCTGAGTCCTGGCCAGCTGCTGCCCACCAGCGCCCGCCTAGCACCCTGTGCTTCTACTGCTCATGCTCTAATCCTGAGGAAGAACAGAAATAAGGAATTTTTTTCTTCAAATATTACTGATTATAAGCAGAAATAATTGTAATGAGAGCAAATACCTATAAATGCAACAATTCCTATTCTAAGTCTTTTATATATATTAACTCATTGGACCCTCCTAACATTTTCAATGTAGAAAATTTGTAAAATGCAAAAGTACAAAGAAGGAAAACAAAATTCATAGTCCCACATGCATTTTCTAATTCTTCCTCTGTGCACATGGATTCTTAATCATGGTCAGAGCACCTGTTCTACTAATCATCATCTCATGACCCAAGGTCATTGGTAATGGAAAATAAGTCTTAACGGCTCTGTTGTATTCCCTCTGCTAAGATGTGCCTTTCTCAGGGGTGGGGGAGGATTCTGTTTTTACTACGTGTGGGAGCCTCTGTGATGTCAACTCGTGGGGTTTGTTTCCTCCACCCCTTCAGCTGCTTGTATACAGACTTGGGGCGCAAAAGCAGTGACACTTCCCCAACCTCCCTCTGTGGGTGTCTCAGACGTGTGTGTGTGTTGATGTTTGTTTTTTGTTTTGGGTTTTTTTTGACAGAGACAGAGAGATAGTTAGAGAGAAGGACAGATAGGGTTAGACAGACAGGAAGGGAGAGAGATGAGAAGCATCAATTCTTTACTGCAACACCTTAGTTGTTCATTGATTGCTTTCTCATATGTGCCTTGACCAGGGGGCTACAGCATATTAAGATACCCCTTGCGCAAGCAAGAGGATTGTGATCTGGAGCTGGTATGCTTGGTATTCCAGATCAGTGAGGGTCTGAAATCCTTCTTCCAGGACCATAGAGAAATGTTAGGAAACAACTTGACACCAGCTGGTTGAAGCAACATAATTCCCATGTGGACCCATCCCCCATCTGTGAAATAGAAACACACTAGCAAAGCTGACTTGTAAAGGGTTATGAGCGAGCCAGGTTTGCTGGGGCACATCCTTAGCACCCAGGCGTGTCACTCAGCAGTGAATGTAAGTCTAAACCACCACCAGCAGAGCTCAGTGCCCCAGAGGTGTCTGAGAACAGTTCTCGAAATCATCCTGGTGCAAGACAATATTTATATCTTCTTCCATGTTATTGTGACATGAATGCTAGAGAGAGATAAAAGACAGAAAAAGAGAAAGACAGAGAGAGGGTGTGCTAAGGAAGGACTCAAGATAATAAAATAATTTAAAGTCCCATTTCTGTCTTTCTGGAGGGTCTCATTTTTCAAGCTGCCACAGGGATGTCAGTGCTCACGTGCAAAGGCGGTGCTCCGTAATCCTGCAGCGCTGTGCCTAGTAACAGCCGGGCACGGTGACATGTTACCCACTTGTTCTCCTGACCAGGTTCCTGCCACACATCATCCATCAGTCATGGTTAGAGGGAACCATGTTTAGCCCCCACACTCTGTGCATGCTGTCTCTGTCCACCTGCTGGAGATGTCCCTGCAGACAGAGGGCTGCAGGGTGGGGAAGAGAGGACCGGAGAACCCAGGCACTTGTCTAGGAGATGATATTGTCCCTCCCTGCACAGGGCTTTCTCTACATAAGCACCCAGCAGTACTGGGGGTTACAAAGAGGTGATTAGGGGTCCCTTTCAACCTGGCCTCCTGGAGACTAGCACACATTAATAACTGTCACACTTATATTCTGGCTCTAACCAAGGCTTTTTAGAGTAATGATTCAGGACAGTCCTGTGACATGGGGTGGAGCGAGGTACCACCTACTGGAGTGAGAGGGAAGTATTGAAGCACTATGTGCACCAGACCGAGAGACTGTTCTCTTGGCTTGGCAGTGGCGGGCAGGACACATTTCTAATCCATTGGCCACACTTTGCTGATGGGTCAAGTCTGTGATCAGCATAAATTTTGTCTTCTGTCTGTTCACCTCCATAGAGTTTGGTTTCCATGAGGGTAGGGAACTTTTTTTTTTTAATTATTGTATCCTCAGAAGTTAGAGCAGGGCCTGACACAGAGTGGTACCAAAGATATTTTTTGAATGAACAAAGAAGGGAATGAGTATAGTTGTCAAGGATGCTCCGAAAGGCACCACAGACATTGTTGTCCCAGCATGTTTTCACCATGTTTCTACACAGAGGCCAGAGGTTGAGAATTTCTTCATGGCTCCTGGCCCTTGGCACCACCCTGGGCCTCTTTTCTGCCTCTGCTCAATGGCATAGGTAGTCTCTGAGGTCCCAAGGGTACAGACCATCCACAGGCTGATGGACTTAGAACTACCTCGCCCTGTTCATGGTGTTCTGGACATGTCCTTTATTCTAGTTTGAGGGTCAGAGATAAAAAAAAGACAGGATAAGTCTAGCCTCCAGCCCTTCAATCCTGTGCTGAGAGGGTTCAAAGAAAAAGAACTTTTTAGGCAGAGTGAGAAGGCTGGCTTTGCGATTGCTTGGTCATGGATAAATGAAATCGCAAATGTAGCCCTTGGCGTTGAGGAAGCCAGCAGCATCTGAGGAGGAACAGGGTACCCTTTGGGCCGCTTGTAGTTAAAGTGTACCTGGGACCCTCAGCTACTCCCCCACTTCAGGCCCTTTGCCACACATTTCTGCACCTCCTGCCTGCTTCCGGCCAAACCGCCAAGGCTCCCCCGCACCAGGTCTGCGTAATGGCCAGGAGAGCTCCTACTGGAGCCACATGGGGGTGGAAAGGGGTTTATCAGCAGCAAACACTCCAGCCGTTGGTGTGCTTTATGGAATTCCAAAACCATGGCGAAGGGAGGCATGTTCCTCCCCAAAACTTCAGGAGAGAAAGAGAGAGAAAAGAAATGAAGAAAGGGGAGATGAAAAGGCTTCTTTTTTTTTCCTTCCAAAAAGTGGAACCACAATCCAGATGAAAATAACGCGACTTGAGGACTGTGATAAGATAAAAGAGAAAGTTGCTGTTTAAAACGGCTGTGTCTCCTACTTATCTGGCTGTGACCTTGTCGTTGGAGACCATGTTTTCTGCTGAGAAAACCCAGAGCACGGAGCAAAAGCCATCTTTACAACCTGGTCCCTGAGGACATTAGGACAACTTTTTTTTTTTTTTTTTTTACAGAGACAGAGAGAGAGAGTCAGAGAGAGGGATAGACAGGAACAGACAGACAGGAACGGAGAGAGATGAGAAGCATCAATCATTAGTTTTTCATTACGCGTTGCGACTTCTTAGTTGTTCATTGATTACTTTCTCACATGTGCCTTGACCATGGGCCTTCAGCAGACCGAGTAACCCCTTGCTGGAGCCAGCGACCCTGGGTCCAAGCTGGTGAGCTTTTTGCTCAAACCAGATGAGCCCACGCTCAAGCTGACGACCTCGGGGTCTCGAACCTGGGTCCTTCCACATCTCAGTCCAACGCTCTATCCACTGCGCCACCACCTGGTCAGGCGTAGGACAACTTTTTAACTGTTTAATTTCTTTCCTTTTTTTTTTTGTATTTTTCTGAAGCTGGAAACGGGGAGAGACAGTCAGACAGACTCCCGCATGCGCCCGGGATCCACCCGGCACGCCCACCAGGGGTGACGCTCTGCCCACCAGGGGGCGATGCTCTGCCCCTCCGGGGCGTCGCTCTGCCGAGACCAGAGCCACTCCAGCGCCTGGGGCAGAGGCCAAGGAGCCATCCTTGCTCCAATGGAGCCTTGGCTGCGGGAGGGGAAGAGAGAGACAGAGAGGAAGGAGGGTGGGGGTGGAGAAGCAAATGGGCGCTTCTCCTATGTGCCCTGGCCGGGAATCGAACCCGGGTCCCCCACACGCCAGGCCGACGCTCTACCACTGAGCCAACCGGCCAGGGCCTTAACTGTTTAATTTCAAGGCATTGTTAAACCTAATCCGGAGGGATTCGAAACGTTGAAAACACAAACAAAATCCGTCGATTACACAAACAAAATCCGTCGATTACACATCAAAACTTTATTGTCTAGCTTGGCCAAGCAGAGGCGACTCCGACAGAAATCTGAAGGAGAGCGCGCCAGCCCTTTGTTCTACCTAGTTTTTATAGTTTTGTAAGTGGGAAGTACAGAAGTAAAAATTGCAATTAGGTGCCCTTTACCACTATTGGTTATAGTCATATGTCCTTAACATAATAGGACCATGTTCAATTTGCAAGCCATACATCATTTTGGAGAAAACAAAATTTACAAGTCAACACAATGGTAGAAAGATGTCTGTTTACATATTAAAGGGCATTCCTATATTTTCTAGTGTTTATCTGCCATCTCTCTGTCCAGAGTCACACGTATTAACCATATGCATTTACATAGGAGAGGTAGTTTCCTGGGGACAAATGCCCGCAAATGGCTCATAACTATAAGAAAAGGTTTATTTTGGCTTTTCTTTTCCTGCACCTGGCTAGCCATTCACCCCCTTCCCCACAGGTGTGGTGGAATGTCAGGGAATCCATGTTTTCCTTCTCTTTGCATTTACAATACAATGCCAAGGGCTATCCTGGTTTTATGTCAATCACACAGAACAGAGATTATTCTCAAAATTTCTCTGCACACCTTAACCCAAATTAATAAAATGTCCTTTAAGCCTCTTAAAATATTAATATTGATTCTGTAGCTTTTGGTACCTTACAACACCTGCGGGTGAAGTGGCTCAGTGGCTCCTCTGCATCAACATGTTTGTTTGTTTGTTTGTGACTCCACAAGACAACTGTGGGAGAGAACAGAAGGAGGCCACCCATCGTGCATCCTCCTTGCCTCTTCGGCCTCTCTGGCTCTCTTTGGGCTGTAAATGCGTTTGCCTGACACGTGGCCTCTCCAATGTTGTGTGTTTCATTTGCCTGGACTGCTGTCACAGACCGGGCACTTTTTCACCAGCACTCCTGAGAGCCTCATGTGATTGCCAGGGACAAGCAGGCCCACCCCTCACCAGTCTAGGCAGGGCTCTGTGTCCTGGCTGCTTTCATCAGAGACTATCTGTCACTTGCTGTTCTGGGTTGACTGTGTCCCCACCATGCCAATTCATATGTTGAAGTCCTAACTCCCACTACCTCAGGATGGGCCTCATCCAGGATGACTGGTGTCTTTATAAAAAGGGAAAATTTGGACTCAGAGACAGACACAGAGGGAAGATGATATAAAGACCCAGGGAGAAGACAGCCATATGCCAACCACAAGTACCCATGTGTCCAGGTTCTCAGCACCATGTCCAGCCACAGCCACTTGCTCCTTCCACAGGTCACCCAGGGTCATGCCAAGCCTATTGCCTGCCTCTGAGTTTGCCCAGTGGAGAGTCTGAGGCGGGACCAACCTAAACTCGACAGCGTCATCTTAAAAGCAGGTCGAATTCTGGTCTCAGTGTGGTGAGTCTGGGAGCCACTAGATGGCAGTAAAGACTGAACCTGGACCAAGTCTAGCCATGAGGGGACGGGAGGAGGACTGGGGGAGACCCTAAAATCCCATGGCAAGAGATGGGAGGGCACTCGAGCCACCTGTCTCCATGAAAGACCCGGGAAGGGGACCAAAAAGTCAACATGCACTGAGAATGGGCTGGGAGCCACAGTTCTTGGAAGACATAATCACCTTTCCTTTGGGTGTTTCATGAGCACATGGCCACGGTCCAAACCCTGTCTTGGGGCTGCTTGTTTCTGTTGGACTGTTGTAAGGTACCAAAAAGCTGAAAATTGATATTGATATTCTGGGAGGAAAGGTCAGGCTTTCCTGTCCCGGCCCTCCTTTAGGGAGGGGAAGGAGAAGAATGTAGAAGTTTCTGGCTTGAAGGAACATGGGTTATTTAGTTTTAAATCTAAAATAAAGGTTAATCGAGAAACTTCTCTTTCAATGGGAGGCAGAATTTACATACCACCTTGTGTTGACTGTAGTTCCTCCCCCTCCCTGGAATCTTGAGGGTAAAAAATATCTCTAGATTAGTGAGGAAAGATGAACCCTGAACGATTTGTAAACATCTTTGATTGTGTTACCTTAAAAGTCTTAATGTTTCTGTGTATCCCCTAAACAAATGTTGTCAGCTTGTGCCATGATGTCATGCTCTCCCTCGCCCTTGTGTGTGATCAGTGGTATATAAACAGCCCCTGAACTATTTTGGGGGGCTGGTACACAATTTGGGTCTGTTGCCCTGTATCAGTCATATGTGGCCAGCATATTTAATAAATCTCCTCCTTTAATAAAACTCTTCAAAACTCATCTGGACTGGGTATTTTTATGAGAACCCACAGAATTGAGGATTGGGTACTTTATAACAGGATGCATTCTAAAAATAAAAGAGAAGGTTCAAAGTGCTCAGAACAGGCCATTCAGATCCTACATCATGATTGAAGTCATTTCTCTGGCAAATAAAGGTCCCAGAACACACGTTCTCATATGCACAAGGTCAGAGCCCCTGGGTAGGCTTCTGGCGAACAGGCAGCGAAACAGGAAGAGCATTTGACCACGAAAGGGTCATTTGTGTGAGTCAGGCTTGAAGGGAATCATTAGTGTGACTTCTTTTGAAAAAAAATTTGAAGTAAAACTTACATAACATAAAATATAACTATTTTAAAGTGAACATTTCAGTGGCATTTCTTAGATTCCTAAGGTTGTGCAACAATCACCTCTATCCAGTTCCAAACTTTCTCGTTACTCTAAAAATAAGCCCCGTTCCCATGGAGCAGCCACTCCCACTCCTCCTCCCCCTTCCAAGCACCAGTCTTCTCCCGTTCCCATGGAGCAGGCACTCCCACTCCTCCTCCCCATTCCCATGGAGCAGTCACTCCCACTCCTCCGCCCCCTTCCAAGCACCAGTCTTCTCTCTCTATGGTCTTACCTGGGACATTTCATACAATTGGAGTCATGAGATGTGTGGCCTTTTGTGTCTGGAGTCTTTCATTGATAGTGATATTTTCAGGATCCGTTCATGCTGTGACATGTGTCAGTACGTCCCTCCTTTTTACAGCTGAATGCTGTTCCACTGTCAGGCTAGACCACACTTTGTTCATCTGTTCATCAGTTGATGGACATTTGAATTGTTTCCATTTTTTTGGCTCCTGTGAAAAAGCTGATTGAACATTCATATACAGATATTTGTTTGGACACCTGTTTTTAATTATTTTTGAACATATTCCTAGGAAGTATAACTGCTTCTAAGTCGAAGCATGTGGGGACACACCCATGTAAACACACACATCTGAGCCTGACCAGGTGGTGGCACAGTGTATAGAGCATTAGACTGGGATGCAGAGGACCCAGGTTCAAAACCCCAAGGTTGCTGGCTTGAGCATGGGCTCATAAAGACCCACACCATCAATCTCACCATGCTGTCTCCCAACCCCCAAAACAACCCACCCAGAATGCCTTTTGACCTTTTCACCCAAAGAAAGGTGTGCCTCCTTAGGTCCTCTGCTATAGCTTCCCTCTTGTGGAATCCCAGGGAGAGGTAAAAATGAACTGATGTATCAGCCTCTCTCAGGCACTGAGCACTGAGCACACTGAACACCATGCTGGGAACTTCCAGAAAACACTCACCTAATCCTCAAACAATGCAGGAAGCAGGAATTGTTTCTAGGTTGTGACAGAGTAAATGCAGGCTTTGAGGGAGGGTTAGTAATTCTGTTGAGGTTGCTCAGTGAGGCTGGAACGTGGCAGAACCCCAAAGCCCACGCTCTGGCTTCTATAACGAGCTGCCCCCAAACGCGGGTGGGAACCTGCTGCAGCAGAAGCAGTGCCAGCTGCCTGTCTGTCCTGTATGTATTATACTTGGCCAAAATGACCTTCACGAGTTTTCTCTGAGCTCTGCAACCAGCCTGTTATCTTGGGGCCTCTCCTTGTTTACACCTCCTCACTTAGGCTGTGCCCCAAGTTCAGCTTCTAATGCCTGATCCCTCCCTTTTCCTGGGGAAATGCTGCTCCTCCTGCTGCTTGTGGTTTCTGTGAGGACCACCCTCCCTCGGGCCTGTGACCTGCCCTCTCTCCTGCGTCTCCTGCACAGGTACACACAATCATGCCTTCCACCTCCCTCCCTACTCCAAAATTAATTCTGGATAATCACAGGTGTTGATTAGAAAAAAGGAAACCATTAACATCCTAGAAGAAAACTGGAATGGAGATTTTCAGGTTCTTCAAGTTGAGACAGCTTGCCAAGTGTGGTGGGTAAGGAATCCAAGTCAACATAGTTAGAAATACAAGAAGACATCTCTGTCTTTTAAAGCATTATTCACATTTCAAGTAGGCTGGTGGGGCCTCGAGTCCCTCAGTTAGGGGTGTACCTCCTTCGTGAAACCGCGCTGACAGAGAAGATAAATTCAAACTGGGCCTAAAATGATGCGTGGGATTTTCTAAGGTGAAAAGCAGGGAAAACTCAGAAAGGAAGCAAACATTTGGGTCATTTGAGCTCAGAAGTGTAAGGTCTCTTTTTAGCTGGGTTTCCATGGTTTTATTACCATGTCGAGTGAAATCACCTCATTGGCAGTAAGGTAACTGCAGTTACCCGAACGCAGGGGCATTCTGGGATAAGTGGCACCTGCTTGCCTAAGAGTGCCCTTGCAAATGGCCATTCACCTGTGCTGTCCCTCTCTCTTTCTCTCTCCTTTTCCTTCAGCAAAAAAGTGCCACCATTTCTCCCCTGGCAGGGAAGCTAGGCAGATGGGGTGAAGGGAGCAAATGAGGATGGAGATGAAACATTTACTGATTTATTGAGAAGTCTCACTTAGCTCAGAGGCATAGACATAAAAAAAGTTTTATATGTTCTCTAATCTATGCCTTCAGCTGCACTCTGTCAGATTCTACTGAAATCTCAGGAAGATTCCATGTGTTCTGGTCGCTTTCAGTTATTAGAAATCCTTGCAATCTTAAACCACGGCCTCATGTCCTGTTCAAAGCCTGCAGGTTCTCAGTCTCCCATGCCAGTTCAGCTGCAGCTCTGAGACAGGTGAGCAGGGCTCGCTGCCCATTTCTCTCTGACCTGGTCTTGTTCTGTTCTCCTTGGGTACCTTTGCAGAAAGAGCCACACATACACGAATGAGCCTGGCACTGTAAAGGCAGAGGTAAGAGAAAGCGCACAACACAGACTGGCCTTAAGCTTAAAATAGTCAATGTAAGGTTGGTGGGCATTGGGGGAAGGTCACATGAGGAACCAAACCTGGGAACTTTGGCTAGAACCGCCCACACGCATGCACGCCAAAAGAAACTTCCCAGGAATCCTTGGGAAAAGAGCAACCGTCTGTCAGCCAATGAAATTTTGCCATGTCATATTAGCTCGACCGCCCTAGATGACCCTTTAAATTTCCCCCCCGCACGGATAACCCAATGCAACTTCTCTGGTCTCTGTCCCCGGGACCAGAGAATATTGTCCTGGAAGCGCTGTACTAAATAAAGCTTTTATTATTCCACACTTCGTGGCTACGCCCTTCCTCCTTCCTCGGCGGGGGAAAAATACCTTACAGTCACAATCTGGTACATTAAAGAAAGAGTCTGCCGAGCCTTGCCAATATTTCTTTTCCTCACTCCCGTTGCTCTGCGGACAGCTTAGATGATCTATTTAGGTTGTAAACTGGGGGTCAGCTGGTTCCACCTGCCTGGTTCTGAGAGCAGCCAGCACTGGGGGCGTGTCTTTCGCATGCTAGATGAAGAGCAAGCAGAAACAGGCAACACCTCTGAAGCCCAGATTCATGGTCACGTGCTCTGCCTATTCTAGCGGGAGGGATTCTATGTCACATGCTAAAGGGCAGCCATTTCTAGTTCTGATACGGGTGTGAGTAGAGAACTGGGAGCAGAGATCTCCCCAACCATAGCTAGGCACCAGGATTTGTAGTCAGGGCCATCTCTGTACTTGTTCTTGTCCCTTTGCTGCGAGAGAAAAAAAAAAGAAATGTAGCAAATAATACGGTGACAATGACATGGTGACATAGGGTCGATTTTCTTTCCAAGCTCCACTGAAAATCAAAGAGGTCACAAACAGTGGGCCTGGAAGGTGTTTGAATAACCAGAAACATTGCCAGAAACATTGTTCTTGATAAGAAGCATCAAATCATAGCTGCGTTACCCTACTTGTTCACTGATTGCTTCTCATACATGCTCTGACCAGGGGGCTCCAGCTGAGCCTGTCACCTCCTGCTTAAGCCAGCGACATTGCCCTCAAGCCAGTGACCTTGGGATTTCAAACCTGGGACCTCAGCATCCCAGATCGACGTTCTATCCACTGTGCCACCACCAGTCAGGCTAGAGATTTTAAAATTATATATAAGTAGACTCTGGCCAGTTAGCTCAGTTTGTTAGAGCATCGTTCCAAAACAAGATTACAAATTCAATCCCTAGTCAGGGCACATACAGGAAGCAACCAACGAAGGTACAACTAAGTGGAACAACAAATGAATGCTTCTCTCTCTCTCTCTCTCTCTCTCTCTCTCCCTTTTTCTCTCTGTCTCTCTAAAATCAATCAAGAAATTATATAATATAGCCTGACTAGGTGGTGGTGCAGTGGATAGAACATTGGACTAAGACACAAAGGACCCAGGTTAGAAATCCCGAGGTCACCAGCTTGAGCTCAGGCTCACCAGCTTGAGTGTGAGATCGCTGACTTGAGCGTGGGATCATAGACATTACCCCATGGTCACTGGCTTGAGCCCAAGGTTGCTGGCTTGAGCCCAGGGTCACTGGCTGGAGCAAGGGGTCAGTTGCTTGGCTGTAGCCCCCCCACCCCAGTTAAGGGACATGTGAGAAAGCCATCAATGAACAACTAAAGTGCCGCAATGAAGAATTGATGCTTCTTGCCTGACCAGGCGGTGGTGCAGTGGATAGAGCATCAGACTGGGATGCCAAGGACCCAGGTTTGAGACCCTGAGCTCGCCAGCTTGAGCGTGGGCTCATCAGCTTGAGCAAAGCTCACCAGCTTGGACCCAAGGTTGCTGGCTTGAGCAAGGTGTTACTTGGTCTGCTGAAGGCCCACAGTCAAAGCACATATGAGAAAGCAATCAATGAACAACTAAGGTGTCACAACAAAAAACTGATGATTGATGCTTCTCATCTCTCTTCGTTCCAGTCTGTCTGTCCCTATCTATCCCTCTCTCTGTTTCTGTCTCTGTCAAAAAAAAAAAAAAAAGATAGGCCCTGGCCGGTTGGCTCAGTGGTAAAGCGTCGGCCTGGCGTGCAGGAGTCCTGGGTTTGATTCCCGGCCAGGGCACACAGGAGAATCACCCATCTGCTTCTCCACCCCTCCCCCTCTCCTTCCTCTCTGTCTCTCTCTTCCCTTCCCACAGCCAAGGCTCCATTGGAGCAAGGTTGGCCCGGGCACTGAGGATGGCTCCATGGCCTCTGCCTCAGGCGCTAGAATGGCTCTGGTCGCAACAGAGTGACGCCCCAGATGGGCAGAGCATCGCCCCCTGGTGGGCGTGCCATGTGGATCCCGGTCGGGCGCATGCGGGAGTCTGTCTGACTGCCCTCCCCCCCCCATTTCCAACTTCAGAAAAATACAAAACACACACACACACACACACACACACACACATATAAATACTCTTAACAACTTTATGTCAGTACACTTGAGAATAGTTGGGGAGCCAAGCAGGTGGCAACAGACAGCATGACATGATGGGGTGGTGCTATAGCTAGTGCTGAGGGAGCAGGGGGAAGGAGCATCCCACTCACCTAAATTATAATTTTCAAAAAGTTGAAGACAGGCCCTGGCTGGTTGGCTCAGCGGTAGAGCGTCGGCCTGGCGTGCGGGGCACCCGGGTTTGATTCCCGGCCAGGGCACATAGGAGAAGCACCCTGTCTCTCTCTTCCCCTCCCGCAGCCAAGGCTCCATTGGAGCAAAGATGGCCTGGGCGCTGGGGATGGCTCCTTGGCCTCTGCCCCAGGCGCTAGAGTGGCTCTGGTCGCGGCAGAGCGACGCCCCGGAGGGGCAGAGCATCGCCCCCTGGTGGGAAGAGCGCCGCCCCTGGTGGGCATGCCGGGTCGATCCTGGTCGGGCGCATGTGGGAGTCTGTCTGACTGTCTCTCCCCGTTTCCAGCTTCAGAAAAAAAAAATTAAAAAAAAAAAAAAAAAGTTGAAGACACCCTCAAATAGAAAATGAGCATGTGTAAGTAACTGTTTTCAACTCATTAATCAATGAGAGGACCAATATGATTTGAACACCAGTTGAAAGAACTGTTTTGTTTTGTTTTTCAGTGAGAGGAGGGGAGGCAGAGACAGATTCCTGCATGCGCTCTGACAGGGGCAAGCCTGCTAGGGAGCAATGCTGTGCCCATCTGGGGCATTGCTCCATTGCTCTGCAACCAAGCTCTTCTTAGTGCCTGCGGCAAGGCCATAGAGCCATCCTCAGCGCCCAGGGCCAATTCGCTCCAATTGAGCTATGGCTGCAGGAGGGGAAGAGAGAGAGAGAGAGAGAGAGCAGCAAGAGGGGGAGGGGTGGAGAAGCAGATAGGCACTTTTCCTGTGTGCCCTGACCAGGAATCAAACCCAGGACATCCACACACCAGGCCAACACTCTACCACTGAGCAAACTGACCAGGGCCAAAAGAAGAATTTGAGAATCAGCCATATACACAGGTAATCAGAACACTAGAATGAATTTGCTAACATGTAAATGTTCTATAGGGCCATGTGATATAATGCTGGCAGTCCTTTTTTCCAGAGGACAAAAATCAGCTATGTCTCAGCGGGACAAAATCCATAGGCATTGTTATGGACAAAAATCTTTTCAGTTTTTTGCAACAATAGAAATTCAATCAATCAAGGTACAGGTGCAACCAAAATCAGGCAACCTCTGGGGAGGGTGGCACCCTGCACTCCAAGGCAGGCACATCCAGGGTCCCTTTGTCCATTTCCAAGTGTTGGGCACTTTCTCCTGACAGGGGACTATCTCTGTCTGTTCATACCTTCAGGACCACCTAAAGTACCTCAGTCTACTGGAATAGAATGACCCTGGGAGCTTCTAAACATCCTGATTCCAGGCCATACCCCAGACCCTTAAAATGGGTAATTCTGTGGGTGGTACCTGGCACCGGGCTCTTTAAGACTCCCAGGTGATTCTAATGTGCAACCAAAGCTAAATCACTGCTCTGAGGACATCCAAGCAGGGGCTGCAGGTCCACCCCCATCATCACTGCCCCCATCTTTCACTTCCTTTGCGGGATTCCTGTAATCCTCCTGAAACTTCCCTACTATCTTGCAGAAGGGCTGAGTAAAGGGCAGTCCATGATGTCTCCCCTTCCAAAGCCCCCTGGGGTGGCGTGGGGCAGTCCCAGAAGATGGCATCCTTAAAAAGTATTTTGCTCCAGGACAGAAGGAACCCACAGCTTGAGAGCGACAAATGAGAAGAAATCTGTCATCCTCAGGAAATTGGTTCCCAGCCTCCCCACAGAGTGACCATAACCAAGAGGCCCTTAAGGTGGCTAAACGAATAGGTTTAATAGTAATGCACCAGCTGCCATGGGAACACTTGCAACCAGCTGTGGGGCTGCGGTATCTGCTTCCAAAAGGGCACAAATCTGGACACATGGGGGCCCGGCTCCCACTCAGCTCCTCTCACAGGAAGTGGAATGGAGTGAGTCTTCTCTCAGCGTGGAGAGAGCCACAGCCACCCAGCTTCCCAGGCCCTGTCCCATCCTGGGGAGCAGGTTGGGGAGATGGCCTGGGCAGACAGGCTGGCCTTCATGGGAAGTGGCCAGCTTTCCTGGTGGCCAAAACCCTGAGCAGGCTAACCAGAGGCTGAGGGGTTACTATGGCTGCTTTTGATGACCTTGAGGATATCACTGATTCCCAAAGACAGTCGGGCGGTCAGGGTGTTGAGGGAGGTGACCAGGGTTTGTTGAGAGATCCCAGGCAAATCTCAGCTGCTAAAAAAATAAGCACAGTAATACCTATTTCCCGGGGTTGCTTTGAAGGTTAAATCACCCATGAACAGGAAAGCAACCAGCACAGAGCCAGGTGACAAAGTTATTCTCCCTCCCTCTTTCATCCCTCCCTCCCTGGACTTCTCTGAGAATCAGGGCATTGGGTTTGGCTAGCCTCCAGGTCTTAGATGTGCACTTTCCACAGCGGCAGCCACAACCCCATGTGACCACTGAGCCCGTGGACAGTGCTGGTGCAAACTAAGATGCCCTAAGTGTAAAATACACACCAGATTTCAGACTCAGTAAAAGAAAAAAAATACTGTCTCCCATTCATAATTTTATGATTACATATTGAAATGATAATATTTTTATATATTGGGTTAAATAAAATATATTATTTAAATTTACATCACCTGTTTCTTAACTCATTGGGAAACGAACACAAGTCATCATGGACGGCCCCTACTCAGCTGACCTGGTCAGGCAATATAATACTTCTTTAATGTGGCTACTAGAAAACCTGAAATGACCTATGTGGCTTGCAGTCTACCTCTAGGAGATGGGGCTGCTCTGGAATGGGAAAGCCAGTCCAGCCAGAAGCCATAAGGTAAAGGCAGGACTGATGGGGTTATGGGAGTCCATGGTGTTTGTTGACTTTCCTCAGCTGTACAAAGCAGGAACTAGCTTACAGCATCACCTCCCTGAGAGCTGGCACTTCTAGTATGGCTTCAAGGAGCTTTACACATTAATCCTCAATTAATTTTCACCAGAAAGGGTGGGGGGTAGATGAGTATGCCAGGTATGCTATGTGTGCTCTCTCAGTTCAGCCCTGAAACAGTCGTACGGGGACTGTCATCTCCATTTTGCAGCTGGGATTGTTGTAAAGTACTGTACTTTCATCCACGCATTACATAGAGACACCAAGGCAGTATACAGAAGAAATTTTGAGGAGTTTATTAATTAGCCGGCTAGCTACACGGGCACAACCCAAATCATGTAGAAAGTCCCTACAATTCTGTGGCTGATTTTATAGACCAAATCACATTCCGACTAGGGTGGGTAAGGAGGGGCTCGTGATCCTTTTGTCTAGACTCTCAGTGGTTCTCAAACTTTTTGAAATCGGGGCGCATTTAAAATCCTACAAATGCCTGACCAGGCGGTGGCGCAGTGGATAGAGCGTCGGACTGGGATGCAGAGGACCCAGGTTTGAGACCCCGAGGTCGCTAGCTTGAGCGCGGGCTCATCTGGCTTGAGCAAAAGGCTCACCAGCTTGGACTCAAGGTTGCTGGCTTGAGCAAGAGGTTGCTCGGTCTGCTGAAGGCCCACGGTCAGGGCACATATGAGAAAGCAATCAATGAACAACTAAGGTGTCGCAATGCACAACGAAGGACTAATGATTGATGCTTCTCATCTCTCCGTTCCTGTCTGTCTGTCCCTGTCTATCCCTCACTCTGACTCTCTCTCTGTCTCTGTAAAAAAATAAATAAATAAATAAATAAATCCTACAAATAATCGTAGACTCACTATATAGAAATTTCTGAGAAATATGTTATAATAATTAAGTCAAATTTTTTTTTTCAGAGACAGAGAGAGAGAGGGATGGATAAGGATGGACAGAAAGACAGGAACAGAGAGAGATGAGAAGCATCAATCTTCAGTTTTTTGTTGCGACACCTTAGTTGTTGCGACACCTTGAGTCCGCGCTCGAGTTGGCAACCTCGGGGTCTCGAACCTGGGTCCTCCACATCCCAGTCCGATGCTCTATCCACTGCACCACTGCCTGGTCAGGCAATATAATAATTAAGTCAAATATTAAAGAAAAAAATATAAAGTCCAAGTGTGCTTTTATGGTAATTTAACTAAATAAATACAAAATTAAATTTATTCTGATATTAAAAAACATTTTTATGTTACATTTTTTGAGTTATGCTTTTTAGAATTCTTAAAAAAGAGGGGTTAAAAAACAAACAACAAAAAAGTTAACTTTTTATATATATAGATACATTCTTAGTAAAATTTAGTAAATTCGGCAGGTCCTGGCACGAATGTGTTAAGTTTTTTCATTCTTGTGTTTATGAGAAACATGAGCCTGATGTGTCCTAGAGATTTCTTCAATGTTTGGGCATATCTTTGAAAGGCAAACTCTCATTTCCTTGTCAATACATTAAAGAATTCCTCTCTTTTTACTCTTAATTGTGTTGAGGGTAGAAAAATCCTAATTCACATAAATAGGATGTTGAAAATTGTAGTAAAATGTTCAAAGCTTTTTTAGATATTGCCACATATTCTTCTTTTATAGAAATCCAAAAGGTTTCAAGAGACTATTCCTTATGTTTAATCATCAATCAACAATCAGTGGATATAGCTGCCAGTTTTTCTTCTGTTAATGTTAAACCAAAATCACTTGAAGCTTCCATGAATGGGTTTCTAATACAATTGTATTGCTCAGTGTTAAGTGATGGGAAATGCTATAAATTAAATTCTGCCCGTCAGCCTTCAAGTCCTATTTTATTTACACTTAACTTTTGCTCACTTCCAGAATCGAATTCTTCAATATCACGCTTCTTTTAGAGAAATCTATCCATTTTATTTAGGTGTATTTATCTAAAAATAATATAATGATGTGTTAATAATAAATATAATAATGATGTGTTAACCTAAAGAGTGGTATTTCATAATGAAATGGTATAATAGAGTAACTATATTTATTTTTATATCTGGGCACATGCCGTGAACCAGCACAGCTAGTAATTCCAGGTCCCGAGTGGGAACGGTGCAGAATTAAGAAAATATGGGCTTGATCAGGCAGTGGCGCAGTGGATAGAACGTCAGACTGGGATGCGGAGGACCCAGGTTCGAGACCCCAAGGTCGCCAGCTTGAGCACAGGCTCATCTGGTTTGAGCAAAGCTCACCAGCTTGGATCCAAGGTCGCTGGCTCGAGCAAGGGGTTACTCGGTCTGCTATAGCCCCATGGTCAAGGCACATATGAGAAAGCAATCAATGAACAATGAAGGTGTTGAAACGAAAAACTGATGATTGATGCTTCTCATCTCTCTGCATTCCTATCTGTCCGTCCCTATCTATCCCTCTCTCTGACTCTCTCTGTCCCTGTAAAAAAAGAAAAAGAAAAGAAAATACGGGGTCGGGAGGGCCCTGTAATTGCTGCTGGCAAGAACAAAGTGTGCTCAAAAACCACATCTTGCTTTATTTATAGAGCAAAGTGAGCCATTAGCAAATCAATGAGATCTTTGATCATGTTTCCAAGGCAACCCAAGAATTTTACCAAGTGCAAAGAAACCCCACCATACATATCATCTTAACTTTACACCAAACAAAGGATAGAAGAAACTTGCCTCCAGTCTTTCCGGGGAACATGGGGGGTAGTGTAAACAATCCAGCACCACAGCTTAACAGCCTTTTGCAACCTAATCAGGCAAGTGAGGTGGGGGATTAGGCAGACTGTCAGTTTACAGCCAATTCCCCACACCTATGTCCCCCAAAAATCTAAACCCCAAAAACCCTGTTGGTTTTTTGGTCCCCAACAGGCACATATTTCTCTGGAATACCATAGGGCACACCTGGAAATCTTCTAGGGTGCACCAGTGCGCCCTGGCACACACTTTGAGAACTGCTGGGCTAGAGGTATACGTTACTCTCATGACTTCAGGGTGAGTCCGAGTATAGGAATTCTTGATGAAGGTACATAAACATTGTTTTCTTAGGTTTTTAGATAAATTCTGTCTTATTTGCTCTGTGTGGCAAGTGGCCCCAGACACTCTTTCAGAGAATTCTAGGAATTATAGTCATAGCTAAACTATGACCAGATGACCCAGTTGTCCTTGTAAGCCAGAAAGCTCCTGCATTCTTCTCTTTCCACTCTCCACAGAAAGGAGGGGGCAAGAAGCCTGACTTTTCCTCCTCAAAATGGCACCGCCGATACTAAGTTTTACAGTTCCCTGGCATTTTATCACAGGATGACCGAAGGCCAGAGGTTAGTGATACAGAGCTGCCAGGTGGCAGAGCCAGAATCAGGACCCTGGTGGATACTCCCAACACTACAGGACACCAGCCAAGCCTCTCTCCAGAGAAGTATTCCAAGCAGGGATGCTGGACTTAACAGAACAAAACAGGTTACCCAATTAAGTTGGAATTTCAGATCCACAATGGATAATTTTTTAGTATAACTGTTGTAAGGTGGTCAGCAATGGGGGGAGGTCACGTGAGGAACCCAGACCCTGGAACTTTGGCTAGAGCTGCCCACAACCATGCACGCCAAAAGAAACTTTCTGGGAGTCCCTTTGGAAAAGAGCGACTGTCTGCCAGGCAGTGAGATTCCACCACGTCATATTAGCTCGACCACCCTAGAGACTCTTTAAATATCCCAGACACCGTTTCATCCATGCAACTTCCCTGGCCTCTGTTCCCGGGACCAGGGAACCTCATCAGGTGGGAAGTGCTCTGTACTAAATAAAGCTTTTACTTATCCACACTTTGTGGCTACGCCCCTTCCTGCTTCCTCGGCGGGAAAAATACCTTACATTTAGTGCCGAAACCTGGGAGGAGTCAGAAGCTCTCTCCCCTTCCCCTACGAGAAAGAACCAGGATCCCTGACATTCCACCCACTTTGGCACACGGTGCGGTAAATCCCCTGCCTCCAGCCTCCCCTCAGTTCTTTCTGCCGAGACTCCCTATCCAAAACTGCAGCTGCGTCAGGGACCTCTTTTCCATTTCGTTCCGAGTGCGTGTGTGCCCATGGAGATGACCCGAGCACATCCACTTTACTTATCCGTCCTATGGCCAGAGCTTGAGTTGCAGGAAGCCAATGCTGAACTCTGACCACTCCGAGAACTGAGGATGGCTGTGGGGGTACAGGAATCTAAACCTAATCCAAAAACACTCCTGGAGTGCCTTATCCAAAATCTCTCCCTCCCTAAAGAAGAAACTGTTCTTCTCCGCTGTGGCAGGCCACAGAACCCACTGGATAATCGAACCAGGTAGCCTCCTGAAGAGACTTTCGGTTTTAACACCCTCACCAATTTAACTATCGCCAAAAGAACTGGGAACTGGTTGGAGATCCCTTACATTCAGGGCTTCTAGTTATTCATGCTTCCGTCCTGTACTCTGTGCCGCCTGCTACATGGCACAGGCCCTTTTTGGCCAGAGAAACCTCACCTAAACCCTCCACTCCTGATCTTTCCACCTTCGCCCGACCCCCTACTCTCTCCCCCTCCTGCCTGACCCCCGGGGGCTCCCCTCTCTCCGGACCCCTTTCTGGTCCCCCTGTGGACCTCTTCCGCTTAGGTCTCTTCCCTCCAAGAGCTCCCTCCCCTCCCTTCTTAGGATCCTGTTTCACATTCACCCGCATATACCAGTCTCTCTTTCTCCTCCCCAGCTGGCCAGGGGCCCCTCCCTTCTCCTCTGTGTTCTTAAGCTCCTCTGTCAGGCTATTCTCAGCCTGCCATTGGCCCTTATACCGGTTTGCAGGACGCCCAACCCTAATCTTCTTACAGGAAGGCCTGGCCCTATCCTGCCTTTGGCTCTGGTGTTTCTGGCCGGACCTGGGTGCTGGGCTCCCCAGGAGCCCCCTTCCTTTTATTCTAAACCACAAACCCCTATCTGAGACCTGTGAACATGGCATTTAAAGTTTTTAATGGTCCAGAGAAACAGGCCAAGGCTACTCACCAGGCTCGCATGCAGCAGAAGGTAACACTCCAAACCCAGGCTCTTGTGGCAGTCCTGAGGCCAGCAGAGCAACAGGAGCAAGGCTCAGGAAGTGCCCAACCCAAGTCCAAGCCACAAAGAGTGTCGGGAGCCGATCAACAACTGCTGGCTGACAAGGTCACAGCAGAAGAAGATCCACAACTGCTGGCTGACAAGGTCACAGCAGAAGAAGATCAAAAACTGCTGATTGACAAAGTCACAGCAGAGAAGACCAATGGCTGCTGGTTGACAAAGTCACCATAGTGAAGACCAATGGCTGCGGGTTTGACAAAGTCACCGCAAAGGAAAGGCACAACGATACTTCCCCCTTTGATCTTTTGAATTAATCTGGCCTTATATCCCCCCCTTTTCTGGGTGTGTGCTATCATTTATGGCACAGGGATAATAGTACCGTGCTTTCCCTGTAGATTCATAGTAATTTCTTTGGAAATGAGACAGAGGGTGTGAGTTTCACAGAAAAGCCTGTAAGCCCCTTGAACTGGGCTCATAGACATAAGAGGCTGGCTATGATATCCCTTGTAAAGGGTTAAGTTTGTAGGAGAATTTCTTCTTATTAATCATGTTAGAAAGAATAGATTGTGACTTATGAATAGGTAGGAAACAGTAACTATACACAGAGCACCTTTCAGCCTTCACTTAATTCATCACTTTACCTCCCTAGCCTTTTCATGTAGTAGAGTAGAGAAACTTTCCTTTCTTCTTGCATACCTGACCTGCAGGTGGTGGAACACTCTGAGAAGAATAAAGTTAGAACTTAACTAGTGTATGAATATAGTAAATAAATAAAATTTGACTAGACAATAGTCTTAGGTAAGGTGTAGTGGAATAACCCATTGCATGGCCTTGGATGGGAACACAGCCAACAAGAAAAGAATGTTTTGCTAAGAGAATTGTTTTGTGACTTGAAGGCGGGTCACTGAAACAGGTCTATGTGACTGAAGGCAGTTGCTGGGCTTTTCTCAGTAAAATATTCTCATAAAATTTTTGTACTTTCCAAGGTTATCCCTTCAGATAAGGAGAGGAATGTGGAGGAATCCATAGAAGCAATAGCAATTAATGCCTTCTGATATTATGTTGCTACTAAGCTATCTTGCAGGTGCACTTTATGTATCTTTAAGCAAAAGTTACTCTTGATGTTATGCCAATTTCTCAGTAAACAAGCCTTTTGAAGTCTTGTGAATAATTAGGACACTGCATGAACTCAGGGCCATTTGCCTGAGCAAGCGGTGGTCCTTTGCTAGTACTTGATGATTTCGTCTGCTAATCTCTCTCTCTGCGCCCCTGACTCACAACAACAGTAAGATAGAGTTATTAATTAGTACTAATCTTTTAGAAGTTTGTACCAATATTGTTATTGCTATTCAAGTTATTGTATAACTATACTTTGAATGATTTATCACCTGATTTATAGCTTATAGATATGAATTAACTGTTACCTGGAAATATGTAACCATAGTGAAACAAAAACAATGATTAATCAATGTATTCAAAATACCATGTGATTGTAACTTAGTGTGTGTGTATAAAAAGAAAGCTAGACCAGCATTTGGCAGAGATGCCTGGCAGTAAATGCTAATGAGAGAATAAAGAGAAAATAAAGAATTCGGCTCTCTCACTCGATTCGCGCCGACGCCGTCTCTTCCTGTGGGACCCCTGGATTCCCCCCGGAGCTGGACCCCAGCAAAAGAGGAATCCCACCAGCAGCTTGCTTTAAGTGTGGCAAGGAGGGTCATTGGTCCCAGCAGTGTCCCTGCCCGCGACCGCCCACTGAGCCCTGTCCTGATCCTGACTGCAAGCAGCCTGGTCACTGGCGGGATGATTGCCCCTTTGGGCAACAGGCTTTTCCTCAGCACCTCTACGTGGAGGACAAGCTACCCAAATGGAAGGCCAAGACAGCCAGGCGGGCCCGTTGTTCAAACTCCTAGGACACGACCTGGACTCGGAGAACCCAGGGTCAGGTCAGTCCATCTCATTTGTTGTGGACACGAGAGCTGCCTTCTCTGTTTTGCCCTCACACTCTGGACTTCTAGTTCCCTCACAGGTCTCGGTTATGGGAATGGATGGGACCCCTTCCTTTCCCCTTTGTATGCCACTCCTGACATGCAGTTTGGCCTCAAGCTTGGCCCTATACAGGACCGCTGACAGTCAGAACCACTGCCACTGGGCCCTACCCATCTCCAGCTCGCCAAAAGGTTGGGCCCTGCAGACCCTCCCGTTGCTTCTGTCCCTCCCACCAGGAACCTGCCACCAGAGTGAGCTGAAGCAGGGAGCAATGCTGTTCAGTAAGACTGGCCTGATAAAAGAAGCTTCAATCTCCTCAACCATCTGTGAGAAAAATTAAGTAAGAATCTCTCCTCCTACAACCTGCTTAACTCCTAATGGCAGCCACCCATTCTTACCTAGGCTGCCTCTATCCTAAATCTTCTTCTAATTATCGTATAACTCATATTTGCTCCTCTTTTTTAAATCCTTACAGAACCACATCCGCGAAGTTTCTCTAATCTAACAGGTCTAACAGATGTTCCTCCCGACTCCAGTCAAAGCCACCACCTTCCCATCTCCCCTTCCCACGAAGCCCCTAATCAGCAGAAAGTAGCCAGACAAATAAACAGCGCCCCTAATTAACACAAAAGATCGGAATGTAAGGTGGTCAGCAATGGGGGGAGGTCCTGTGAGGAACCCAGACCTGGGAACTTTGGCTGGAGCTGCCCACAACCATGCACACCAAAAGAAACTTCCCAAGCCTGACCTGTGGTGGTGCAGTGGATGGAGTGTCAACCTGGAACGCTGAGGTCGCCGGTTCAAAACCCCGGGCTTGCCTGGTCAGGGCACGTGTGGGAGTTGATGCTTCCTGCTCCTTCCCCCCCCCTCTCTAAAAATGAATGAATAAAAAAAAAAAAAAGAAACTTCCCAGGAGCCCTTTGGAAAAGAGCGACTGTCTGCCAGGCAGTGAGATTTGACCACGTCATATTAGCTCGACCACCCTAGAGACCCTTTAAATATCTCCCACGCAGTTTTTTTTTGTTTGTTTGGGTTTTTTTTGTTTGTTTGTTTTTTGCATTTTCCTGAAGCTGGAAACGGGGAGAGACAGTCAGACAGACTCCCGCATGCACCCGACCAGGATCCACCCGGCACGCCCACCAGGGGTGACGCTCTGCCCATCCGGGGCATCGCCATGTTGTGACCAGAGCCACTCTAGCGCTTGAGGCAGAGGCCACAGAGCCATTCCCAGCGCCCGGGCCATCTTTGCTCCAATGGAGCCTTGGCTGCGGGAGGGGAAAAGAGAGACAGAGAGGAAAGAGAGGGGGAGGGGTGGAGAAGCAGATGGGCGCCTCTCCTGTGTGCCCTGGCCGGGAATCGAACCCGGGACTTCTACACACCAGGCCGACGATCTACCACTGAGCCAACAGGCCAGGGCTCCCACGCAGTTTTATCCGTGAGACTTTCCTGGCCTCTGTGTCCTCCGGACCAAGGAACCTCGTCAGGTGGGATGCACTCTGTACTAAATAAAGCTTTTACTTATCCACGCTTCGTGGCTACGCCCCTTCCTTCTTCCTCGGCGGGGAAAAATACCTTACAACTATGTTCCTAATTATTGCATGGGACACACTTATACTTAAAAAAATTATTTGTTGTGGATCTGAAATTAAAATTAACAAGCTGTTCTGTATTCTATCTAACAACCTTAACTGCAAAGTAGTGTTTCTACATGGGCACTGTGAAAGGAAGGCTGGGGGACAGGGACGCTTCCAGCATGATGTGATGTGTAAGGTGAAGGTCAGGATTTTCTGAGTCCCTCTGGCTTGGGAACAGTGGATGTGATACAATGGGGGGGGGGGGGGACCTGTGGCTAACCAAAGAGTGCCTGCCCCACTTAAAGGAAGAATGCAAGACTGCTGGTTTGTGGCTGCCACTATAGAAAGTAGAGGGCTGATGACAGTGTTCAAGTCAAGGAAGGCGATGATCACATAACTTCAAAGATTCTGATATTTCCTCAGCTCCAGCAAATTCTTCCCTGGTTGTGTCATTAGATGCAAAGTAGCAATGGTGCTCCTTGCTTCCTCTGCTGCCCACTAAACCACTGAGATGTAGGGAACTTATCGGATACTCAATTTTTGGCAGAATAGGATTTCCAGTAGATGTCCCAATAGGCAAGAAGTCAGCCTTCACCTTCAAATAACCCCTGTCCTGAGCTCTCTCCTTCCTGCCACCTGGGGTGGTGAAAAGAGCACAGGTTTGAACCTGGCGCTGCCAAGTCTTGGCTGGCGGAGCTTGGGAAAATAACTCAACTTCTCTGGTGCACCGGTTTTCTCACTTGGAAAACGGGAGTGATCCTTGTATTGTACCTACTCCCTTCTGAGGGTCGCGCGAGGAGTAAAGGGATGATGCATGCATAGTTCCATGAACCTAGCAGATGGTGTCTCTTCTGCTTCCCATAGGGCTCTCCCCTCCCGCTTAGGCGCTCATCTCTCTTAAAACATCTCACCGTCTGCGGCCCCTTTAAGACGGCCCGGAAGACCCAGTTTCAAGGACGAAGGCAATCCGCTAGCTGCCGCCTCTATGCTAAGCCGTCACTTCCGGACGGCAGTGCTTGTGTTCTTCGATTTCGGTGGTCCCGGGGTTGTGAAAGTGTGGGAGCGCGGCACGTGCTCTGTTGTATCCGACCGGAGATTCTCGCTCAGCTCTGGCTGGTCGCCTGCCTCTGGCCCGCACGGTGACGCGGGCCTTTCGCTGCCATCGGCGCTGGCTTGCGGCTTCGGGCCCCGCCCCGGGGTGGTAACAAAACTCTACCGAAGGCCGGAGTCCCTTCTGCGGAGACCGGACTTCAGGAACCGAACGGCTCCCGGCATAGTAACTGGCACTTGGACGGAGGAGGCAGAGGGCACTTGGTCCGACGCAGGCACCCAAGTTGAGGTGAGCCGTTGTAGGAGGCGCGGCAGCCTAGGGGCCCCCGGCTGTTTATTCAGCGCGGGTTCCTGGGAGTGTGTAAACATTGAATGAGACTTGCCTTTCTTATTACCCTCTTTCCCCAGGATTTCCTCGGAAAATGACAAGTCGCCAACCGCGGCGATTGGGGCGAGCTGGGTGGAAGGTAGGTTTTAGATTTTGGAACGCATGCAGCGATCATTGCCTCCCACTCAACCTCGATGGGAACATTGGGAGTGACCTAAATTTGGGGATGTCCAGATATGTCAAGCATGGAGACGAAATATCACAAATATGGTCTGGGGAAAGGTTCCTGTGTTGCTGAATCTGCCTAGTTATGGGTGCAGCCTGGTACCAGCGAGCCCTATCCTGACCTAAAGTAAATTCCCCAGAAGTTTTTACTGGGTTTTGAATTTGCAGTAACAGGTGTGAACATTCTAGCAGCAGTTTAATGATCATGTATGATACTGCAGACAAGATCTATTGCTGAAAGAAGAAGCCTGATGTAGTTAGTACCAGGGAGCAGGTCGATTTCAAAAATCTAACCAAAGTATTGGCCACGTACCACCATGCTAATTGTTAAGGATACAGATAAACAAAACACCTGGGCCTCTTGTTCTCAGTGATTTGAAGAGACTAGATTAAGGGATCACACTAAAGAGGGTGGTGAAAGCTCTGAAGGAGAGCACAGTTTTCTGAGAACATGTATCACTAGGAGGCTGGTATAGACTGGAAATCATTCCTGAGGATGGGATCCCTGAGCTGGACTCTGAAGGGTAAGTAGGTGTTTGGTGGGAAGGCCAGGGGAGCAGCATGTGCAAAGGCCTAGTGGTCTAGAAATTGTGGCTAGTGGGGGAACTGAAAGGCCATTGTAGCCGAGAAAACAAGGTGGAAAATGGTGTGGGACAAAGCTGAAAAGGTGGGGAAGGGCCAGATCACACAGAGCCTCTGGCTCATGTGAGCATTTTGGTCTTTCCTAAGACTATGGGAGGTCATTATCAGTGTTAAACAAGAGGATGGTGTGCAAAAATCTGTAATTTCAAAAGGACACTCTTTGCAGAACAATGCTGTCTAATAGAACATTTTGCAATGGTGGAAATGGTCTGTATCCCCACAGTTCAGTAGAGCAGCCACAAGCCACATGTAGCTATTGAGTGGCTGGTACCCCTGCAGTGTGGCTGGTACCCCTGAGGAATTTGCTTTTAAATTTTAATTTAAATGGAGTGGCCGCTGTGTTAGACAGTGTATTGTATTGAACGGAGTGGTGACTCCTGTATGGGAATCGTGACAATGCAGGTTCCCTTTTAAATCTCCTGTACTTCATTCCTTCCTGGGTAAAAGCTGAGATGGATTTCACTCTGGGAAGAGTGCTCGTGTTGATTCCTCCTGTCTCACACGAGTGACTGCTTGTGGAACCTTGAATTTTTATTTTCTTGGTCCTCGGGAGGCAGCATTCTTCCTTCTCCCATCATGGCCTGTTTTTGTCGCTGGACATAGACTGAGGAGTGACATCTTATGCACTTCTAAGTAAATCTTGAGTGGTCAGAGCATGATGTCTGTGGCTTGGAGGGGTTGTAAAGAAAAGTAGTTACTGGTGATAAGGGGCGCAGATCTGGAGAGGTAGACTGCAGTGAGTTCTGGAACATCGAGAAGGAGCAATTTCAGAGGTACCAGCTGGTGAAACATGAGACAAAAGGCAGGAATCATTGAAGCGCTTGAGAGGGTATGGGGAGTTCGGGAGTTGGGGACAAACTAGGAAACACATGGCTAGAGGAAGGGAAAGAAGATATAGGAATAAATAGGTTGGTGTTAGGTAATAAAAAAATAATAAAATGAAAAGTGGGGGGAGCTTGTCAGAGTTCAGATCTATTGTGGTTTTGTTACAGAGAGGTTTCTGAGAAAGGCCCCAGGTGGTGGTGTGCACATTACAGCCTGGAGAGGGTAAGTTAGGATTGCTTTGAAGTGGGAGGGACCAGCCTTCAGAGTCAGGGACCCGAAGACTTGGAAAGAGGAGGGCTGATTGAAGCAGGGTCACTATGGGGCACTTTCCACATCGTGTTCTAGGTGGAAGGTAGGTTTTAGATTTTGGAGAGTACTTTAGCACTAACAGTTGTGAATTCTCTGGATGTTCAGGCTTCCTGAAGTAGAATGAAGACTGTAAAGGGTGCCTTCTTTGCAGGTGAGTTCACTGGAAGATTTGTGTATGTACTGGGTGATTCCATTTCTGCCTGGTTCTCTGTGCCTGAATGTTACTGTTTTGTTTTCAGACCTTCCAGGCTTGTTTGGTTTAATTGTTAACCACATAATTTTTTAATGCTGACCTGCATAAGGCTCTGTTTTTTATGGATATAAGTAAATGGAGTCAAAGCAATCAATGAACAACTCAAGTGCCACAACTATGAGTTGATGCTTCTCGTCTCTCTCCCTTCTTGTCTGCCTGTCCCTGTCTCTCTGTCCAAAAAAAAAAAAAAAAAAAAATCACATCAAGATCTTGAACTTCTCTCTTTGTCCACTAGAGGATGCAATCTTACACCAGACTGTTCTCTTTTGTAACTTGGTACAAAGTGGTTTTTTGGGGGGTGGGGCGGAGGTTGAAGGGGGTTTTTTTTGTTTTTGTTTTGTAATTTAGCCAAGACCTTATTTCACTGCAAGTTATGCAGAAAGTTAATCTGCCTGGTTGGGCTCTTTCTTAGGAATCTGCCAGTGCGTCCCAGTCACATACAGTTCCTTGGAAGTATTTGTTTTGTCATATGGACCAGCTGAACCAAATGCAGCCATGGGACACAGCCATGCACGTGGTGCTTGGGGATAAGAGCACATTCTACTGGAACTTTTCATCAACAGTCATTGCTGGTGACAACAGCTGGTTTTACTCAATGTGAAAGACTTTTTTTGGTAAGGAGTCCAGTGTAACACTTTCCCAATATTTGAAGTCCCAGGTGCTGTATTAAGGGTTTAAAAGGGTTTAAGGGCAGTAGAACATTGCTCATACTTGAAATTGAAAGGTATGTATCAAGACCTGACAAAGGTTCAAGCCAATGTGGTTTAGATTGCTGATTGTTATCCATTAGTAAAGCGCTATTGAACTGGAAAATGGATTACCACTCTGGAAGTGTAATTCTAGTGGAGTGTGAAATGTTCTCTGGTTTATGAGCCTGGCTGACAGCTTCTGATGGATTAAACAGATGTCAAATTGCACACTCACTGCTGGCCGCACTGGGCTTCCCTTCCAGATAATATGACGGCTCTGGGAAAAAGGAAACCACAGGGCTAGGGTTGGGGGGCAGTTTTAGTTAAGGCAGTCAGGAAAGGCCCCAGATCCTAAGGTAAGGGAGTAAATCATGTGATAGCCTGGAAGAATATACAAGCCAGTGCAAAGGGAGCCAGTCCAGCCAGTATGAAGGAGTGTGAACAAGAGGGTTTTGTTTTTCTTTAAATATTTTTATTTATTGATTTCAGAGAGAGAGAAAAACATCAATCTGTTTCTGTATGTGCCCTGACCAGGCATATTGCATATTGGGATGATACTGTAACCAACTGAGCTGTCTGGCCAGGGTAACAAGGGGGTTTTCTGAGGGGACTGGAGACCAGGTCTTGTGAAGCCTTGTAGGAAAGTTTGGCTTTTACAGTGAGTAGGGTCAGTAGCTCATTTTCCTCTCATATTTTAGGATCCATTTTCCCCCCTAACAGAGTAGGTTACATTAGAAGTATGTACCTATTTCTTGTCTGTGCTAACAAATTTACCCTTTGGGCTGAACCCCGATCTGTGCATAGGCAGCTGGAGGAAGCAGCTGTTGAATCCTAACTGAGGTAAGTGACATGGAAACACATTTGGATCTGACTGGTAAAGTTCCTGCAACTGACGCTGTGCCCTCTACCTCATAGGTGAAGCCAGCGAGACTGCCCAGTTGTTTGCCTGGGTCCGACTGGCAAGGACCTCTATCCCTTGGAGGCCGTGCATACCTCCATCATGAAGTCATCCATTGCCTGTACTCCTGCCTGTTTCCACCTCGGAGGAACTGTGTACTTGTTATTCCAACAAAAAGTACATTTTGTTTAAATAATTTAAACTGCTATCCAGGGGACTACAAAAAGTACATTTTCCTGTAATCTTTACAAGGTGAAAGCCTGTTTTGGCCTGACCAGGTGGTGGTACAGTGGATAGAGCGTTGGACTGGGATGCAGAGGACCCAGGTTCGAGACCCCGAGGTCACCAGCTTGAGCACGGGCTCATCTGGTTTGAGCAGAAGGCTCGCCAGCTTGGACCCAAGGTTGCTGGCTCGAGCAAGGGATTGCTTGGTCTGCTGAAGGCCCATGGTCAGGCACATATGAGAAAGCAATCAATGAACAATTAAGGTGTCGCAATGCGCAACGAAAAACTAATGATTGATGCTTCTCATCTCTTCGTTCCTGTCTGTCTGCCCCTGTCTATCCTTCTCTCTCTCTCTCTCTCTCTGATTCTTGTTAAAAAAAAAAAAGCATGTTTTGGTTTTACATGGTTACACTTAATGAATGCATTTAAAACAGTTATTTGTTCTAATATTTTTCCAGAGTTATATAACTACAGCAGAAAACTAGTTCTTTTATTGCAAATTTAATTGAAGTGGTTGGAAAGTCGCGTGTCTCAGGCCTGTCAGCCATGCCGTTGTGCTGGTCACACAACACTGCTTTGGAACTGCAGCCACCGTCAGAACATTGAGACTGCTGTGTGGAATTAAATAAGACTCATTCTGCCTGACCAGGTGGTGGCACAGTGGTTAGAGCGTTGGACTGGGATGTGGAGGACCCAGGTTTGAGACCCCGAGGTCACCAGCTTGAGCGTGGGCTTATCTGGTTTGAGCAAGGCTCACCAGCTTGGACCCAAGGTCGCTGGCTTGAGCAAGGGGTCACTCGGTCTGCTGTAGCCCCCCCCAGTCAAGGCACATATGAGAAAGCAATAAATGAACAACTAAGGAGCCGCAATGAAGAATTGATGTTTCTCATCTCTCTCCCTTCCTGTCTGTCTGTCCCTGTCTGTCCCTCTCTCTGACTCTCTCTTTCTCTGCCAATAAATAAATAAATAAATAAATAAATAAATAAATAAATAAAAATAAAGCTCATTCTTTCTTTGAACAACAAATTTCTCATTAACCAAACCAAGCCTGACCAGGTGGTGGCACAGTGAATAATAGAGCATAGGACTGGGACACGGAGAACCCAGGTTTGAAACCTAAGGTCGCCAGCTAGAACGCAGGCTCATCTGGCTTGAACACAGGCTCACCAGCTTGAGTGCAGGGTCGCTGGCTTGAGCATGGGATCATAGACATGACCCCATGGTTGCTGGCTTGAGCAAGGGGTCGCTTTTTCTGCTGCAGTCCCCTGGTCAAGGCACATATGAGAAAGCAATCAATGAACAACTAAGGAGACTAAGCAACAAAGAATTGATGCTTCTCTCTCCCTTCCTGTCTGTCCCTCTCTCTGTCTTTGTCACAAAACAAACAAACAAAAATAACCACCAAGACTTGGGTTTTACCAGAAGCTGGCTGTCCCCAGCAAGTATATTTAAGTCAAACTCTGACCTGTGTGCCCATGTGAGTTATGGGCAGAGCTCCCATAAATGCCTTCAGTAATGGACTATCTTTGTTCCAAATTACTTTGGCTATTTGAAAGTTATTTCTTCGATCATTTTAACTATGTGTAATCACTGCTTGATATTTGTTTATGGTTTTCCCCCCAAAGTAATAATGCACTAGTTTTTTTGTGTGTGTTTTTTTTGTTTTGGGGTTTTTGGGTTTTTTTATTTTTTACAGAGACAGAGAGTGAGTCAGAGAGAGGGATAGACAGGGACAGACAGACAGGAACGGAGAGAGATGAGAAGCATCAATCATTAGTTTTTCGTTCCAACACCTTAGTTGTTCATTGATTGCTTTCTCATATGTGCCTTGGCTGCAGGCCTTCAGCAGACCGAGTAACCTCTTGCTCAAGCCAGGGGTCCTTGGATCCAAGCTGGTGAGCTTTTGCTCAAACCAAATGAGCCCACGCTCAAGCTGGCAACCTCGGGGTCTTGAACCTGGGTCCTCTGCATCCCAGTCCGACGCTCTAGGCAATGCACTAGTTTTTAAAAGTTTGTAGGATGAAGAGGCTGACACTGAGCAGTCCTCTGCCCCACCCACCCCACTCCCCATAGTCCTCCGCACAGGTAGTTGTTTTCAGTTTGCCTGGTTCAGTCTTCCAAGTTCACTGTCTCCCTATCTCTGAGCACAGCCCATGTGCTGCTCCTTTGGTCTCATCTTAACCTTTGCCGGCTGACCTCCTTTCTGGTGGATTCAGGCTGAGCTCCCACTGACCTCCCCTCTGCTTCCCCTTCCCCATCCTCCCCAAACAGCCCTGTGTAACTGTTTCTGTCTAGATTGCATTCAGTGTTTATGTCCTGCACGTAGCAGAGTTCTCCAGCACCCAACTCGGCCGCTGCTCTGCATTCCCTTTCTGTTCACTCTCAGTCATCTTGCTGTTTCCTGGCTAAGCTTATTTGAACCTCTCACTAATTCCCACATACCCTGGTAGCCTCGGTGTAACTTTACACAAGGTCAGCCACAGCCAGTATCTAGCCATTCCAATTTTTTCTTAGATGAGGGAAAGAAGACTTCAGACAATTCAGTTACAAGTATGTGTTAAAATTTTGTTCCCTTGGATGCCATGGGAGAGGCCCCAGTAGGCCAATTCAGAAGTACGTTTTTAGGTAGGGAGATTCTGTAGGAAAGTATATAAAGGACAAGTTATCGCTGTTAGACTAAATGCATGAAGAACCACTGGCTAAAGGTCCTGACAATCGGCTAGCTGGCTGGCTGGGTCGGAAACTGGTTTCCCAGAAAACTGACAAGTATATCAGCAATGCCAGTCTTATCCCAGAAAAAGTTTATGAATTCTATCAGGCGAAAAGTGGCTCTGTCCCAAGCCTAGTTTAGACCAGATTTTATTTTATGCTTTTTCTTTGTGACCTAGACATCATTTCCTGTCTTGGTCAAATATCTGATGACTTGGCCAAGAAGGCCCATCCTGTTGCGTTTTGGTTCTAAGAACATAAATGAAAGTTTTGTCAGTTCATCGCTTCCCAAACTGTGAACTCAAGTCTCCTGAGTCTGTCAGATGCAGGTTCTGGGGCAGCAGGTCTGGGCTGGAGCCTGGAACTCTGCCTTTCCCACCAGCTCCAGCCACTGTGGTCCTGGGACCTCACCAAGGAGTGAGGGAGGGCACTGTAATTTGCTCTGTATTTCTCAGGGTGTAAAGCCAGTGGCCACCGCCACCATCACAGCCGCCTGGCCAGTGCAGGTTCGCATTAGATTCGGACAGATGGTAATGAAACAATGGAGCCAAGAACTGGTGGGCCATTACCTTTAATCCTAGCTTGCACCCGGCGGGCAAGTAAAAACACATACGGGGCTCCAAAACCCACTCATTCAGTGCTCACAAAGCTACTGACTTATCCAAGTTTCCTAGAATCAAAGGTTTCTAGCTCACCAGACTTATTCACCTCTGTTCCCCATCTCCTTCTCTCTGCACAAACTGGCTTCTCCTTCAGCACTCCGCCATCTTGGCTGCTTCTCCTCTCCTCCACATGGCCTTTCTCTGTTCTCCTACAGCATGGGCTCCTCCTAGAACGTAATCGCTCTTCCCCTGGAACAACGTATTCTCTCTTCCTTTTAAAACCTTTTGGCGTGAAAGCCCTCGTCCAACACATATTAACATAATCACACCCATCACAAGCAAGAAAGGCAACTAATATTATCACCTGGACGACAGGCTTCCACATAGGCAGTGCCATCTTTAACAAAGTGAGCATAATATATTTTATCTGCCCAACACAGGGAGAGTGGACTTAGGTGCAGGCTTAGTTTGGTAACAGTGCCTGTTTCTTATCTGGTGTGGACTTCTTCAGTCTTCCCAGGTTGTGGTCCCAGCCTCAGGAGGGACTTATGACCTTGAATTCTTTTGGTAGGTACTGCTTTTCGGCAGATAAGGGTAGTGGAAACCAAAACAAACCCTCATTCTGGAACCCTTTTAGCTGCTTCTTTTAAAATCTAATTTTGCTAGAAATCCAGGAAATTACTCTCTGCTCCCCTCCTGAAGAAGGGGAAGTTGAAGTGACTCAGATCCGCAGGAGTAAGGAGAGAAATCTGTTGGGCCTCAGTCTTGAGCCCCTCCCCGTGCCCCCCCCAACCGCTAGGGCAGCTGAGCTCCCCAATGAGTGCTGCGTCCACCAGCAGTCCCACTCTGCACAGGAACAGTGGTTTGTGTGTCACCTGCAAGAGTTCACTTACCCCCAGGCATGTAATTTACTGTCAGGGAACCGATTACTTATGTATTGGAGAAAAACAGCTGCTCTGTGTCAGGTTTTAGTGACTTCATATTCCAGAATGGAGTGAAGATTTTAATTTATTCAGCCACCTGAGTTATATCGACTTAGGGTGGAGGGGAGGAGGGTGAGGGAGGGGGCAACAAAGAGTTACAAAAAAATCAGCTTCCAGTAACACCACTTGACTTATACTGGGTGAGGCTTGGTAATTCACTTTCATCTCATTTACTCAACAGATTTCTCAGGCTGTGGTCATTCTGTTCTCCACTTTGTAGCTAGAGGGCTGGGACACAGGACAGTCCCTACCAGAGCCCTTCAGCTTCAGTGCTGGGGCTTAAATGAGGGCTGTGCCTGACTCTGACAGCCACATCAAATCAAGAGTCTCATTCAGCTCATTTTAAGCTAAAAATATATAAAAGTATTAAAAGTATTTTAAAAACAAAGTATGTATATCCGTTCTCTTATGCCCAGTTAATGAAGACCTTGCAGGAAAGAGAGAGAGCGACACAGTCCAGGGAAGCAGGAAGGCCGCTCTGCAGCAAGACCAGAGCCGCCCAGCCCACAGACACCAGTGTTTGTCATGAGCTCGTCCACTGAGGGTCGTGGGTGATTCCCAGTGACTTAAAGGTGCTATTCTCGGCTTTCTTGCTAGCAACACACGGGCTCATTTTGCAGTGTTTCTAAAGGCTGTACACGTGTGGATGGTTGCGTTGGTTTTCAGGCTTTACTCTAGAGCAGGGGTCCCCAAACTACGGCCCGCGGGCCACATGCGGCCCCCTGAGGCCATTTATCCGGCCCCCACTGCACTTCCGGAAGGGGCACCTCTTTCAATGGTGGTCAGTGAGAGGAGCACATTGACCATCTCATTAGCCAAAAGCAGGTCCATAGTTCCCATTGAAATACTGGTCAGTTTGTTGATTTAAATTTACTTGTTCTTGGCCCTGGCCGGTTGGCTCAGCGGTAGAGCGTCGGCCTAGCGTGCGGAGGACCCGGGTTCGATTCCTGGCCAGGGCACACAGGAGAAGCGCCCATTTGCTTCTCCACCCCTCCGCCGCACCTTCCTCTCTGTCTCTCTCTTCCCCTCCTGCAGCCAAGGCTCCATTGGAGCAAAAATGGCCCGGGCGCTGGGGATGGCTCTGTGGCCTCTGCCTCAGGCGCTAGAGTGGCTCTGGTCGCAACATGGCGACGCCCAGGATGGGCAGAGCGTCGCCCCATGGTGGGCGTGCCAGGTGGATCCCGGTCAGGCGCATGCGGGAGTCTGTCTGACTGTCTCTCCCTGTTTCCAGCTTCAGAAAAATGCAAAAGAAAATGAAAAAAATAAATAAATAAATAAATACATAAATAAATAAATAAATAAATTTACTTGTTCTTGGCCCTGGCTGGTTGGCTCAGCGGTGGAGCGTTGGCCTGGCGTGCGGGGGACCCGGGTTCGATTCCCGGCCGGGGCACATAGGAGAAGCACCCATTTGCTTCTCCACCCCCCCTCCTTCCTCTCTGTCTCTCTCTTCCCCTCCTGCAGCCGGGGCTCCATTGGAGCAGGGATGGCCCGGGCGCTGGGGATGGCTCCTTGGCCTCTGCCCCAGGCGCTAGAGTGGCTCTGGTTGCGGCAGAGCAACGCCCTGGAGGGGCAGAGCATCGCCCCCTGGTGGGCAGAGCCTCGCCCCTGGTGGGCGTGCCGGGTGGATCCCGGTCGGGTGCATGCGGGAGTCTGTCTGTCTCTCCCGTTTCCAGCTTCAGAAAAAATGCAAAAAAAAAAAAAAAAAATTTACTTGTTCTTTATTTTAAATATTATATTTGTTCCTGTTTTTTTTTTTTTTTTTTTTTTTTTTTTTACTTTAAAATAAGATATGTGCAGTATGCATAAGGATTTTTTCATAGTTTTTTTTATAGTCCGGCCTTCCAACGGTCTGAGGGACAGTGAACTGGCCCCCTGTGTAAAAAGTTTGGGGACCCCTGCTCTAGAGCATCCCAATCCTGTCAATGACACCGGAAGTCCCCCTGACAAGGGCCTTTGCTGACCGGTTTCATTCCACAGTCTCTGAACATCACAATGTGGGGTTCCCATTCAATTCCTTGTCTTCAGCCCCCTCTGCCCATGTTCTCCCACGTGCATGCTCGCGCACGCAGGTAAGGGAAATGAAGCAGCCAGGGGACAGGCCCCAGTTTTAGAAGATGATTGTATACAGGTGTCATTTTACATTCCAAATGATACTTTATCTCCATTCTATTTAAACTGTCATCCCAAGAAAGAAAGAATGACACAGAAGTAAAGGCTGTTTAATCAGATTGTCTCACTGCCTCCCTCTGGAAGAGAGTGCTGGAGCTAACTGTTCAGAGGTTTACTTTCTGTAGCGTTTATTTTGTATGTGGCCTTGGAAGTATATACTGCTTCACATATTCTAAAAGGAACAAAATAGCCACAAGTAGGTACTTAGTATCTACTGTTAAAGGACAAAATTCAACTGAGTACATTTGATAATAGAATTGGCTTTATTAAGTGATTCATGAACTAGGCTGCATCCCATCTGACCGCCAGAGGTCAGATAAAGGGAAGCTTTTTATAGGCGGAAGGGTGGGGCAAGGAGAGTTTTTAGTAAAAGAAAAAAAAGATTCTTTTTTTTTTTTTTTACAGAGACAGAGTCAGAGAGAGGGATAGATGATAGATAGGGACAGATAGGAACAGAGAGAGATGAGAAGCATCAATCAGTTTTTCTTTTTTTGTTTGATTTTTTTTGTTTGGTTTTGGTTTTTTTTTTGTTTTTGTGGGGGGTTACAGAGACAGAGAGAGTCAGAGAGAGGGACAGACAGGGACAAACAGAAACAGAGAGAGATGAGAAACATCAATCATCAGTTTTTCTTTGCGACACCTTAGTTGTTCATTGTTTGCTTTCTCATATGTGCCTTGACCGCGGGCCTTCAGCAGACCGAGTAACCCCTTGCTCAAGCTAGTGACCTTGGGTCCAAGCTGGTGAGTTTTTGCTCAAACCAGATGAGCCTGCACTCAAGCTGGCGACCTCAGGGTCTTGAACCTGGGTCCTCTGCATTCCAGTCCGATGCTCTATCCATTGCGCCACCGCCTGGTCAGGCATGAAAGAAAGGATTCTTTTTAGGCCAGATCTTTTGGGATGAAGGGAATAGCAGGGATCTTATCAGGCAGATCACCTCCTTAGTTTTGGTCAGGAAATTCCAGACTGGTAGGTCAGTGGCTTTCACCCTTCTTACACTTGGTGGCTGGTAACTTAGCCAGCCAGAAACAGATACATGCAATGAATAAAGTTATCTTACTGTGCATAACAGTGCAACATGGTACAAGCTGGTGCTTGATTCCTGAACTCCACCTGTATGATGCATTGACTATTACATAAGTTTGTCCAAATGCTTTTTGTCTCTTGTGCGTGGTTTGTAAATGCTGTACACAAGGCAAAAGGTTGTTCAAACGAGCTTACAATTTCCAAAGCTACCTAAGACAACCCCAATAGTATTTTCATCAATGATACAGGCTGATAAGTGGCCATCACCCTGAGCATAAGCAAATTCCACTAAGATTGTTGAATCTATAATCTTTATACAACCTCAGGGCTGGTTAACTTTTCGGCGGACTGGCGTTTGAAAAACACAGGTTGGTTGTGAAGTTTAGTTGTTGACATGGCTGAGCAAAGGTGATTGCATTCTGGCCTGGTTTTTTCCTCACACTACTCATTCACAGCCATTGGAGTCCCCAGTTTCACTGTAGGTCAGCAGATTGTCATCCACTACATTAACTAAATGCATAAAATGCTCATGCCCTAATACGCACATTTTTGGGAAGTGGTCTCATAATTCGTCATTTGTGCACTTGCAAATATTTTCCTTGAAATATCCTGCGCTTCTCAATTCTGAACTTCGTGTACAAACAGCACAATGGTTGGAACCAACTGCTGGCAAACTGCTTTGCCTTTAACTTTTGTCATGTTACCCAGAATAGAGAAATGGACTTGTTTACTTGGTTCTCATTGAGGAACATTCTTTGTCTTCCAAGGAATATATGAGAAGAGTTCCTGTATTAGAACATGAAGCTCTGAACAGTGACTGCTCCGCTGGAGTATTTAGACCTGATGACTGAGCTCCAAGAGGAAATTGCAGGGAGAGGAGGTGGCCTGTGTTGTGGCACTGTAAGAAGACAGTTGTTTTGGTGGGGGACAGTCCTTCGTCTCTGTTCAGAGAGCCTGGATCTTAAAGCAGTCAGTTACGGAAGAGGCTGGTGTGAGAACAGTGCGGAGCCCACTGGCAGACTTCCACCCTCTAGGAGTGAAAGAGGCCTTTGGTGTTTAATTCTCAAATCAGCCCCAAACTGGAAGCAACCACAGACAAAAAGGGGAAATGAATTAAACTATGGTACAGCTGCACAGTAGAAAGGAGCTTATGATATTTTGATGAGTGGGAGGAAGAAAAGGTTTCAGGATGCCATATTGTATTGTTTATAGAGTCTAAAGTCAGGCAAAAGTGATTCTGAGGTGACAGGCCAGAAAACTCGTGGGGGATGGAAGGTCGGTGGGGCAGAGGTAAGGGAGCTTTTGGAACAGGTCCTTACCTTGATCTATCGGTGGTCCTATCTGCATGTCTAAAAACACCTAAAATTTGTGCTTTTTACTATATGTAAATTATACCTCAATAAAAGTCATTGTGTACATACTGTGTGATTTCATTTGCAAAAATCATAAACAGGAAAACTAAGCTATGATGTAGATGTCAGGAGGGGGTTGCCTTTGGGGAGGTAGTAGAAATAAGACAAGGGACTTCTGGGGACAGTTGTGATAGAGTTCTTGGTTGAGGCTGTGGTCACACAGGTGTCTTCTCTCTGAGGTAGTCCAACCGTATGCTGAGGATTTGTGAACACTTCAATAATAGATTATTCAAAATATTATTTACAGTTATGATCCTGGATTTTGGTGGAAAGATACATTCAAAGAAAACTGGGAGAGACTTGTGTTAGCTTCCTGTGGCTGCCTTAACAAAGTCCTGCTCACTCAAGTGGCTGCAAGAACTCACATGTATCATCTTACAGTTCTGGAGGTTAGCAGTATGACTTGGTCTCACTTGGTCCAAAAGCAAGGTATGATTAGGACCCAGGTGGTCACATGGGCCACCTGGATGATCCAGGCTAATCTCCCCCCCCCTTTGTGTGTGTGTGTGTGTGTGTGTGTGTGTGTGTGTGTGTGTGTGGAAGAGACAGAGTCAGAGAGAGAGACAGATGGGGACAGACAGACAGGAAGGGAGAGAGATGAGAAACATCAATTCTTCGTTGTGGTTCCTTAGTTGTTCATTGATTGCTTTCTTATATGGTGCCTTGACTGGGGGCTACAGCAGACCAAGTGACCTCTTGCTCAAGCCAACGACCTTGGGCTCAAGCTGGTGAGCCTTGCTCAAACCAGATGAGCCCATGCTCAAGCTGGCGACCTCAGGGTCTCGAACCTGGGTCCTCTGCATCCCAGTCCAACGCTCTATCCACTGCGCCACCGCCTGGTCAAGCTAATCTCCCTATTTTTAAAGTAATCTGATTAGTGCCCTGAATTCCATCTGCAACATGAATTCCCCTTTGTCACATGACCTAATATTCATAAGTTCCCGTTTCAGAGGTAGACATCTCTTGGGGGCCGTTATGTTGCCAACTTCAAGTGTGCAATAAAAAAGTAAAGAAGTCAAGACCCTGGCCAGTTGGCTCAGTGATAGAGCGTCAGCCTGGTGTGCAGGAGTCCTGGGTTCGATTCCTGGCCAGGGCACACAGAAGAAGCACCCATCTGCTTTTCCAACCCTCCCCCTCACCTTCCTCTCTGTCTCTCTCTTCCTCTCCCACAGCCAAGGCTCCATTGGAGTGAAGTTGGCCCGGGGACTGAGGATGGCTCTATGGCCTCTACCTCAGGCGCTAGAATGGCTCCAGTTGCAATGGAGCATTGCCCCAGGTAGGCAGAGCATCGCCCCCTAGTGGGCATGCCGAGTGGATCCCAGTTGGGTGCATGTGGGAGTCTGTCTCTGCTTCCCCACTTCTCACTTCAGAAAAATACCAAAAAAAAAAAAAAAAGAAAGGTATGAAAAAAATAGTAATGAAGTCAAATTTCTAAGTGTAAGCAAGGGTCCTCCCCCCACCCTTTTTTTCTTATCTGTATTTTTAGTTTTGCTGGGAATATGTGTACTGCTATTGAGATAAGAATTAAATCTCAGTTGTCCCTGTGGATGGTGTCTTTCTGAGGTGTGGCCAGTCTGCTGGGCAAGGCAGTTCTGAGCAGCTGATCATGCATCTGAGCCTTTGATGTCTGCCACAAACCAGCGTGATTCATAATTGTGCAGGTCTTGAGTGGGAACGGTGTGGGATTAGGAAATAGAGAAAAAGAGTAGGATCTGGAGATCTCTCTGTAGGCTGATCCTACAAGAGCAAAAGCACCTCCAAATAAGCTCTATTTTATAGAGCAGAGAGCAAAGCTATTTGCAAAACAAAGAGAGCTCAGATACAAAGTCACATTTCTGAAGTATACCAAGAATTCTCCCAAGAGTGCAAAAACTCCCCACCATACATAACATCTCAACTTCATAAAACAGAGGGTAAAAAGAAAATTGCCTTTAGCAAGCAAGAGATGTGGGGGATGGGATGAGTAGAAACAATCAGCATCACAGCTAACATGGAGGTGTGGGAAAGAGCTTAGCTTTTGGCCTAACCTTTAAACTGCAAGGATCTTTGTCAGCTTGCAGCCTGCCTTCCACAGATGTCCAAAAAGACACCGTAAAAAACACTTAGGCCTTGAGCAGATCCCCACATGTTGTCACTGCCCTTAGAAACTCTTCCCTCCACATGTGCAGGGTGACCCTACTCAGGAAAACAGCTTTTCTGCTTAAACTTTTGATCACACTTTTTTTTCTTTTTTTTCTTTTTGTATTTTTCTGAAGCTGGAAACGGGGAGAGACAGTCAGACAGACTCCTGCATGTGCCCGACTGGGATCCACCCGGCACGCACACCAGGGGGCGATGCTCTGCCCCTCCGGGGAGTCGCTCTGTCACGACCGGAGCCACTCTAGCACCTGGGGCAGAGGCCAAGGAGCCATCCCCAGCGCCCGGGCCATCTTTGCTCCAATGGAGCCTTGGCTGCGGGAGGGGAAGAGAGAGACAGAGAGGAAGGAGAGGGGGAGGGGTGGAGAAGCAGATGGGCGCTTCTCCTGTGTGCCCTGGCCGGGAATCGAACCTGGGACTTCTGCACGCCAGGCCGACGCTCTACCACTGAGCCAACCTGCCAGGGCCTTGATCACACTTTTAAAGTTTAACTTTTGAAATAGAAGGATGCTCTACTTCAGACTTTTAAAAACACGTGAAACAAATTACATTTGGAGGATCAAAGTATGGGCAACTTGCCTGTCCTTAGTGATCCTGTTTGCAGGAAAGTTCCTGGTCACCTTCCCTGGTGTCCTTGTGAGGATGTCACTGCTACTGCCCACAGAGCTGCAGTGTGTGAGTCTGGTGCCCGCTTCTTGCATCCACTCCTTCGCCCTCTGTGCCAGCCCTCCTCAGGGTGCTGTCTGTGTCACAGGCCATTACAGCAGTCTTGGTAACAAGTTAGAAGGGAAAGGTTCTGAGTGTTCTCAGCTGACCCAGACCTGACTACTGCTGGGACTGAGATCACCATTTGAGACAAATAATTCAAAAATGAAGCTCCTTCAGGCATCTGTGCTTCCTATGAGGGCAAGTTAAACATGAGACATTCTTTTTACTTTCTTTGACTTTATGCCATGGTTGCTCCTGCTTCTCCTATAAACACCTCTTATCCTCTTTATAGGCAAGGCCTACAGTCCTCCCAGGCACAAGCCTCCTGATCCCAGGAGAGAGATCCTGGCTGCTAAATGTAGGTACAAATAAAATCACTGAAGGCCCTTCTGGGGGAGGAGATACAATGTTGGTACCCTCTCATTAAATGGAATCTTTTTTTTTTTAAGATTTTATTTATTTTAGAGAGGAGAGGAGAGAGAGAGAGAGAGAGAGAAAGAGAGAGAGAGAGAGCAGGGCACCAACTCCCATATGTGCCTTGACCAGGCAAGCCCAGGGTTTTGAACCAACAACCTTAGCATTGCAGGTTGACACTTTATCCACTGCGTCACCACAGGTCAGGCTGTAAATGGGATCTTTTCTGCAATGCTGTTTTTGTGGCCACCTCAATATCTGTGATGAATGACACAGTCACAGCAATGCTAGAAGCCACTCCTCTCCAGCCCACCTCGTAATTCAAAAGTCAGGCACAAGCTGCAGACAAACGTGAAGCCCCCATGGTACTCAGAAGGCTGCCACCGTGAACCATGGGGTGCAGTGCTGTCTTCTTGTTTTGCCTATAGTCACTTATTTTAGCCATTCACTCCTGAAAACAACCCCCTTCCAGCTCCTTCCTGTGTCTGACCATCCAGTTTACAGATAAATTGGTAAATGCGAGTGTGGGTGTTTCCCATTGGCAATGGCTGGCAGCATGTGTCCACAGCTGTGTAATTAGACTTAGAGCTCCAAGTCCCTCGGGTTGGTCTTTGGCACCTAAGTTTGGGCCATGGTGTGTTCATCGATGACTCTTCTTGTTTCAGGTCCTTTTGGGGATCAGACCCTTGTTCTTGGCTCTGTGGAGGGGCCATTACTCCCAGGGGCTGCCCACCTCCAAGAAAAGGGACATTGTCTGCTCTGTTGACCCAGTCTGTTGTTGCAACCAAAGCAGAGTGTTCTTGTCTCGAAACTTAGAAAATCAGCCCTTGTTTCCTGAGTAAAAAGGAACAAAATCACACTGTGGGAGGTTGTGGGGGATGCTTTCCAAGTATCTGCACGTCCTTGGCAGAACAGAGCAGAACACTTGCATCTGAAATCCTCTTTATTGAGGCCTGTGTGGAAGTCAGTTCCTTGTGTGGTAAAGCAAAGCACAGGAAAGAAACAGAAAAGTTTTGGATCAGCAATTCACAGGAATGGAAGGGGCATTGTAGAGGCTCTCTGCTGGAGGGAGTTGGTGTGCCCAAGGGACCCCTACACCAGTCAGAGCCTTATGGGAGCTGCGAGAAAATCCTGGCCCCAGAACCAGAGGAAGGAGTTCATTCTCACCTTTGCATCTGGGTACCACTCAACTAGGAGGAGTGGCACGATTTCAGAGTGTGGAGATTGGGAGAAAGACCTTACGGATGGAAGAGGCTCACAGCTCTAGAGGCGACAGGGAGAGAGATGTGTGCATCTAGGACAGCGAGTCCTCAGGCAACGGCATGATGGACCTGGCTGTTAGCCCTTGGCTCCTGGTCCCCAGTAAAACTAAAATCTCAAATTTTTATCACTGTTTTCACATTGTGTTTACAAGTCTGAGAACTAGCACAGCGGTAAATTTGCTAAAAGGGGTTTTGATTTAGAATTAGAAGGGACAGTTTTGTCAGTAACAGCACATTCAGATCATCTGGGAATTTCATAGACGTTTCTGCAGCCCTCTCGCCTGCCTCCAAGGACCTACCTAGCAGGGTACCCGTGTCTGACTGCGAAGCTCTGCACCCTGCTCCATCCACCTGTGGGCACGTGTGGAGGCTAGGCTGTGCATCGTGATTACAGGCCAGTGCCCCATCTTTGCAAAATTAAGCATCTTTTTTGGGGGGGTATTTTTCTGAAATGAGAAGCGGGGAGGCAGACTCCTGCATGCGCCCTACCGGTATCCACCCAGCATGCCCACCAGGGGGCGGTGCTCGGCCCCTCTGGGGCGTTGCTCCTCTGTGATTGGAGCCATTCTAGCTCCTGGAGCAGAGGAGGCCATGGAGCCATCCTCAGAGCTCAGGGCCAACTTTGCTCTAATGGAGCCTTAGCTGTGGGAAGAGAAGAGAGACAAAGAGGGAGGTGAGGGAGAAGGGTGGAGAAGCAGATGGGCACTTCTCCTGTGTGCCTTGGCCGTATATCGAACCCGGGACTTCCACACACCGGGCAAACACTCTACCGCTGAGCCAACCAGCCAGGGCAAAATTAATCATCTTAAGCATCCTTTTCATTGGCCATGATTGGTTATCTCTGGGTCTGTTGAGCACCATCTACCCAGCCATTTACTGTCTTTCTCTGTTCTCTGCAGTAAATGCTACTAAAGTCATCATATGTAAAGGCACTTTGGGGGTTACATGCAGAAACTCAGCCAGCATCTTCACAGAAGACGGATATGTTTCAAGTCTCGAGCTATTCTCACCAGCTGAATGAATGTTTTGACAGCCTAATGGGGATTGATGTGATCTATAGCTTTTATGAAACTTGTTTTTTTAATCTTTTTTTAATTTTATTTATTCATTTTTAGAAAGGAGAGAGAGAGGGAGAGAGGGAGAGAGAGAGAGAGAGAGAGAGAGAGAGAGAGAGAGAGGAGAGGAGAGAGAGACGGGGGGGAGAAGCAGGAAGCATCAACTCCCATATGTGCCTTGACCAGGCAAGCCCAGGGTTTCGAACTGGTGACCTCAGCATTTCCAGGTCGACGCTTTATCCACTGCGCCACCACAGGTCAGGCTAACTTGTTTTTTTTGTTTTGTTTTTTTTTGGTTTTTTTTACAGAGACAGAGAGTCAAAGAGAGGGACAAATGGGAACAGACAGACAGGAACAGAGAGAGATGAGAAGCATCAATCATCAGTTTTTTGTTGCAACACCTTAGTTATTCATTGATTGCTTTCTCATATGTGCCCTAACCATGGGCCTTCAGCAGACCGAGCAACCCCTTGCTCGAGCCAGCGACCTTGGGTCCAAGCTGGTGAGCTTTTCTTAAACCAGATGAGCCCGCGCTCAAGCTGGCGACCTCAGGGTCTCGAACCTGGGTCCTCTGCATCCCAGTCCGACGCTCTATCCACTGCACCACCTCCTGGTCAGGCGTGATCTATATCTTTTAGATAGAGTTGATGAATTCTAGAGTAACTTCACAGACCAACTCCCAGGTGAGCATTTTCCCTGTGGAGTTAGCCTACCATCAACAAATTGCTCAAGAAAACCTAGCCCCTTATTGACCTTGGCTATCTCCTGCCAGGAAATGTTCTGTAGGGCTGAGGGAGTTAGAAAGTCCTTCATTACGACAGACTTAAGGAGAGAGCACTCAGTTTGGGACTGTGTCAGGTCTATGAGACTCCCTAAGATGATGGCCCCATCCTTCCCCCTTCATTCTCATCACTCCAGTTGAGAATCTATGTACAATGGCAGAATGTACAGGTCTTTCATTGTGGCCTGGGAAAGGACCTAGCATGGTGAGAAGACACCAGTCCAGCCTGACAAATGGCTGGGCCCCCTGCACAAGGCTGGCACTGACATTCTCTTCAACATACAACCAGAAGACTGAAGGCCTGGGTCATAGCGATAAGGCGAGCATGTCACCTTTGTCACTTCAGGGTCAATGGAATGCAGAAGTCATTTGATTTTATCAGTCTGGGCATCCTGAGTTGGCCAACAGGTCCACATGGCTCAGCCTGATCAAGCCAGTGCCCCGGCAGCTGGGAATATGTGGCTGCTAGAGCCTTGAGGGTGGCACAGCAGACAGCTCTTCAGAAGGGTTTGGGAAAGTGGCTTCCCCTTAGCCCCTCATCCTACAGCCCTTTGCAAAGGCATACTCACAGGGGGTCCACACCCACAGAGAGGCTCTGTCTTCCTCCTTGTCTTCCAGTACTACGAATCAGTGATCTTGAAATCTATCACCCAATCAGGTCACTTCTGAGAGTGATAGGGGATGCCATTGATAATTACCTTGACTCAGTAGGCATAAACCGAAACTGTCTTGGACCAGCCGGCATGTCTGTCACCCTAATTATGAGGGATGGCAAAGGAAAGGAATGGGACTTGTTAATGAGGCCTCTTCATCTTCACCCAGGCAGGACTGTCCTTGGAGCCCCACACCTTCTGAGTCACCGCGGACACTTTTTTGTTATGTAATACAGTCTGGGTGCCTCCAAGTCCAAAGATAACAAAGGAACAGCATTTCTAGCTGCTGGTCCAGGAATGTCAATTCACCTAGGGAGAGCACTGGCCCCAGCTGGAGAAGATCATGCTTTCATAGGTCAGGGTTATAATTATGCCTCCTTCCCATAATTGTTCTAATGTGCGTGCCGGCACGCAGGCGGGGTGGTACACCAGGAAGCTGCCATCTATACTTAGCTGCCGCCAGCATTGCCTCAACAGCGTGTTCCTGTTTCACTACGCAGGGAGCACAGCTTGACTGGCAGGGAGCTGAGAACGGGAAAGAAAGAACTAGTACCTTCCAGTAACCATCCCAGCAACTCCAGCAAGTCGAAGGCAGCCCCGGCTTTGCTGTCTTCCTAAGTAGGTCCCAGGAGCAAGCTTAACACCCAGGAAAATGAGCCTCTGCCCACAGCAACTGAGAAGAAGCACACAGCCTAGATCACCCTTCCTTTGTGGCTCTGGGTGCATCCAGGCTTCTATCATACCCTGCAGCAAATGCCTGATCCATCCAGGAGGGGTTGGATGAGTATCAAGTCACAGCAGTCAGGGGAAGAAAAGTTCCCAGTGGAGCCCGAGTCCCAGTGACAGAGCAGGCTGGGATGTTGTCAGGGATGCCAGCTCTCTGATAGGGCCAGAAGCAACATTTCTTTTGTTGGTATTTATGTAAAATATTATTACAGTAACTATTCCTCAAAACCATATATGGCCTGACCAGGCGGTAGCGCAGTGGATAGAGCGTCGGACTGGGATGCAGAGGACCAGGTTCGAGACCCCGAGGTCGCCAGCTTGAGCGCCGGCTCATCTGGTTTGAGCAAAAGCTCACCAGCTTGGACCCAAGGTCGCTGGCTTGAGCAAGGGGTTGCTTGGTCTGCTGAAGGCCCACGGTCAAGGCACATATGAGAAAGCAATCAACGAACTACTAAGGTGTTGCAATAAAAAACTGATGATTGATGCTTCTCATCTCTCTTCGTTCCTGTCTGTCTGTCCCTATCTATCCTTCTCTCTGACTCTCTCTCTGTCTCTGTAAAAACAAACAAACAAAAAACCATATATGCCCAGTGACCGTAAAGTACCGCCTACAATCACAGGGAATTAGCGTTCCACCCATAAGAAGAGGGCCGTGGTGTGGCTTGTCCTGAAGGGCCTTACACTCTAATTCAGACTTCTGTTGTGTGTGTGAACCCTGGATCCCACACACCAACCTGTGCTCAGACCTCCCTGCCCCCTCACTGCAGTGCTGCAGCCGGGATTGCTGGAGAAACTAGGGCCTGTCCAGATCAGTTTGGATCCCCGGGAGAAAAGGCTGAGGTTTAGAGGAGCGGGGGCAGCTTCAGGCATGGCTGCGGGCATTTCTCCAGGCTGCACCAACCGCAGGCTGCATTGGCCCTTACTAACAATATCTCTGTTTACTGTCCCAGAAATAGTGTCCACTCGATTGTATCTGTCTGAGAGACTTCATCAGGGGAGATAAGCATTGATATGTGTAAGGCCCTTATAGGGTTCCTGGCTGGGTCCGAAAATTAAACTGACAAGGACAGCTTGACAGGAGGAAAACGTACACATTTATGTAATATAAGTTTCATGTGACAAGGGAGCCTTCATAAGGAAGTGAAGACCCAAAGAGACAGTGAAACCTAAGCACTTTTCTGCTGGGTTTGATGAAGGGTGCACAGCCGTGGAGGGGTCAGAGAGTAGGAGTTCATGTGCCCTGTGAACAGAAAACGGAGCACGGCCTGTTTGGATTCTCCTTGTGTCCCTTTGTCTTTGGAGATAAGGATGCTCCTTTCCTCAGGGTGTAGGGAGGGCACCTCTCCCCTGAGGGTTTTGTGACCTGTTTCAGGGGAGAGTGGAAGGTCAGGGGGCCCTTCCTGACTCTACCGTTTTTCAAATGCCTTCAGCTTAAAATACTCAGTATGCCCAGTGCTGTACTTGGGGGTAGCGTGCCCTGAGCAACTGAAAAATTAAATGTGAAAGACACACTACTCAGGTGCCCCTAGGAACGGCATTCATCACCTTGCTTTGTTTCTCATTTCTGAGCTCAACTGGGCATTTAACTGGAGCCTATCCAAACCTGTGTGCTTGGCCTGCTCCCTGCCCATGGGGTTTCAAACCTTCTTTCCGTATTCTGATTGTGATCAGATTTCCAGACTGTGGGTGTCCCCTTTCCAACAGAGAAATAGAAGAACTTCTGGGTTCAGATGTGTGATTTAGATTCAACTGATGCCCTGCTCCGGCAGGAGATAACTCGGAACTGACTTCTGGGAGACAGACAGGGAAACAGGGTGTCATTTTGTTGGCATGAATTATGCCAGAGGGAGTTTGGTTCTGGAGACAGGAGACAAGGCAGCAGCATCCTAACTTGGCAGCTTCCTAGTCCTGGTGAGGTGGCAGGTCCCTCCGGGAGCCAGTTCCTCTGTTCGTGTTCCTGGAAGCCTGACCAGGGCCTGTGTCTGTGAGCCCTCTGCCCCTTCCTAAAGCTCCTGTGGTGTGAACTGGCTCCAGTGGCTCCTATTTTCTGCAACTAAGAACTCCTTGGCCAGTAGAGAGGCAGCAGGGGGCAGGGAAAAGAGACATTCAGGAAGAGTCCAGAGAGAAAGAGGTGGGCAGTTGACAAATATTTTGAATAATGACTACCATTTATTGAAGCTGTACCATGTGCACTAATCTGTTAGCCATTATTCTTCCCATTTCACAGATGAGGAAATAGGCTCAGAATGGTTAGGAGACCTGCCTACGGCCACACAGCCTTCAATGGTGAATCAGGAGTTAAAACCCAGATGCTGCCTGACCAGGCAGTGGCACAGTGGATAGAGCGTCGGACTGGGATGCCAAGGACCCAGGGTCGAGACCCTGAGGTCGCCAGCTTGAACGCGGGCTCATCTGGTTTGAGCAAAGCTCACCAGCTTGGACCCAAGGTCGCTGGCTCGAGCAAGGGGTTACTCGGTCTGCTGAAGGCTCGTGGTCAAGGCACATATGAGAAAGCAATCAGTGAACAACTAGGGTGTCACAATGGGCAACGAAAAACTAATGATTGATGCTTCTCATCTCTCTCCGTTCCTGTCTGTCTGTCCCTGTCTATCCCTCTCTCTGACTGTCTTTCTGTCTCTGTAAAACAAAACAAAACAAAACAAAACAAAACAAAAACCCCAGATGCTTTGTGCTCAAAGTCCAGGACCTCTTCCCACTGTTACTCTGGCCAGGCCAGCCCTGCTTGTAATAAGAGCAGAGGCTTCTTCCCTGTTCCTCCTGGCTTCCTGTGTTCAGAGCCCAGGTGTCTAGCTGGTCTGAGTGATACTACAGTTTACTTGTTTATGGGCTTAGAAGGTTAGGCGGTCATTTCCCATTGGTCAGGAACAGTCTATATTAGAAAACACTGAGCGGGTGGGGAAATTTTCAGACTAGATGACCAAATGCACAGAAGCCACCTCTGAGGGGATGGATCACAGGAGCCATTTACTTTGTGCATTCAACTGTTTTGCTACTTGAATTTGTTACAGTATATCCCTTAAGTAATTATAGGTTACATTTAGCACCCCCAAGTCCATGGTTTAAAAAAGGATGGAAAAGCAACAAATAAATTGTGGTTATTCCTAGATGATGGGATTATGGGGATTTTCTTCTTTTCTTCTGCATTTAAACATTCCTAAGGTGGAGCATGTGCTCAGGTTGCTTTTAGCCAAAAGGAACAGAAAGAAAGTCCTTTCTCAAACTGGATTATACAGTAAGAATATGGATGAGCTCACATGACTGGAAGGCCAGCACAGGAGGCTCCAGGTGTGTCGGTGACAGAGATGTCACCACAGACCTGCTGTACTTCTGCCACCTCTCCTCTCTGTGGCCCCAGCTTACCCACCCATGGAAGACTGGTCCCATCATGGGCACCCACACCGGTAGCAGTCTCAGAAATCAGAGTGAGCACAACAGCGTCCAGACACAGAAATGATGCCTTCTTTTTTCCTGTGTCTCATTTTTCAGAGTGCAGGCCCATCAGGTTTCATGCCCACTCCTCCATCTGTCCCTGGGAGAAGGGATGCTTTGGACTCACCTAGAGTTGGGGCAGGGGCCAGCTTTCTCAAGAGTCCCCAGTGTGTGGGGGTGGTGGTGCCTGACCAAAGCTGGGGCCTTGGGGATGAAGGTATAGGGAAATGGACACTGTGCAGACAGGCTGCTATAGTGTATATTATTTTAATTTCTTTTTTTTTTTGTAGATTTTATTTATTCATTTTTTAGAGAGAGAGGAGTGTGAGAGAGAGAGAGAGAAGGGAGGAGGAGCAGGAAGCATCAACTCCCATGTGTGCCTTAACCACCAGGCAAGCCCAGGGTTTTGAACTGGTGACCTCAGTGTTCCAGGTCGACACTTTATCCACTGTGCCACCACAGGTCCAGCTTATTTTATAATTTAAAAATTAAGTTGAGGCCCTGGTTGGTTGGCTCAGTAGTAGAGCATCTGCCTGGTATATGGAAATCCTGGGTTCGATTCCCGGCCAGGGCTCACAGGAGAAGCGCCCATCTGCTTCTCCACCCCTCCCCCTCTCCTTCCTCTCTGTCTCTCTCTTCCCCTCCCGCAGCCGAGGCTCCATTGGAGCAAAGTTGGCCCGGGCACTGAGGATGACTCCATGGCCTCTGCCTCAGGTGCTAGAATGGCTCTGATTGCAGCAGAGCAATGTTCCAGAGGGGCCAAGCATCGCCCCCTGGTGGGCATGCCTGGTGGATCCAGGTTGGCACATGTAGGAGTCTGTCTGCCTCCCCCACCCAGCTTCTCACTTAGGAAAAATACAAAAAAAAAAAATTACATTGATTTTTTTAATAGGGGAAAGTTCATTTAGAAAAGTACAGAGGTAGCAGAAGGGCCCTTGGAGTTTGGAGAAAGAGGGAGAGAGATAGGCAGCTTGAGGCACCTTAAGGGACAAAAGAGCGAGGAAAGGCACGGTGATGCTTCAGGAAACAGAGAAAGAGCATGCCAAATTGATTTTTAAAAATTAAAAAATTGCCTGACTTGTGGTGGCGCAGTGGATAAAGCATCGACCTGGAAATGCTGAGGTCGCCGGTTCGAAACCCTGGGCTTGCCTGGTCAAGGCACATATGGGAGTTGATGCTTCCAGCTCCTCCCCCTCTTCTCTCTCTCTGTCTCTCCTCTCTCTCTCTCTCCCTCTGTCTCTCCCTCTCCTCTCTAAAAAAAATGAATAAAAAAATAAATAAATAAAAGATTAAAAAAAAAATCTGCTAAATCTTTAAAAAAAAAAAAAAAAAATTAAAAAATTACCCTGTATGGTTAGAACTGCAATTGAGGGCTTTGATGGGAGCTGTGTTGATGAATTTTCTCCATTTAGGAAACCTTGTAACTCCTAATGGAAAATAAATGTGGCCTAAGCAGGAACAAAAGGCTGTTCTGTTTCTGTCTCAGGATATTGTTTTATATCTGGGGAACATCAGGAACTGACGGGGTCTCACCTGGCAGCCATGGGGCCCAAACTTCTTCAGTTATGTCAGACCACTGACATGGGCTCCCTGTCTTGGCCAATAAGGGCGTGTGTGTGTGTGTGTGTGTGTGTGTGTGTGTGTGTGTGTGTGAGAGAGAGAGAGAGAGAGAGAGAGAGAGAGAGAGAGAGAAACATCAACTCATAGTTGGGTTACTTTAGTTGTTCATTGATTGCTTTTCATACGTCCCTTACTGGGGGGCACAAGGTGAGCCAGGGACCCCTTGCTCAAACCAGTGACCTTGGGCTTCAAACCAGCAGCCTTTGGGCTCAAGCCAGCAAACACAGAATCATTTCAATGATCCCACACTCAAGCTGGTGACCCCACACTCAAGCTGATAAGCCTGCGCTCAAGTTGGCAAATTTGGGGTTTTAAACGTGGGTCAATGCTCTATACACTGCACCACCACCAATCAGGCCAATAAGGTCCTTTCTTAAGCTGTCAAAATTCAAAACTAAGTTTTGTCCTAAGCCATGAAGAGTGCTAAGCTTTTATCAGACGTTATTTGATGTAAACTTCTTAAACTTTTAAAAGCTTGACCAAGATGAATGAAATGGTCTTGAACGTGACTTAGATCCCAGCATTGCAAATCTGAAGTGGGGGTGGGTGATAGAGAAGGCACTCAGAGGCACCTCGGGATTTCTGGAGCCCATAAACTTTCTCAGCTTTAGTTCTAGCAAGTTTGAACCAGCTGCAGGGAAATCATTGGTTCCTTTCAGCTTGTTGTACATATACTTGCTTAACTAAAGCAAGAGACGCAGAAATTAGGACAATGAGTTCAATGTCTTCCATCGGAGAATAAGCTTTACTTTGTGTTTAGACCCAAATTGACCTCTCAGTCTTTGCCGCTAGGACATAACCACAAAATTTAAAGAAAAAGAAGAAAGAGAAGGAAAGAAATCCACTTTATTATTTTCACCAAGTATCTTTAAATCAGCATTCTAAAATTTGAACTTAATCCCTAGCTTTCTAAATTGCAGGCTTTTTTCCTCCATTATGTCATGTGCTAGGCATTCAGGAGCTCCATTGTTCTAAATCTCAGAACAATAAACGGATGAAAGAATAAATGGACCATTAAAAAGTCATACAGGTTATTGCCACTTGCAATTTAAAGAATTTTTGAGCCAAGCCAATTCAACCTTTTCACAGAGGCCATATGGAAATATTTTAAGGCCAGATATATTCTTGGTTCACCTGCTCAGCAGAATGTCCAAGAAGGCACAGGCACCAACATTTATCAGGTGCTCATGCCGGGCCAGTTGGACATCACCTGGGCATTTCACACGCCTTAGGTGCTTATGGCTGATGGCCAACACCTTGATTTCACCTCTAGAACTTCTGGCTCCCAAACTGAGCAGAGACACATTTCTGTTGTTCTAGACCCCCCAATCTGGGGTAGTGTGTTATGGCAGCCTCAGGAAACTAGTGTGATAGGGTGTCAAGGAACACAAAACTGTTGATACTGGTATTTCAAAAAGAAGAGCCAGGCCCCCCCCTTACCTCTCCCTTCTGAGGAGAAATCCCTTCAAGAGAGAGATTAAAGGGGCAAAAATTAGTTAGTAGTTAATCATAATTTAACTATAGTTTTCTGGAAGGACTGAGGCCACTACTTGCTAGACAGAGCAAAGAAGGTAGAACTTATCTTCCTCTTCCTTAAGAGCCTTTAAGAGACAATGTTTACATATCTTAATTAAAAATTCCTATAACTCTTCCTCCCCTCCTGGAGTCATGAGAGTAACATATACCTCTAGACCAGGGGTAGTCAAACTTTTTATACCTACCGCCCACTTTTGTATCTCTGTTAGTAGTAAAATTTTTTAACCACTGGTTCCACAGTAATGATGATTTATAAAGTAGGGAAGTAACTTTGCTTTATAAAATTTATAAAGCAAAGTTACAGCAAGTTAAAGCATATAATAATAATTATTTACCAAGTACTTTATGTCAAATTTTTGCTAAGTTTGGCAGAATAAATCTTTATAAAACAACTTACTATAGTTAAATCTATCTTTTTATTTATACTTTGGTTGCTCCGCTACCGCCCACCATGAAAGCTGGAACACCCACTAGTGGGTGGTAGGGACCAGGTTGACTACCACTGCTCTAGACAAAGCGATCATGAACCCACTCCCCTTGCTTGAAAAACCTGCATTCTGTAACATTTTATATGCTTTCTAATAATCATCCCTTTTGAAATTTTTTATATATATAAAACTTGTAAACTAAACAAGAGGGGACTAGCTTAGGTTTAGGTTTCCTAGTAAGCTAGCCCCAACACTTTTAGCAAAGGTAGTTTCATTTAGCTTCTCTCCTTATCCTAAGCTAAATAAAACATTTCATTTCCCACTGCTGTGGCAACAAGGAAAAGTGTGAACCCTGGAAGATCTGTGAATGTCTTTGATATGTAAAACGACATTTATGCTACTGTGTTGAAATGTAAAATAACATTTACCCTACTGTGTTGGTATGTAAAACATTTATCACTACTGTGTTATCTTGTAGTTTTTTTTTTATTTTTATTTATTTATTTATTTATTTATTTTCTGAAGCTGGAAACGGGGAGAGACAGACAGACTCCCGCATGCGCCCTACCGGGATCCACCCGGCACGCCCACCAGGGGCGATGCTCTGCCCCTCCGGGGCATCGCTCTGTCGCGACCAGAGCCACTCTGGCGCCTGGGGCAGAGGCCAAGGAGCCATCCCCAGCACCCCGGGCCATCTTTGCTCCAATGGAGCCTCTGCTGTGGGAGGGGAAGAGAGAGACAGAGAGGAAGGAGAAGGGGAGGGGTGGAGAAGCAGATGGGTGCTTCTCCTGTGTGCCCTGGCTGGCAATCGAACCCGGGACTTCTGCACACCAGGCCGACACTCTACCACTGAGCCAACCGGCCAGGGCCTTATCTTGTAGTTTTAATGTGTAGGAATGTTTTTCCTTTTAATAGATCCTATAGATAAATGTTGTAAGCTTATCAGTAAATGACTTTTGTATCATGCTCCCCCTGTTTTTCCAACCAGCCTCAGGACTATAATCAAGGCTGCACGATTTGGGTTAGCTATACCTTGTGTAAGTCATATGTAGCTGGCTTATTAAGAAATCTCCTCCTAAAATTTTTTTCTGTATCTTGCCTTGGTGTCTCTATGTAACCTGCGGATTAAAGTACAGTACTTTATAACACTAGTATGGCAGTGTGGGAGTTTCCTGAGCCTGGATGCTGAAAAGTTCAAAGGTGTGCCTTGTGTCCCTGAGGTTATGGGGAAGGTCCTGAAAGCTCTTAGTTTTGCATCAGAGTGGTTGCACTTTTCTGGGGGCAACTGCACCCCAGCTAACGTCCTGGAGGCAGCTGCTAGTCACGTCTTGGCACGGGTACAGTGCCTGACAGAGGCTGCCGTGGGAGACAGGGCTAACGGGCAAGGCCCCTCTTGGGATCAGTTATGTTCTCACACTTCAGCATTGCAGAGTTGAGTGAGCTTTTTGAACTTGAAGGGTGGCAGAGACTGTTGTGCCCAGCTAAGCAAGATGACCATCTCTGCGTACATTCCCTGACTACTTCATGTCCTATGTAGCTTGAAATTATAGTAGGTGGCTTACCAAGAAAGAATTCTGTATTTCTTCAGTGGGTCTGTGCACATAGCCATTCAAGTGTGGACTGATCTTTTGATCAACACTTCTCATTTTTCTGTTTAGGGGAAATTTAAGATGGGGAAGGACTTATCTACATAAATAGAGGATGATGCCAGTAACTGACCAGAGGAGTAGGCAGGATAATAATAATCTATGCTTACAGAACATTCTGGAGGCACAGCTGTAGGATGCCTGCTGTGGGAAGCAGTTACGCAGACCCTAACCACTTGCAAAGTGTTTGCAGGAACATTTTCCTATCTAAGCTGAACTGTTGGGCAGATAAAATATATTATGCTCACTTTGTTTTTTGGGTTTTTTTCTTTCTTTTTTTGTGGGAGAGACAGAGAGGGACAGATAGAGACAGACAGACAGGAAAGGCGAGAGATGAGAAACATAAATTCTTTGTTGCGGTTTCTTAGTTGTTCATTGATTGATTTTTCATATGTGCCTTGACCGGGGGGGCCACAGCAGACCAAGTGACCCCTTGCTCAAGCCAGAGATCTTGGGTCCAAGCTGGTGAGCTTTGCTCAAACCTGATGAGCTTGTGTTCAAGCTGGCGACCTTGGGGTCTTGAACCTGGGTCCTCCGCATTCCAGTCCGATGCTCTATCCACTGCGCCACCTCCTGGTCAGGCTATGCTTACTTTGTTAAAGATGGTGCTGCCCACGTGGATCCCTGTTGCCCAGGTGATAATATTAGTTGCCCTTCTTGCTTGGGATGGGCATGATTATACTACTGTGTATTGGGGGAGGGCTTTCATGCCAAAAAGTTTTAAAAGGAGGAGTTAGAAGGCCATTTTGGGGAGAGATCATGTTGTTTTGGGGGGGAGTGATTAAGTGCTTGTAGAGAGGAAGAGCCCATGGAGCAGGGCAGGGAAGCCACGTGGAGGAGGCAGCCAGAATGGCGAATTGGGGGAAGGAGAAACCAGTTGGATTAGGAGAAGGAATGGAGAATAGAGGTGAATAAGGCTGGTGAGGTAGAAACCTTTGATTCTAGGAAACTCAGATGAGTCAGTAGCTTTGTGAGCGCTGAATGAGTGAGCTTTGGAGCCCAGTGTGTGTATATTTTCGCCCACTGGGTGTGAGTCTAGAATAAAGACAATGGAACACCAGCTTTTGGCTCAACTGTTTCATTACTGTAAGGTCGGTGGATAGAGGGATAGTCATGTGGAGAACTCAGACCCACCCACTTTGGCTAGGACCACCCACAATCAAGCCCGCCAAAGGAAGCTTCCCAGGAACCATTTGGAAAGAAGTGATTGTCTGCCAGCCAGTGAAATTTTACTACGTCATAGTAGCTCCACTTCCCTAGAGGAACCCTTTAAATATCTCCCACGCGGTTTAATCTTTGCAACTTCCCTGACCTCCATCTTTCACCTCCATCTCTCTTTCTTTTCTCGGGGCCAGGGAACCTTGCCAGGCGGGATATGCACTCTGTATTCAATAAAGCCGTCTGCTATTCCACACTTTGTGGCTTTAGCCTCTTCCTTCCTTCTCGGCTGGGAAAAATACCTTACAATTACCATTGGTCCAAATCAAACCTGAACCTGCGCTGGCCAGGAGGCTTTGATGGCAGCTGCGGATACTGGCTATACAACTACCCAGTGAGATATGTTTTCTGACACCAAATCTCATCAACATTCAATTTAAAGTAAACTTTTTTTTTTCCTTTGGAGGAGAAAAACCCTAAAATCTGCTGGGGGCTCCTGAGATGGCTCAGTCAGGCACACAGGGTCCTGCCAAGATAGGGAGGGATAAGAGATGGAATTTTCAGAGAAGTGTGAAATGAGCAGACGTGTGATTGTCAGAGGAAGATCACAGAACATTCTGGAGGCTGAGCCACAGGATGCCTCGTTGTGGGTGTACCCCGTATAAGGAATTGAACTAAAACACCTCCCTATGGTCGAAAGGATTTGGGATGACAGGAAATTTGGGGTCAGAGGTGGTCCTCTCTGTCACCCATGTCAAAGAGAAAGTGGGAAAGCTCTGAGCACTAATGATCCCTGTCTGTCTGTCCCGTGTGGTCCCATCTGTGCACACAGAACTAAAGGTAAAGGGGGACTTTCCTCATCCATAGTTACTGTTAGGAAAATTGCTTTACTGATCGAATTTAGGGCTTTACACTCTATTCCTCCCCTACTCCCCCCTTGTTATGTGGTCTTTGGTCTGTCCCATTCCTTCTGCAGGTCAGCCCCACCTCCAGCTTTTGTGACTGGCAGTGGAGCAGGCTGGGAACAAACTGCAGACTTGCTAATTCAAGCCCCTATCGGCTAACAAAGCGCCACACAGATGCCTCATTGGTTGCAGGAGAAGCAGTGCTCTATTTTATGAAACAAACAAACCATGATTGGGTTGGCTATTTTTATTTCTCTGAGCCGGAAGCTGAAAGGCCTCAGGTCATTCCTGGTGTCCTAGATCTCAGGGGATGAGTGCTGTGATTTCAGGGCAGGTTGCAGTGAGTCTCCTTTTAATCCTGGCTTCATCCCTGAGATCGATGTCCAATCTTGGTGACGCAGGGGATAGAACAGCAGGGGTGAGAACATCACCCCCAAGCATGCTTCAGCTCAGTCCATGGGATGAAGAAATGTGTTCAGCACACTCAGAATAAAGGCCTAATCTAAGGCTCATCACTTCAATCCAACTAATATTCAATGTCAAATAGGTTTCTGGAGAAGGCCAACTGCTATGATAGGAAAAAATTAGTGGATGTGGTCCCAGGATTCAAGCAACTTACAATTCAATGAGGAGACAAAACAGAACTGATTCTTTTACAGTCTCATTTAAGAAAGATACCTTATCATTGAAGCACCCAGAACACAGGCATACAGAAAAAGAGGAGGCTAGGAAAGGTGGTGGTGGGGAAGGCGGTCCTTGACAGGCTGCATGTTCACTGCTGACTGACCTGTGCCATAGGCTGAGCGCCTGGAGGGAAAATCTGCCGAAAATATCGTGTCTTCCCACATTCTGGTGCTTAATTTGGTGTCTGAATAATTTATGGGGCTGAATAAGTGTTTGCTGAGCTAACAAAGGAATGAGTATATAAACAGATTAAAGGGATACGAAAATAAAATCATTCTGGACAAAGGAAAGCTGGGAGCAAAAGTTAAAGACAACCTTGTATGGCAGGCTTGGAAGCTTAAATGTATTTCTGCTGTCAATGTAGTTTTTCAGCAAAAGAAGTGAGTTTATGTTTTTGAAAGAGAATTCTGTCAGCAGGGTGAAAAGTGCTCTGGAGGAGGGGAGACTTTCAGGCAGGAAACCAAATACCTATGGGGAGCTTTGCCTCTCCAGACTGAAATGAAATATTTCAGATGTATGTAATTAATCCTGGATGATAACTTCCTGGCCTGAAGCTTTCCCAAGTTGGGGATGATGCAATGCAATGGTCCGGGCTTGAGGCCACTGGCTGATCGCCAGAGCTCAATTAGGAAATTGTGCCTGTAGGGTAACCTACATTTTCTGTACTTTTCCAGTGGGAACCTTTGCCAGATAGCACATGTCAGGAGAATCTGTCCTATAAGGCTGTCTCTTACCTTTTACCTGCAAATGAGAAAGTAGTCTGTTCCACAGCGGAAGGGACCTGACAGATGCACATATGCCATGTGGGTGGGGCCACCAGAGAGTAAGAAGTAAGTGCCACTGGGCCTCTCAGCGCAGCCTAGATACTTAACTGACCCTGACTGTTAGTAATGATCTAAGGGTCATTCAGACTTATCTCCCGTTTCTTTTTTTTTTTAATAAATAAAATTTTATTTTAATGGGGTGACATCAATAAATCAGGGTACATATATTCAAAGAAAATATGTCCAGGTTATCTTGTCATTCAGTTCTGTTGCATACCCATCACCCAAAGAGAGATTGTCCTCCGTCACCTTCTATCTCTCCTGTTTCTTTTGCTGTTGTGGGAAAGAAGTTGGGCTCCACAGGCTGAAATTTCAGCTAAGACTGTCACTTGCCTCCTAATGTCTTTCCTGCAATTAGTGTACCCTTAATCCATACCTCTAATCCTTTTGGTGTCACCAGCTTCCCACTTTCCTTGCAAAGACTCCTAATATAGCACTAAGAGAAATGGAGGAAATGGCTGGAGGGACCAGGAATAGGGGTCCCCAGCTCAGGTTAATCCTGTTGGGGAACAGGTAACAGGCCACAAGGCCAGTGCCCAGACATGTGTGAGCAGATTGTTGATAGTGCATCCTGAGAGCAGATTGTTCATAGTGCATCCTGAGAGCAGACTGTTGATAGTGCATCCTGATGACAGCCAGAATCACACATATGGAATGACAGCTTCAGACTCAGGCTCCTAGTGGGGCCTCAGCTGAGCAGCCCAAAGGAACCAGAGTGTCTTGCTTTGGATGCCAGGACTTGGGAATCTTTGGTCTCCATCCCAAGGGCATCTGATAATTGTGGTTTTTATGTAGCACCTGTCAAGGATTCCATCCACCAAGAGAAAGGTAATAATGGACAGGGGAGGAGCTTACAAATAAAAATACTCACCAAGCTAGGGGCTCACTCCAGGTGTTTTGGAATACTCTTCTAGTAGGACTTTAGGGAGAGTCTGCCTGAGGAAGAGAGCAGCATGCTATTGAAGATGAGGGCAGCATCTTCATCTCTGCAAGAACACTGTTGACCCAACCATCTCGCCCTTTGTTCTGATTGTTACACACACTACTTCCAAGGAGGTGGCACTCAAGGAAGGATGTTTGATCCTCTTCCCCCTTTCCTCCTACTTTCTGGCTGGAGGTAGAGAATACATGGTGATAACAGCCAAGCAGCAAGAAAGATGGAACCTCTGTCCCCGATAATGAGATGTGAGACTACCTGCATCCACATAGCTTAACTGTTAGGACTGAGCTCTACGGTCTCCCGTGTCAGCATGAATTACTTTTAACCTAGGAAATTCTTGTTCATGGAGATAAGACTATAAACAAGTAACTTCACTGTTTGCTTCAGGACATCTTGAAAAATAATTTCTGGCCCATCTTGGCAAACAGCCCCCTTTTCAGGATGATAGATTGCTCACTTGGGCAAACAGCCTATTTCTCAAACAACTTTTTACTCATCAAGACTCAAATATTCAAGACTTGTGTCTACCAGGCCTAGAATACTACATCACAAACTTGGCCTGGTCCTTCTTAGATGCCATCCTGTGAAACCTGCCTTAGAGACACCGACCCCCTGAAAGCTCCACCTGGACCTTCCCCTCCTGACACACCAAGAGTGTCTTCATGGTGGTTCTCTCCCTCCTGCAGCTGGTTTAACCATCTTAGCTTGGTTCATTTACAGGTTTTTCTGGTGGTCTTTTGGAGAAGTTGGCAGTTGACAATGATCATTGAGGTACCGTTACCAGCCCTGGACTTCATCCACATGAAAGGGACATAAATTTCTGTCTTGTCATGACACTTTACTTTGCTGTTTTGGTCACTGACAGCTGAACCTGACCCACTAACTAAACTGTTCACTTCCATTTCATACTATCCTCATCTTTATGCCTCACACTGTGTCTGACACACTGTTGCATATGTTAAAAGGAGGAGGACTGGATCTCTTCCTTTAACTCTGCAGTATGGGGCTCAGTAGTTTCTTGTAGATTTCGGACACCTGCCCATTAAAACTGTTTGAAGAACAATCAAACCCACCATAACTTATATACCTAAATAAGCATTGTTGTTTTCAAATTATTCATCATGGGGCTCTATTCGTATATCTTAATATGGCTATTGCCGAAGATGTGCAAAAACCTCTTTTGTACAATAATTGTCTTGATTTCCCATCCTCAGTGGTGAAAAGCCATCTTTTCATGAAAAGTGTTTTAGTGTGGATAATTTCAAACATATACAAACGTGGACAGAATCATATAATGCACAGTTATCAATTTAGGACAAAATCTTGTTCTATCCAAGCCCTTCCTCCTTCCCTTTTCCATCTGGATTACTTTGAAGCTAATCCCAGAGACTGCATCTTTTCATTCAGAAATATACTGCTCTCAAAAATCAAGGGATATTTAAAAAAAAAATTAAGGGATATTTCAAAATGAATATGAAGCGATAAAATATCCCCTAATTTTTGTGAGCAGTATATTTCAGCTATCTCAAAAGATAAGGCTTTAAAAAAATATTAGCCAGGAGTACACTTTCCACTTAAGACTGAAGAATGTGCTTCCCTGGCTAGAGCTGAGAAACACGAAGATGCCTTGCCGGAGCAGAGTAAAGCAGGCCAGACCTGACTGGACCGTGGAGGAGCAGAGGGGGCTTCTAGCCGGAGAGGGACACACCTGGCCCCAGAACTGTTTCGCAGTTGTGCTCTATCACATTTGCGCTTCTTTTTGCACTAAAGTTTCCTCCTTTTTGCCTCCCCAAATTAGCCATATCATTATCCCACTTAAAAAAGTAATACTAATTTCTCTATCGTATGATCAAATAACATTTAACCTTTCCTATTTTGTAATTTGTTTTTACTACTTTATTTGTTAAAATCAAAGTGGAAATAGTTTACAAATGGCAACTAGTGAATGTCTCAGGTCTGTTTAAAATTTTTAATTGAAGTATAGAAAAAAAAGCATATGAATCATAAATGTATATAGCTCAATGAATTCCCCAATCTCTTTTAATCTACAGATTGATCCTTATCCTTCTTTTTTTTCCTTTGGAATTTATTTGGTAAAGAATATGTTTATTGTGTAGAGTTTCCCAATCTATACTTGACTGGTTGTGTGTCCATGGTATCATTTGGCATGCTCCTCTGTTGTCTATTTCCTGTAAATTGGTGGTTACATCTACAGCCTTATCAGATCAGGTCATTTTTTGGCAAACTTCCTAGGTGCTACTGTTTATGCCTATCAGTAGGTTCGTCATTCCAGGGTTGGTTGTTTCTGAAAGCATCTTTTGAAGGTGGATGTTACAAATAGGGAAAAGACAGTCCAAGCTGTTTAGGGAGAAGTGTGGGTGATCAAGCTGGTAAATATGGTTGCCTGAGTTGAAAAGTTGTTATCAAGTAATGAATGATTTTCTTGTGAGGTTGGTAAATTGTCCCTGAAGGAAACTCCAAAACAGTTCCAAAAATATCTGTGTAATGGCAGCATCAAATGTACAGACATCCAGAGTGACTAAGGCGAACGGAACAACAGTGACATTGATGGAGAAATTGTACGTTGGTTATAAACCCAGCCTTGCTGTGTGGGTGGACGCTTGTGGTGTCCCTCTCTAGTCATGAGCTCCTCTTAAGGACACCTAAATGTTACAGTGTGTATCAATCACCCTTGTGTTTTCAAGGTTGGAGCTGGAACCGCAGCTCTCTTGCTGAAATGCTGCCCTCAAATCCTCAAAGGGCAGATCCTGGCTCCTGTCTTTGTTCATCCCGCAGACTGGACGTGTAGAAAAGTTGCTGCTGGGTCACACCCAGTCCCTCCCCAGCCCTGGCATTTGCTTCATTGGCGAGAATGTGGTCAGGGCACTGCAGGGGAAACCCTGTTTCTGAGCGGCCAACAAGAAATGGGGAAGCACGGGGGGACCTTCAGCTCCGACCAGACTGGGGGTAGACTCTCAGAGCAGGCGGGCTAGCCAGAAGGCCCCTGGTTATTTCGACACCTCAGAGACTTCCCTGTTCCAGTTCACAGAACTCTTCTGGGTCCTTGCATGCAGCCCATTGTGTCTTGCCCTGGGCCCGCCCTGTGACGTAACTGGGCGGAGCCAGCGTCCTTGGGCGAGACCAGCCAGACCTTAGAGCCAACCTAGGCTTGGAGCTCCTCCCAAGCCCGCAGGCCCGGAGTTGGCGCCTGCGCATCTGGACCAGGACGCGCTTGTCTCCCCTCCCCCCTCCCCCCCCCCTCTAGCAACCGTCGTCGCGCCCTCTTCAGCCACCTCCGCCGCGTTCGCGCACGCGTGCCGCTTCCGGCCTTTCGGCCCCGCCTCCCGTCACCCGTAACAACCACTGGAGCCTCGCTGTGCCCCTTCCGCCCCCGCCCCCGCCCCTCCCTGCCCACTCCCCGGAACCGGTGGTAGAGCTGCGGCCGCGGGTGGTAGCACGGCGACGGCACCACGGAGCCTCCGGGATGAGTGCCTCCCTTCGCCCTGCGTTCCGGGCCTGGCCCTGCTGACAGAGGTAGGCGCGCGTCGCCGCGGAGGGCTCCGAGAGGGCCCCTGGCGCGGCCCTTCCCGTCGGCGCGGGGCTCTCATGGCCGCCTCTGCGCCCGGCCCACCCTTCCCGTTCCCCCCGGTTCCCCCCTGCTCCCTTGGGCTGCCTAGGCCCGCCACAGCCCTGCCCCCTCGCCACTACTCCAGTCTGGTCGCCCCGCCCCACCCCCACCCCCACCCCCACCCCGCCGGGCTTCCCACTCCGCGACTCCTCCTTGCTGGAAACGGAGTTTGGGGCCTGAGCCATCCCTGGCGCACCTCCCCGGGCCGGCCTGGGCTGGGGGCCCACCGGAGTCGCCGCGCTGGACCCCCTGACGGACGATCCAAGGACCCGGCCGCCCCTCGTTCCTGCTCGGGATGGACTTACTGGCTGTGGCCATTGGCTAATTTTTAAGGACCGATTGTCCTGCAGTAGAAGGGGCTCTGGGCCTGGGTGCCACTTGGCCGTGGTAACTCCGGATTCCCACGTAGGACGTTTCCCTGGACCGGAGCACCCGAAGCTGGAAACTGGCAGGAGTTCACAAGCTTGTGAATTAGCAGGTTCTTGAGCCTAGTCACTTTGGGTTTTGCCGGGCGGTGGAATTCTGAATGGATGTCACAGTACCTTAGCCAAGAATTCTGCTTTTCTGTCCCCCCACCCCCACCCGCTTTTTATACTCGATGATCACCCTCCTCCTTATTGGGAGATACTGTAACTCTAAAATAATTTTCCCAATTATATTTTTAAAAGGTTATGGAATTCCTACTGTACACCAACCAAACAGAAGGTGGTCCCAGTGCACCAGGACCTGCCAGTTCCAGAATGGAGATTAATGACGTCTTCCAGTTGAGTGTGGCCGAGAACTCAGGAGTTGGCTCTTGAGTCTCATGATTTTGGAACTGGAAGTCTTTCAAGATTATCTCACTCCAGACCTCATTTTACAGAGGTGAAACTGAGTCCCAGGGAAGTCAAATGACTTGCTGGAGATCACCCAGAGTTCATCTCTAGCAGTTTTCAGACTGTCAGGCAGTGCCCTTTCCCACCCTAACCTGTTCCTTCGGAGAGGGATGCGAACCAAACGTACCAGAGGAAGTTCCAGACCTGTTTAAACATAATACTATAGATAGGAACCTTGCAAAAGAGAGTCTATCTTTGTAATTTTTTTTGTTTTGTTTTTTTGTGTCTAGACTGGGGGCTCTTCGAGGATATTCCATTTCTACTTTTGAGTATTCACTCACCATACTCCACGTAAAATAACGTTCTTAATGATTATTCTCTGCAGGACAGGTAGGCTCTTTGGATTTATTTTTCTTTCTCACTTTTAAATAGGGAAGTAAAGTCACAACAGAAGAGTCCAGTTAAAAGTGTGTCTTCAGAAAAACTCATGTAGGCTGGGACAGGAGTGAATTCCTTGGTCTGTGAAGTAGGTGCCAGTGTTTAATTGATTGCCTACCCAATCTTACAGCTGTTTGAGGCTGGAAAACTTCAGTGGAGCCTCTGGCTGGGGTTTCTGGTGTCTCTGAAATTGCAGTCTGTGCAGTTCGAAAGTGGGCATTGACAAGCTTCCTTGGAAGCTAGCTTTAGAGGAGTAGTCCATAATTTGAGCAACAATGGTACTTTTCACTTTGTTCTCCACTTTTAAATTTCTGTGTTGCCGCGCACTTAATATCTTAAAGCCATCATTTTTATTTGGCTTCTCCTGGAAGTTGTTGAAGAGAAAACAACTCAAGACCTAATCATATCGGTTATCAGAATAATCCGATCATAGCATTTGACTGGTGGAAAGGACTAACCCAGGGCAGCCCTAGGAGAGGTCCAGCGAGACAGAGGCAGGAACAGAATCTTTTAAACCTTAGAGCAGGGCTGTTTCCCTCATTCTGCTTGGGCTTCCTTCAACTTATCAGTCTTACTACTTTCTCCTACATCTGCTGCCATCTCTTGTTTTTTGTGTCCATACAATTACGACCTGCTGAGGTTCCCTTCCACCCTTAGACTGTAGCATGATGTGGAAATGCAGACTTAATTTTTAACAATTCATGGTTATTTATCACATATGTTTGTGTTTTGCAGGTGAGAGAGGATTGCTATTATATTACAATCATGGTGCAGAAATACCAGTCACCAGTGCGGGTGTATAAACACCCCTTTGAATTAATTATGGCTGTAAGTACTTAAAGATTACTCTTTGGCTTATGTTCTTTAAGTATTTGGATTTGATGATCTATAAACTGATGTTCATTTTATTGTTTGTCTCCATTGCTCCATTTGTATTTACTCTATTTTTTTGTGCTTATGAACTGTATCTAGATTTTGTGAAATGTTTTAAACTCTTAAGTCTCTGAAAATAAAAATCTGCACATTTGTTTTTTAAAAATGCACCTCAGGTTAATATATGAATTTGAGTTGATTCTCCCTTTGGAAGTACAGAACAGAAGTGGGATTGTAACTATATACTTCTTCCTCTGGATTCTGCTGGTTTTTTGTTCATTAAAGCATAAAAAGGATGGGGAGAGTGGAATTTCCCTCTGCTGCTCTTTTGGAAGAGTGCTGTGATCATGAGTGAATTCCTTTTACCTTGAACTGAGTTGAGCACTATAGGACAGAGTTTAATTTACATTATTCTAATAACTCTGCTGAATTAGTTTGCCCCCCAGCATCAAATTCATGAGTCTTATTAGAATTCCAATAATGGGGTCACTAAAATTAATTTTTTTGTTATTTACCTGAAGAGTTTGCCTGAAAATAAGCATTTCACTTGATGCAAAACAAAAGAAACCCATTTCTAGTCACTTTTAGATTACTATAGGATATTCTTTCCCCTCTTCTGTACCATTTTGCTACTGAGGTATAATGTACACATAGGAAATGCTTCTCTAATGAACATACAGCCTGATGGAAATATCAGATTGAACCAAGATCAAGAATCACAACATACCACCCCCGTCAGAAGCCCCACTCAGTCCCTTTCATCCCCTTCCCCACCCCCCTTTTTTTACTTTGAACACCATGGAGGAATGTTAGCTCTTTCTGTTCTATATATAAATTGAAACTCAGGTGTTTTTGCATCTGGCTTCTGCTCTGCATTGTTTATGAGGTTTATCCAGATCAATCTAGTTTTGGAGAACAAAAATCTCAAGTCCTCCCAAGGGAATAATTTATTTTTTTTAATTGAGATATAATTTACTTAGAGTGGAATGGTCACATGGTAGGTGTACAGTTTGATCAGTATTGACAAAAAAGTGACCCACACCTCTTGTCAAGATTAGACCCTTTCCATCCATTACCTCAGAAAGTTCCCTGTGTCTCTTCTCTGTCTGGTCTGAGACTTTTTGTTTATTAGTTTCTCTGTGTGAGTGGTCCTTTTTCCCTTAAATACCAGACTGTTCAGTAGTTTATGATAATGGCTTATCGAAAGGCTTGTGTCCTGCTTGCATGTCCTGTGTGCTGGTTTGGCTTTTGGTTGTCCAGAGTGAAGACCCAGTCCAGCATGCCCAAGGAGTATTGTTAGTGGGAACAGTGCTGCTTGTGTGATAGGAAGGGCACAGACATCCAGGAATCTGTGCTGGGGTGGGCTGAGCTATGAGTATGGCTTGGAGGGTGGTTCCCGGCAGTGCTGGTGCTGGGGGCCTCCAGCAGTTGTTTCTGGAACTTTACCTCCTGTGTGCATGAGTCTCTCTCCCCGCCACCAACTGGCTGCTCTGCTTACTCCTCATGTTCCTTTGGGGCGTCAGCTCATGTGCTCTGTCAGCTGGTCAAACCTTCTGGTCCCAATCCAACTTTGTGGCATTTCTTGCATTCTTTCAGTTTCTAAGTGATCAATTCTTGTCACATTTCCTAGTTCAGATTCTAGAGAGAGACTTAATCTGGTCATCTTTCCCCTGGACCTAGAATCCAGGTTACTGGGCAGCCTGTGAATTGCTTGCCTGGTGGGAGGCAGAAAGGCAGATGGTGTGAGACAGTGTGGTGGGGGGAGTGGGGGTGGGCATCATAGCTGGTACATTATGTTTTCCAAAATGGTCACTATGATTTTCAAAGCTTGATGCAACCCTGAGAGTTTGAGGCAAAGGTTGTGATGGTGTCCTCTGCAAACAGTAGATTAAATAAAGAGGTATTTTGATTGTCTGCAGTTAAACTTCCTTATTTTTCTTACCTTATTGTTTTTAGAATGGTAATAGGGCCTGGCTGGGTAGCTCAGTTGAGTTAGAGCAGGGGTCCCCAAACTGCGGCCCCCTGAGGCCATTTATCTGGCCCCGCCGCACTTCCGGAAGGGGCACCTCTTTCATTGGTGGTCAGTGAGAGGAGCCTAGTTCCCATGGAAATACTGGTCAGTTTGTTAATTTAAATTTACTTGTTCTTTATTTTGAATATTGTATTTGTTCCCGTTTTGGTTTTTTACTTTAAAATAAGATATGTGCAGTGTGCATAGGGATTTGTTCATAGTTTTTCTTTTATAGTCCGGCCCTCCAATGGTCTGAGGGACAGTGAACTGGCCCCTTGTTTAAAAAGTTTGGGGACCCCTGAGTTAGAGTGTTGTTATGACATGCTGAGGTTGCGGGTTTGATTGTTGGTTAGGGCACCTGCAAGAATCAATCAATGACAGTATGAATAAATGAAACAACAGTGGATGTTTCTCTCTCTCCCATACATTCCCTCTCAGGATCAATCAATAAAATTAAAAAAAATAGGTAGTTTGTTCTGCCAACTTTACGCATGGATTTACAGAAGAATTTGAAAGTCAAAACCACTCCCCCAGCCTTTTAAAATTAACTATTAAATTGCTTTTGTTTTAAGGCAGTAGTAATTTTCTTTTTAGTTATTAGAATATACTTGTAACCTGAAAATAAAGTATGCCTTTTTCCTTACAGAATTACAAAGAAGCTAGTATTTGTTAAGTCTTTAGTGGTTTTTGTATAGTGTCATTTGCCACTTTTCTTATGTAATTGACATAAAACCCTTTGTATTTAATTTACTTTGCTTTACTTTTATTTTTATTGAGAAAAAATAGTATAATAGAGTGACTCTGAAAATGTTCTTTTCAATTCTTTCAGAGGAAGGAGAGAGATACACAGTTAAAATGAGAATAGAGCTGTAGTTAGCTTCAGCTGAAATATTTGTGAGAGAACCCAGACCAGTAATCACAGGATGTGACGGTGAACAAAGGAGGTTGTTTGGTGGCCAGCCTGTGGAATCCATCCGTGTATCTAATCCTAATTTACAGGGGTCCCAGAAGGAGAAAGACTGCTGGAGAAAATGCCGCAGTCTACCTAATGCCCTTGTCTGTCTTAACTGAGAGGTGGTTTGTGTAACTTAGTATTGCCAGAAAAATTTTTAAAAATTTTATTTATTCATTTTAGAGAGGAGAGAGAAAGGGAAAGAGAGAGAGACAGAGAGGGAGAGAGAGAGGAGAGAGAGACAGAGAGAGAAGGTGGGGAGGAGCTGGAAGCATCAACTCCCATATATGCCTTGACCAGGCAAGCCCAGGGTTTCGAACCGGCGACCTCAGCATTTCCAGGTCGACGCTTTATCCACTGCGCCACCACAGGTCAGGCGGTATTGCCAGAAAATTGCTTCCATAACAAATGCTTAGTGTGATAGGTACATGGTGGGTATCTAATATGTTGTTTGAATTTTGATTGACTTAATGAAAAATTATTTCTTTTGGGTCAATATACTGATAGCCTTAAGAAATCATGTTAATGTTCTCATTAATTCATTTGAATTAAATATAAACAAAATTGAAGTGGAACTTTTCAACAGACATTTGTGACATATTAGGGGGATTCTTTGTTAGATATTAATCCAGAAACAGTATGTTACAGCTTCTCTAAATTGAAAACTCACCTAACTCGAGCCCCTTTTGAGGTGAGGAATCTGAGTCAAAGTTCAAGCTTATGGAATTAGCTGTGGAGATCAGGTTTTTGTTTTTTTTTAATTG